>NC_136788.1:17631741-17711483 GCF_947034865.1 Barbatula barbatula | reverse complement strand
AAGGGGACGGTAAGTCAAGGGGGTAGGCGGTAGGTACCCATTGGAAAGACCCTATGCCCAGTCAGGCGAGGTCGGCCGATGCAGTCACGTCGGACGACCTCGTAGACAAGGCTGCCAAAACATAGACGTAGGGGGTTGACCAGGGAGAATATGAGTGGGCGGGAGTACCTTGTCAGCTGGCCTACCTGGTCCCTCGGGGGTTTCCCGCGGGGGACAGGGTAGGCGAGCGACCCTATGCCCAGTCAGGCGAGGGTGAGGTCGGCCGAGGCAGTCACGTCGGACGACCTCGTAGACAAGGTTGCCAAAAGATAGACATAGGGGGTGGACCAAGGGGTCAGGGAGAATATAAGGGGGAGGGAAGACCTTAACAGTGGACTTCCGGTTGGGGGACGTAATACCGGGAGGGGTAGGTGGTTAGAGTCAGTTTACTCCAAAACGGTAACTTTTTTTTATATATAACTCACTACCAGTGTGTAGGCTGGGTCAAATAGGCATAACATAGCATGAGTGTATCAGAGCAGAAGCAAATGGAAAGTAGAGATCACAGAGAGTAGGTCAAGCAATTAAATAATAAATATCATTTAAATGCATCGCTAATAATTATTTTCATAGGAGCAACTCAAATAAAAATCCACACTAGCTGGGAGCCAAATAATATTTGGAAGGATAGGAAAATGGATTTAAAGGGGGATTTGTAATCATGAAGCAATAAAAATTACATAAGGATTAAAGGTAATCAATATGGGAGGTATTAGTTCGATAAGTGGTACAATTCGACAGAAGGATACAAAGAAGGGTACTACGAATAAGAACACTGTTTCTTTACTTGACCCTTATTTTTTACAAACAAATAAGAGAAAGGGAATAGAACAAACAAAAGGAAAGAGGTAATTAATAGGGAAATAATCAATTAGATTACTAATTAATAATCCTAAAGGGGCAATTGACTTAATCACTAAACAGACATGCCAGTAATTAGGTAATCAATTCGGTAAGTGGTTGAGGGACGACAGCCTAAAGGGGGCAATTGACTTAATCACTAAACAGACATGCCAGTAATTAGGTAATCAATTCGGTAAGTGGTTGAGGGACGACAGCCTAAAGGGGGCAATTGACTTAATCACTAAACAGACATGCCAGCAGGTAGAAAAATAGGGGAATGGCATGGGTTAATGACGTAGTAATAAGTTAAAGGTACATTTATAATAATTTGGAAGATAATAAAAGAAGGGATTACAAGCAAAATGGTGCAGGAACTAGGGGTGGAGTTAATAAACAAACAAACACAGGAAAGAGAAGAAAATAAAAGTATAAAAAGAAGAAAAAAAGAAAAAAACACTCACCACTTTGGAGTAGAGGATCACGGGGAGGCACCTGGGGGAGCAAAGGTTTGAGTTTAGGATTAGATGCACTCTACAGTGACTCTAAGGTAAGAAGGAAGGGGGGAAGGTAAAGGGTTTATTTGGTTTTATTTTGGTTTTTATAAGGGTCTAACATAACATAACAGAACGGCATGTGTTGTGATATGATGTGATGGGACAGTCTGGCTACCTTGCGGTGTTAACAAGGACTGTCACCACGGTAAGTATCCAGCCTCCCTGGGTCCATTCGGACAGCACGCAGGGTAGGTGGCCCTGGGTCGGTGGGCTTTAAATGGATCCCAAAATCATTTGGGTGAGTAGCACCTACCATGCAACAGTACATTGACACGACTCTCTTTGCGGGTATTCAAAGGGAATGTTGCGACAATTGGAAAGAGTAGGGAGGGGTCCATGGAGACAGCTGGCAGAGGACAGCAAGAAGAGCTGGGATAAGAGCTGGGATTGTCTTCAAGCCGAATGGGGGCCTTTTCTAGGATCAACAGCTAGACCAGAATAATAAACGGGACGGGTTGTAAGAGCCTTAAAGCATGGGGGAAGGGACTACCTTCGGCAAATTGGATAATAATGTCAAGTTACAATAAGGAATAGACTAATATTAAATGGTCTGGGCCCGGTAGCAAAACTTTGGGCGAAGGGACCCCAGAAACAAGTAAAGTTACCTGTAATTACCACAAATTTGTCCAAAAGCTACAAAATTAGAAAACCAGACGAATCCCCAAAAAATAGAATTGTGGATTCGTACAGGGCAGACATACGATTGGCTTGGAGACACACGCCAAGGGTTGATCCCCTGCGGCGGGCCACCTCAGACGAGGGTGTTTAGTAGTTCAAGGCCGAAACATCCGATGAATCTGGGGACCACTACTACTGAGGATGTGTCTCTAGAAATTTCCCTCAGACATACAAGTGAGGGGCGGGAGTAAGATCTGGGACATAGGTCTCGGAATATATCTCCCTATCCAAATAAAAATTCTAAACCTAAGGTCAGGAAACTTATAATACCAAAAAATCTAAATGTCAAACACCTAATGTCAGGTAACCTTGAGGCAGGCAGGGATTCGGGTCAAAGAAAGATCTCCCTATCCGAATCAAAATTCTAAACCTAAGGTCAGGAAACTTAGAGTACCAAAAACCTAAATGTTAAACACCTAATGTCAGGTAACCTTGAGGCAAGCAGGGATGCGGGTCGGAAAAAGGATCTTCCTATCCGAATCAAATTCTAAACCTAAGGTCAGGAAACTTGGAATACCAAAAACCTAAATGTCAAACACCTAATGTCAGGTAACCTTGAGGCAGGCAGGGATGCGGGTCAAAGAAAGATCTCCCTATCCGAATCAAAATTCTGAACCTAAGGTCAGGAAACTTAGAGTACCAAAACCTAAATGTCACACACCTAATGTCAGGTAACCTTGAGGCAAGCAGGGATGCGGGTCAAAGAAAGATCTCCCTATCCGAATCAAAATTCTAAACCTAAGGTCAGGAAACTTAGAGTACCAAAACCTAAATGTCACACACCTAATGTCAGGTAACCTTGAGGCAAGCAGGGATGCGGGTCAAAGAAAGATCTCCCTATCCGAATCAAAATTCTAAACCTAAGGTCAGGAAACTTAGAGTACCAAAACCTAAATGTCAAACACCTAATGTCAGGTAACCTTGAGGCAAGCAGGAATGCGGGTCAAAAAAGATCACCAGGAGACAGGACCGGACGGCAAATAACTAAAGGACCATTGGGATCATAAGGTTTAAAAGTCAAGGTTATGGTAGGAGTTATCAGATATCAGGGAGGACTCGGCGAGGCGGACCGGGGCTCAGAGAGTTGCCTCTGGAAAAAGGGAAAGGGGAGGGCTTAAGAACTATACTACAAACACTTGAAGGACGGCCGGGTTTGGTCAACGGGGATAAACATCTATGCAAGCAACACCGCGGTAGTTAGGGGTCCTGCGACACTCAAAAAACATGCGTCGGCCCGTGCCTTTTCTTCAGCTTCCTACACCAAACTACAGGCAATGCGCCGTGGGGGTTGCTGTCGTATTTCGTATTCCCTAACCCTAACCTAACCCTTATCCCCTTTCCTAACCCTCTCCTAACACCTAATATCAGGACCCCCTTGTGTATTACGCCTAAGACCTCACCACAACCCCACTCCTCACACCTAACATTAGTAACCCTGGGCATCTCAAACCTAAAACAAAATAACAAGGAGCCTACTTACCTTTCAAACACTTACCTCACCTCCTGGAATCCAATCCTGGTCAACACGCCATTTAAAAGACCAAGTTTTGGCCGGTCGCTGATGCATAAAGGTTGTTGGTTTGCCTCTATATACACACACACACACACATTTATGGAATATAACATAACACAACACAATTTGGTCAGCATTTACATACACAAATAAAATATTACAGGAATTGTGGGGACACTCGTGTGCGGCATCGTTTTCTCCTCTTGGCCTCGGGTGACCTTGGGTGGTCAGTAGAGGGTGGGCCAGTGCACAGCCATTTCTGGGGCCTCAGGGCCCTAGATCTTGGATTTTTTGCCCCTAACAAAGCCCGTGCCACTTTCTCTGAGCCTTTGGATAGCCCTTGGTCGAGATTAGTTCTCGTTCGTTGTACACTTTTGATCCCTATGACACAAATTAATAATACATATTCTTATCAACATGCAACATACTCATACAAGTGATATATTTTCCCCACATTTCTTAGAGGAGCACTGGGATGAAGGATACCCAATTTTATGGGTAGGAAAATGTTTATACATATACACATAATGTTTGGCGCATAGTTTACATGTTTGTTTACACATTTTCTCCACAAATAGTTCGTTTTTTCAAGAAAGCTGTCTTGAATAAATTATTTAACCTCATTTTGCGCCATATATATTTATATTGGAATTTTCCTTCGTGTTTATAACCGTTATTTTACCAATTTATTGTTCAAACGCGATCTTCGGTGGGCGTGACGTCATCCGAGGTCCATTTACACGTGGTAGAAACCGATCTATTTGTACTACTTTAAAGCTCATTTCAGCTATGCGATTCTTTACAGGACACTTAAAGGAATGTTTGAGTCGTATATTTCAACTTTTAGAAACTTTCCTTCTCCTGATAAACACTTTTAAAGATTCGTTCGTTTCTTCCGGTTTTAACGTGAGGACGTGATGACGTCATCACGGACGCAATCACGCTCAAGATCGCTTTAATTTCTTTTCTCACTCTAATACATGTTTTATCTTTTAATAATATTCTTTACTCGACCGTAAGAAACTTTACTTACCTCCCGTGATCGAGTTTTGAAGCTATTTCGTCTCGAAAGGCTTTAAAAATCCATTTAGAAATACGTGCGTTTTTTTCAGACGCTAGGCTATATAGCGGACGCAGCTGCCAGCGTGCTCTCATTTCATGCTATTCTCTGTAGACAGCTGGTCGCAGCCATTTTCGCTCCTCCACTACTACTTCAACAATTATTGTATTCAGATTGTTATTTTGGTTGTTGTTGAATGATTGTTCAGCACACTGTTTTTATTAAGTTCAAGTCAGCCTGAAGAAGGTATTAATTGTTTACCGAAACGTCGCGATTGACTTGAACAGTTTGGCCATTTTATTTAAGTTTATTTAGTTTTATTTGGTTTAATTCATTTTCTTTTGTTCTAGTTCTGTTCAGAACGTTTAAAACTCTTTTGTGTATATATATCTCTTTCTAAAAAAACATAAAAAGTTCCAAAACGACCAAAAAAATCTAAAAAACACTTTAAAATCCCCCCAAAAAATACACACACGGTTCATACAACATGGAACAGTTTCGTGGGAGGTCTACACAGAGGACCACACCACGCCTTAAAATCAGACACAACAGCGTGACTCCTGATTTTACACGCTTTAATTATACACCTCAGAACACTTCAGCACGTCCCCGTGCTAGGGAGCGTGGTTTCCCATACAGGAGACCAAATAACACAGCTCCACAGGCCCGCCCTGCAAGAAATAGATACAACACAAATAACAATGGGTATCAGGACAGGGAATTTTACGGTGCCACTTTTAGGGAGGTGTCCAGGCCTGGGCCCTCCCTACATATCCCTGTTGTACAGGATGAACATTATTATGGGCGTGAGGATCCATACAGATCTCCCCATGATGATGCCTATTACGAAACAGTCGCAGGCCCATACAGGCCTCCTGTTCACACTAATAGGGGTAAAAGACGTCAAAATGCAAGAATGAGGGAATCACGTCCTCACCAGGGTGATCCAGTACGGCGCAGACAAGTCTGGCGTGAAGGTGCCTATGGGGCTGCAGAGACAAGGGATAGGCTTGAGTTATCTCGGCCACAACACCCTGATCCCCAACCTAACAGACAATATGTTAGAAACCACCGCACATACACCCCCTCCAATCAGAGACCCAGAAAGGTTTCTTTTACTTTTCATGGAGGTAGCCGAGATGACGTGGACTTTCCCCTACACGATACTTACCTCACTAACAGGAATAGGGGCCGACATTATCGCCCCTCCTCAAACAGCAGAACGAGGAACATACCTGCAAGAGAATACAGACATAATGTCAGACAAAACACCAATGTCACACCTGTTAGGGAGAGCAGGAATAATGCAAGACAAAACCCTAATTTCACACCGGCACCACCTCAGCTCAAAACAACAATTAAATTGTTTTACGAGCTCATCCGACAGGTACACCACTTGGATAAGGTTACCACAAAAGTGCAAGACAACCAGCCAATCACGTTCCAAAGGCTCACTAACCTCCTTATAGAGACGGTGAGGCCAGCTTTTGCAAACGAGAGAGTTGCACAGCGACTACAGGGGAACGCCAAAGATTGGTCACACAACACACAATTGATTCTCGAACAGCACTACGATTCGATGATCGAAACCACAAAACAGAGCATACGTAACCAGACCAATCAAGCTGATTGGCCTGAGGCATTTGAGGTGGCTTCACATTGGGCTGACCGGAATTACAGCGGTAGGATCAGCCAAGAAACTTTTCAACAAGCCAAGGCCCTAATTACAGCAGAAAAAACTGTTACTGGCAGTAGTACGACGACACGGGTTACCCCGACAGTATCCACAGGGACAGAAACCTCTCGTACTTATGCGGCTGTCGTCATTGGCGCCTCCTCTAGTCGGGCCACCGCTTCGTCCTCCAGTCAAACACCCATACAGGCCCTGAAGCCTCTACCGTCCGATACTCCTGCTAACGCCGCTCCCTTACAACAAATAATAAATCGTAGAGACATGGAAATACAAACCTCTCCAATGTTCATTGAACAGGGTAAAGTGGCCACTCCTCCATGCAGAGGAGATTGGTCTTTTGAGGAGGAAGCTCCTCCCCAGGACCTGCCTGAGTCCCTTCAGCCCATACAGGCTGGAGCGCCTCAACCCTGCGAACAAAGGAAGAAATTACAAAAGAGCCGCCACCTAGGACCTCGAACCGAACCCTCTCTAGCGATTCCGCCACCCCAGAGCCGCCCCGAAACGCCAGAGCCGTTAATCTCTGTTTTAGAGGCCCCACCTGAGGATAACCCTACCTCACCTAACCCTCCGGCGGTAGACCAGGATGTTGGATGGGCCCCTATTCCACAAATGTCAACCCCGATTGCTCCCTCGGAGGATTCCCGGCATAGCGGTATTTTCTCAGACGACTCACCGTCCCCGCTTACAGAGATCCTCCAGGAATACGACCTCCTTGAGGACCCGGTCCCACAGCAGGGCTATGGAGTGGGCTTAGAGCGTGGGGAACATGGGGTCGCACTACCTGCGCTATCTCCGATAATACCGTTACTGGGGGACAACACTAATATTGAGCCCCAAATGATCAGCAGCCCACCCTCCAAGGCTCCTAACATGCCATTTCGTCACACTAACACGGACAAAACGCATTGGAGCCTTACCTGTAGAAAAAGATGGCTCATCATTGGGGACTCGAACGTCTCCAGGTTCCCCGAATCTGATGACCCTGATCTCCAGATGGACAGCTACCCTGGGGCGAAGTTTTGTCACGCAATCGGCCTGTTGGAAAGGGGTAAATGGCCCATAGTGCCACAGAAATTAATACTCTCATTCGGTTTGAACAACCGGAGCCAGAGGTACATTGATACGGCTATAACAGAAATCCAGAAGGCCTACAAAAAAGCGGAAGACATTTTACCAGCAACAGATATTTTGGTCCCGCTGATCAATTTCTCGAGAGCATTGCCGCCACCAGAGCAGGAAATGTTGGAAAGCATGAATGACTTCATCAAACAGAATCTGCCCTTCATCCCTCTGCTGGCTTCCACACATTTCCAGGTTGAAACGGACGGTATCCATTGGAAACCTGCCACGGCAAGGGCTCTCCAAACACATTGGCTCTCCCATTTAAACTCCTAATTCCCGTCAACCCAAATCGTGGTACACATAAGCTCATCGTCAACTTATCAAAGTCCCTCGTGCTAACAGACGACCAAAACTCAGTCCTTAAGAAAGGCCTTTCTTATATCCCCACCCCTTCGAGTTGCAAAAAGAAGGAATTGTTAGCGGACATGCAGGCATATCACCGCAGACTTAAACTGGAGGCATTTTTTGAGGGCAAGAAGCACAACAAACCTAAGATACCGTTTACTCACCCCTCCGGTTGGGAACCATCGTTGTCCAGCCTACCTAAAGAAATCGAAAAAACAATTAGAGCTGACAATTTTGCGTTCAAAAAATTACATTGGGGTTTGGGGGCTACTCACAATTTGACCTCTGGTGAAAAGAAAGCCCTCAGAGAGCTAGGCAATAACACCGGCATAGTTATTAAACCAGCTGACAAAGGTAACGCCACGGTTATTTTAGACAGAGCGCAATACATTGCGGAAGGACTGAGGCAACTTTCGGTCGAGGAACATTACCGTCCACTCGAGAGGCCTATTTACACCGACACTATCAAGGAGATAGAGGATATTTTGGAAGATATGTGTTCTAGAAAAATCATAAGCTCTAAACAAAAAGATTACCTCACGGGGGAAGGACCACCCCGGCCCAGGAGACTTTACCTGTTGCCAAAAATTCATAAGGAGCCAGAAAAGTGGAGCGTACCTTTTGAGGTCCCACCGGGCAGACCAATCGTTTCCGACTGCAACAGCGAGACATATTTCACGGCAGAATATATAGAACACTTTCTCAATCCTCTCTCCACCAGACATCCAAGCTACCTGAAAGACACGTACGATTTTATTTCAAAAATTTGTAAACTCACAGTTCCACAAAATTCATTTCTTTTCACGATTGACATTGACAGTCTGTACACTAATATTGACACCCCGACCGGCCTTGAAGCAGTGAAAAAATTCATGCTCAAATACCCTGATTCTCACAGACCAGACGAACATCTGTTAAAACTCCTAGAAATAAATTTGACCAAAAATGATTTTGAATTTGACTCCAAATTTTATCTTCAGGTCAAGGGTACGGCCATGGGCAAGAAGTTTGCGCCCTCGTATGCAAACATTTTCATGGCAGACTGGGAACAAACGGCTCTTTCAGCATGTGCCCTAAAACCGTTTGCTTATTTCAGGTTCTTGGATGACATCTGGGGTGTTTGGACCCACACTGAGGATGATTTTCTCGCTTTTATTGCACACCTGAATTCACATCAGGAATCCATCAGTGTAAAATACAGTTTGGACAGGTCAGAGGTCAACTTTTTAGATGTGGTCTCATACAAGGGGCCCGAGTTTCTGGAGACGGGTCGATTGGACTTTAGAGTCTACTTTAAAGACACAGACACACATTCGTTGCTACACAAAAACAGTTTCCACCCAAAACACACCTTTAAGGGTATCATCAAATCGCAACTCCTCAGATTCAAAAGGATCTGCTCGCAGCCTTCGTCCTTTCTTGAGGCCACGAACATCCTCTTCCGGGCCCTCAGAAACCGTGGTTACAGCAGATCGTTCCTTCGGAAAATATTAAAAACATTTGACAAGCCAAGGAATACACCGGGGATTGCATTACAAAACAGACATAAAATCATCCCACTCACGGCCCTCTATTCAAAACAATGTGTCTCACTCAATTCGGCTATCAAAGAAAATTTCTTGAAGTTCCTTGGACCTACAAAATTCCTGCAGCACCACAGACCCATTGCAGCGTACAAACGCAACGACAATCTACAGGACAGGCTCGTCTGTAGCAAGCTTCGTACTCCAACCCCGTCGGGCCGAGTAGGCCGTTGCAAGTATTTCGTACAGAAACAATGGGTTATGAGCAGGTACAACAAAAAAATCTTCAAGATTTCCCGACCTCTGACACATGAAACCACCAACTGTATTTATCTAGTCTTCTGCACTAGATGTCGCAGACAATACGTGGGTCAGACGAAGAATGAACTCAGAGTCAGAGCTTATCAACATGCACATAACATTTTGCACAAGATTGATAAACGTAGACATCTGGTTCAACATTTCCTGACCCACGGTCTGCCTGCATTCAGGGTAACCGGTCTCCAGTCAAATCCAGCATGGTCTCTAAGGGAGAGACTTAGAGCCGAGAGCGTCTGGATTAAACGCCTGGACACGGTTTACCCTAGAGGCCTGAACGAGGCTTAAACAATCTTTCCCCTCACACTGCTCCTCTCATTTGGGTGTGTGATAACATTTGATGGCCACCCACACCTCATCCCTAACACCTAATGTCACTATCCCCTCGTGTATGACACCTGAGGGCACACCCTTATCCCCTTTCCTAACCCTCTCCTAACACCTAATATCAGGACCCCCTTGTGTATTACGCCTAAGACCTCACCACAACCCCACTCCTCACACCTAACATTAGTAACCCTGGGCATCTCAAACCTAAAACAAAATAACAAGGAGCCTACTTACCTTTCAAACACTTACCTCACCTCCTGGAATCCAATCCTGGTCAACACGCCATTTAAAAGACCAAGTTTTGGCCGGTCGCTGATGCATAAAGGTTGTTGGTTTGCCTCTATATACACACACACACACACATTTATGGAATATAACATAACACAACACAATTTGGTCAGCATTTACATACACAAATAAAATATTACAGGAATTGTGGGGACACTCGTGTGCGGCATCGTTTTCTCCTCTTGGCCTCGGGTGACCTTGGGTGGTCAGTAGAGGGTGGGCCAGTGCACAGCCATTTCTGGGGCCTCAGGGCCCTAGATCTTGGATTTTTTGCCCCTAACCTAACCCTAACCTCACCCTAACCTAACCCTAACCCTAACCCTAACCCTAACCTAACCCTAACCCTAACCCTAACCCTAACCCTAACCTAACCCCCGCCCCGAAACGCCAGAGCCGTTAATCTCTGTTTTAGAGGCCCCACCTGAGGATAACCCTACCTCACCTAACCCTCCGGCGGTAGACCAGGATGTTGGATGGGCCCCTATTCCACAAATGTCAACCCCGATTGCTCCCTCGGAGGATTCCCGACATAGCGGTATTTTCTCAGACGACTCACCGTCCCCGCTTACAGAGATCCTCCAGGAATACGACCTCCTTGAGGACCCGGTCCCACAGCAGGGCTATGGAGTGGGCTTAGAGCGTGGGGAACATGGGGTCGCACTACCTGCGCTATCTCCGATAATACCGTTACTGACGGACAACACTAATATTGAGCCCCAAATGATCAGCAGCCCACCCTCCAAGGCTCCTAACATGCCATTTCGTCACACTAACACGGACAAAACGCATTGGAGCCTTACCTGTAGAAAAAGATGGCTCATCATTGGGGACTCGAACGTCTCCAGGTTCCCCGAATCTGATGACCCTGATCTCCAGATGGACAGCTACCCTGGGGCGAAGTTTTGTCACGCAATCGGCCTGTTGGAAAAGGGAACATGGGACACAACGCCAGAGAAATTAATACTCTCATTCGGTTTGAACAACCGGAGCCAGAGGTACAGTGATACGGCTATAACAGAAATCCAGAAGGCCTACAAAAAAGCGGAAGACATTTTACCAAAAACAGCTATTTTGGTCCCTCTAATCAATTTCTCGAGAGCATTGCCGCCGCCAGAGCAGGAAATGTTAGAAAGCATGAATGACTTCATCAAACAGAATCTGACCTTCATCCCTCTGCTGGCTTCCACACATTTCCAGGTGGAAACGGACGGTATCCATTGGAAACCGGCCACGGCAAGAGCTATCCAAACACATTGGCTCTCCCATTTAAACTCCTAATTCCCGTCAACCCAAATCGTGGTACACATAAGCTCGTCGTCAACTTATCAAAGTCCTTCGTGCTAACAGACGACCAAAACTCAGTCCTTAAAAAAGGCCTTTCTTATATCCCCACCCCGTCGAGCTGCAAAAAGAAGGAATTGTTAGCGGACATGCAGGCATATCACCGCAGACTTAAACTGGAGGCGTTTTTTGAGGGCAAGAAGAACAATAAAACTAAGATACCGTTTACTCACCCCTCCGGTTGGGAACCCTCGTTGTCTAGCCTACCTAAAGAAATTGAGAAGACTATTAGAGCTGACAATTTTGCGTTCAAAAAATTACATTGGGGTTTGGGGGCGACACACAATTTGACCGTTGGTGAAAAGAAAGCCCTCAGAGAGCTAGGCAACAACACTGACATAGTTATCAAACCAGCTGACAAAGGTAACGCCACAGTCATTTTAGACAGAGCGCAATACATTGCGGAAGGACTGAGACAACTTTCGGTTGCGGAACATTACCGTCCACTCGAGGGGCCCATTTACACTGACACCATCAAGGAGATAGAGGACATTCTGGAAGATATGTGTTCTAGAAAAATCATAGGCTCTAAACAAAAAGATTACCTCACGGGGGAAGGACCACCCCGGCCCAGGAGACTTTACCTGTTGCCAAAGATTCATAAGGAGCCAGAAAAGTGGAGCGTACCTTTTGAGGTCCCACCGGGCAGACCAATCGTTTCCGACTGCAACAGCGAGACATATTTCACGGCAGAGTATATAGAACACTTTCTCAATCCTCTCTCCACCAGACATCCAAGCTACCTGAAAGACACGTACGATTTTATTTCAAAAATTCGTAAACTCAAAGTCCCACAAAATTCATTTCTTTTCACGATTGACATTGACAGTCTGTACACTAACATTGACACCCCGACCGGCCTTGAAGCAGTGAAAAAATTCATGCTCAAATACCCGGATTCTCACAGACCAGACGAACATCTGTTAAAACTCCTAGAAATAAATTTGACCAAAAATGATTTTGAATTCGACTCCAAATTTTATCTTCAGGTCAAGGGTACGGCCATGGGCAAGAAGTTTGCGCCCTCGTATGCAAACATTTTCATGGCAGACTGGGAACAAACGGCTCTTTCAGCATGTGCCCTAAAACCGTTTGCTTATTTCAGGTTCTTGGATGACATCTGGGGTGTTTGGACCCACACTGAGGATGATTTTCTCGCTTTTATTGCACACCTGAATTCACATCAGGAATCCATCAGTGTAAAATACAGTTTGGACAGGTCAGAGGTCAACTTTTTAGATGTGGTCTCATACAAGGGGCCCGAGTTTCTGGAGACGGGTCGATTGGACTTTAGAGTCTACTTTAAAGACACAGACACACATTCGTTGCTACACAAAAACAGTTTCCACCCAAAACACACCTTTAAGGGTATCATCAAATCGCAACTCCTCAGATTCAAAAGGATCTGCTCGCAGCCTTCGTCCTTTCTTGAGGCCACGAACATCCTCTTCCGGGCCCTCAGAAACCGTGGTTACAGCAGATCGTTCCTTCGGAAAATATTAAAAACATTTGACAAGCCAAGGAATACACCGGGGATTGCATTACAAAACAGACATAAAATCATCCCACTCACGGCCCTCTACTCAAAACAATGTGTCTCACTCAATTCGGCTATCAAAGAAAATTTCTTGAAGTTCCTTGGACCTACAAAATTCCTGCAGCACCACAGACCCATTGCAGCGTACAAACGCAACGACAATCTACAGGACAGACTCGTCTGTAGCAAGCTTCGTACTCCAACCCCGTCGGGCCGAGTAGGCCGTTGCAAGTATTTCGTACAGAAACAATGGGTTATGAGCAGGTACAACAAAAAAATCTTCAAGATTTCCCGACCTCTGACACATGAAACCATTAACTGTATTTATCTAGTCTTCTGCACTAGATGTCGCAGACAATACGTGGGTCAGACGAAGAATGAACTCAGAGTCAGAGCTTATCAACATGCACATAACATTTTGCACAAGATTGATAAACGTAGACATCTGGTTCAACATTTCCTGACCCACGGTCTGCCTGCATTCAGGGTAACCGGTCTCCAGTCAAATCCAGCATGGTCTCTAAGGGAGAGACTTAGAGCCGAGAGCGTCTGGATTAAACGCCTGGACACGGTTTACCCTAGAGGCCTGAACGAGGCTTAAACAATCTTTCCCCTCACACTGCTCCTCCCATTTGGGTGTGTTATAACATTTGATGGCCACCCACACCTCATCCCTAACACCTAATGTCACTATCCCCTCGTGTATCACACCTGAGGGCACACCCTTATCCCCTTTCCTAACCCTCTCCTAACACCTAATATCAGGACCCCCTTGTGTATTACGCCTAAGACCTCACCATAACCCCACTCCTTACACCTAACATTAGTAACCCTGGGCATCTTAAACCTAAAACAAAAATAACAATGAGCCTACTTACCTTTCAAACACTTACCTCACCTCCTGGAATCCAATCCTGGTCAACACGCCATTTAAAAGACCAAGTTTTGGCCGGTCGCTGATGCATAAAGGTTGTTGGGTTGCTTCTATATACACACACACACACACACATATATGGAATATAACATAACACAACACAATTTGGTCAGCATTTACATACACAAATAAAATATTACAGGAATTGTGGGGACACTCGTGTGCGGCATCGTTTTCTCCTCTTGGCCTCGGGTGACCTTAGGTGGTCAGTAGAGGGTGGGCCAGTGCACAGCCATTTCTGGGGCCTCAGGGCCCTAGATCTTGGATTTTTTGCCCCTAACCCTAACCTTTTTGCCCTACAACCTACTCTGGTAACCCTATTCTCATATCTGATCTATCCCCCATCCGAACCAAACTCTTACCCTAAGGTCAGGCACCTTCTGGTCGTTGGACAATTAGGCAAAATTCATCTAACCCCCACCCCAACCAAACTCTAAACCTAAGGTCAGGAACCCTCTGCAATGGACACGAATTGCAACACATCTCATCGAAAGGCTCGGAAACAATTGTCGGACCGCGTTCCGTTCGAAAGGCGTGGGCGAGACCTTTCCGACGAGCCTACGTTCGTATCTCTACGACCTTCCTACGCAGAGTTATGCCCACTTATTCAAAAAATAGCGCCGCCTGGCGGACAAACGTTATAACTCCGTGTAGGAATGGACTAGAAACGCGAGACGGGTGTTGTCGGAAAGGTCTGGATGACACCTTTCCAACGAGCCGTCGACCGACGCGGTACGACCTTCCGTGACGGATAGGGGGAGCCAAACAGAAACGGCTCTAGAAAAAATATCTCGGCCTAGGAAGGTCGCAGCGACGAGTGCTTGGTGTCGTTGGAAAGGTCTCGGCGAGTCCTTCGAGACGCGTCCGACCTCGTCCTGCTGCGACCTTCCTGGCCAGAGATACGCTTTTCAGACGCCTTTCTGTTCGGGGGTCTAGCTCGGCTTAGGAAGGTCGCAGCGACGCGTGCTCGGTGTCGTTGGAAAGGCCTGGACCTCCCCTTTCGAATGACACCTGGCTCTAGGTTCTACGATCTTCGCGGCCCGAGTTACGTCGACTCCAAGTTCGTCTGTTTAGAGCGTGTTTTCAGCCAAGTACAACCCCTTGACAACACCTTTTACAAAAAGTGTCTCTCGAAAACTATACAGATCGACTCCAAATGGCCTGAAACGTGTAGAAAAAGGCTTTCTGGGTGAACGAATTTGCACTTTTCCACTTAGGAAAATTTTTGAATCGCGCAGATGACATGTCAGCACGGCGCGAGCTCTGTAATACCCGCTGTCTCGTCCAATTTTTTGATTATTTGGCTTCCCATAGTTTGCGCGAGTTGAAAAATCTGAACTTTGGCGAAAATTCGTGCCGCGTTTACGAACCAGGAGCTTGCGTGGGGCGTGATTATGACATAGCGAGCGGAGGCAGGAATCCGAAACAACAATGAAGGACTGCGCCTCTGAAGGATTTGATGGACCCAGACATGGCGCCGAACGAGTCTACGTCGTTCTTCAGCCTTCCATAGCACATAATGCGCAGCTATCCTCTCAACTAAATCCATGTCCGCCATTTCGCAATAAGACGGGCGCCGCCTGACAGAAGCCCCTCCATGACGCGAATGAAGCGAGTAAAAGCAAAATGTCCATGACGCTAATAGCACGATTTACTGCGTTTGGTGTGAACACTCTATAAGACACTGACTGCATCTGACACGAGACACTGGGGGGGGGTAGAGTCTGTTAAGAGATGATTGGGCCAGCCCAGTGTCAGTATGGAAAATGAACCAATGGGCCGCTGTCCCTGCTTTATGGGCAGGTCGTCGGCCGATTAAAAAAATATAATATTATATTATATCGGCCCCCAAGTGCGTCGGCCCACCGGGCATTTGCCCGGTATGCCAGATTACCACTCCAGCACTGTCCCTTAGGTCTTATTTTCGGGAGGCAACATCACCTCAGGATGGAAAATCTCCGCTACAGAGCTTTGTAAGGTCTATCATGCAGATAAGCATCACCAGTCATACAGGACTGTCTTGAATAAATACAAATACTGTGAACAAACACACACAGGTCTACATCAAGATATGTTGTAGATCAAATTGACTGGCAATGAATAGAGTAGGCTATTTCAGAATCACTGTATCATGATACCATAGATATGATAGACACAATTGTATTGTATTTGCGAGTACACCAGATGCAGTTATTCTTGCCTCACTAAATGCCGCAGTGTCCTCCTTTTTGGTGTTATGGAAATGGCCACCCTAATTACAGCAATGCGTTAATGCAAGTTAGAGACATCAACCAATAGGCAGAATACAGACAAAATAATATTTAGCAGAAGTTTACAGTCAATAAGCATTTTTGTGTTTCAAAAACAACATTCAATTGGCATAATCCTTCTTCACAACGAAGTATGATTGGGCCTGTTATTGCTGAAATTAAACTGAGAAAACGCATCGCAAATTCACAAAGTTGCTGTATTTCTTTTTAATGGTTTACTTTTATCAAAAGCATTTAGCCCTACAAGGTAAAAATACAAGAAAATAAAAAGCTCTGAATGTGATGTACAAAACCTGTGTTACGTTGTTACTGCAACCTGCCTCTCATATAACCAAGATCTAAAATAGCATGAAACAGGCATATATAACAAATCATAGTTATGCAATCTACATAAAAAACGCTCATTGGTGTATTAAAATAACTTAAAACGAAATTGCATGGTTGTACTGTGGTACCCAGGCTGCAGGTGTGAAAGGACAATGGGCATGCGCTGCTAAAGCTCAGTTTGTAGTTGTGCGTACTAGGACCTCCACATCGAGGCTACGTACCGGTTTTAACTTATACATCTGCGTCGACAGGCAATGACCACTACGCGTCAGTGTCCTACACACAAGTATGAACTGAACTGAACGCTCTCCCTAGGCACTATGTGAAACAGCAGCAAAAGCGCATGGCAACGGCATAATTACAGTTCTGCCTCCGCTGTTACTTTAGAGAAAAGTAATTTTTTACATTTTATTAAAATAAATCTAATCATAGACAGAGCA
This sequence comes from Barbatula barbatula, assembly GCF_947034865.1. Taxonomy (NCBI): domain Eukaryota; kingdom Metazoa; phylum Chordata; class Actinopteri; order Cypriniformes; family Nemacheilidae; genus Barbatula; species Barbatula barbatula. The sequence goes on along the minus strand of NC_136788.1, from coordinate 17,694,328 downwards.
CCTCCTACTGTTCATTTTATTTTCAGTCCTGCAAAACAGTTCATTTTTAGCTCATCAAAGACATGTGGAGAAATAATAATAAAAACACGCAAGTGTTGCGATGGTTAATGTGATCGGTCAATTAAACCAGGTGGTGTTGAGCCGAGTCTGATTTTTTATGCTGGTGTCCATCTTCAGAACCTCTCTGATGGCCATGGTGGCATATGTAGAGGACGGCAGTGAAAATTCCATCTTAAGCACTCGATATTTCCCCTCTGTATACAAGAACACACAATCATGAGCCACAGATACACACAACAAACACATCAATTCAATAATACAGATGCAGCAGACCTTTGAGGTAAACTGGAGCCGGTCTGTTTTCTAGTTTCTCCACATCTGTGTGAACGAGAGGCACGCGTGGATCGTCATAATAAATCAACTCCCTTTAAAGGAAGAAATACAGACATGTGGAGAAGTAATAATAATAAATACAACGTAGGTATGCCTAATAAACTGAGATAAGTTGTGTCAGTGCTGTAGACCAAACACAGATGAATGAAGTTGTTATTCACCAGCTGACGTCGCTGGGCCGTATGACGACTCTTCTGTAAGCGCCGGCGAGAGAATAATCACGAACTTTGTGTCTCATGTTACTGATGTCCAGATTATCGGCACTCAGCATCTCTCTGTAGCACTGACCCACTGTCAAACACAAAACTAAAATAAATTTACACTGTAAACAGGCCAAAGAAAACCTACTACTGAGAAACAAGCCAAGATTTCCCATAATGCAACACTTCACTAACTTCTAAATGCAGTTGCAAGAATGCACAAGGACTTTTGGTTTCTTTGTGTGACATTGCTCAGAAGGTAAAGATTTAAAAGTAGAGTCACATTTAATTGCGCTCATTCTGTTTGATGTGAAAGTGGACAGATGAACATCACTGACCGCTGTGAGTGGGGTAGATGACATCAAACCCGGGAAGTGGCATCACCACATCATGAATGGAGTGTTTCTCTGCTTCATCCTCTGACAACACGTGAGCACTGCCTGAAACAACGCAACACTTTTCATGTAGCTGACACACACACACACACATCATATACAGCTGACACACACACACACACACATCATATACAGCTGACACACACTTCATGTACAGCTGACACACACACATACACACACACTTCATGTACAGCTGACACACACACACACATCATATACAGCTGACACACACACACACACTTCATGTACAGCTGACACACACACACATCATATACAGCTGACACACACACACTTCATGTACAGCTGACACACACACACATCATATACAGCTGACACACACACACTTCATGTACAGCACACTATGATACACACTAACCCCCCTTGAGTATCAAATCTCCCCCCACTGCCTTCAGACCGAACTCTTCTACACGTTTGCTGACCATTGAGTTCCACACGTAACTCTGATAACTGTGGATGTACATCAAGCGGTTGTTACGAGGGATCTAAAAGACAAGACAGACGAAGGAGAAAATGAGCAAGCAGAACAGAGAGACATTCAGTTGTGTGTGTGTGTGTGTGCGAGATTCGTCTCCTCACTAGTCCAAACGCTGTGATGAAGTTGTTTGTGCCGTACTTCACCAGACCCCTCAGTAACTGACCCTCTACACACCGTTTGACCGGAAGTTTCTTCAGAGCAGCTTCTGGGTCTTGAGAACGTGCCCACTCTTCTCTGCATTTCACCAGATAACTTTTCTCCGCTGGACATCCAGGAGACATTTATACACCAACTTCAATAAACTCTTTATATTCAATATTATATCATCATCTTGGACAAATGACAGTTAGAATGGTCAGAAACAACACACTCAAAATGAAAATGACACTAGCTCAATAGCGTATAAAGCTTTAAAAGTCCCGTTCAAATAATGGTTAGGGATGAATGAATGATGAATGAATACAGTGTCCTGTATATACATGTACTGGTTTAAACAAATCAAGGTTAGGGTGGATCTCATGTCAATGTCATGTTTTAGCACCTAATGTATTATTGCTCTTTTATGACATATCGCGTATTGCTCCCGAACTCTCTGTAAATTTCTCCTTGGATAAAAGCGTCTGCTAAATGACTAAATGTAAATGTCAATCTCGCTCTTCTTTAAATGCTTAAGTGATCGGTTATGTTGCAAAATGCCACTCGTGATGAGAGCAATGTGTCTGACCTCCAGGACGAGGTTTCAGGATGAGATCCACAACCTCCTTCCAGTTGTTCTGTAATATTGCCCTGTGAATTATAGCAGAAATCAAACCATTACTCTTGGTGCATGTGACACACACGTGACATTTTGTGGGGTGATCGGCTGCGCTCTCACCTGCCGATCTGATACGTGGGGATGGCCGTGGTCCCAAAACGCTGCATGCCGTAGTAGTTGATAAAGCCTGTGTCTCTCAGTGAGGTCATGGCACGCTCCACCTGCTCCTGTGAGCCCGAGACGTTCCTGTGGGGATACGGCACACATCACACACACTCACGTTTGTTCATATTCATCAGAGCAGACAATACAAGCTTCACTGATATTACAATCCAGCCATTTATCTAACACGTCATATACGCTATGGTCCAAAAAGCAGAAACAACCATCATGAGAGAAACCCAAAAGACTTCTGAAGACAAACAACAGAAGCTTGAAGAATTCAAATATCTCCTTGGTTGGCTCTGTCATTGTGGGAAATAGAAGTTTGTCTGAGATTCTGTTGAGTTAATACATGTTTCACTTATATATGCAATACGAGTAAACAGTGCTCATAAACAGTTTAAGATGTAACCCTGCTGAAATAAATAGATGCTTGGACCCAAAAACTGTATTCGTCACTGTGACGGCCCGAGTGGTGGCCGCACACGAGCGGTAATATGGATGTATCCAAAACACGCACACACATGCATACATTTACACGAAGGACATTCATTTCAGAGTAAGCTTTATTCTGAACTTTTATTCATTTTCATTTGTTTCAGTATGATAGCATAGTAACCACATGAAACACCACATATTCATTCATTCATTCATTCATCATGTATTGTTAGGTTTACATTTACAATACATTGTTACTGATTTGAAGTGCACACAAATTAGTTGCGTTGTATCTGTTATTTATATCTGTTTCTATTTTGAGTTTAATTTACCGGTGATCAACTTCAGACATGGTGTGACGGAAAACTAGAGTCCGGCAGGAACACCGTATTTAGCTTTTTGGTTCCGTCCGGACGTACCATTCACTGGGAGTTGCCCGGGGAGGAGGAAGGAACCTTAATGTATTTATTTAGTGATTTAGTTAGTTGTACATTTATGATATTTGTTTACATGTAGCTTCCTTTACTTTATTTACCATACATCTCTGTTTTGATTTCATTTTGATATATGTAGGGTTATATGTTGTGTGTGTAAAGTTAAATTGTTCCCCCTCTTAATTTGTAATGGGCCCATCCTTTCCTTTATAAACTGTTGCTTTGTTCATTTGAGCAGGTCAGTTTAAGTTGTGTTTGTTTGGTTTTGGCTAACCGCTTTGATCTCATTTTCTGTTTGGTTAGATTATTTTGTTGTAAGAAATTTATGTGTAAAGTTATTTTTGATTCTTGGGTTCAAATAAAGACCCATTTTTTTTGTACAAAGCTTGTGTTCCTTGTGCTTGGCTTCTCGGTCCCTCACACTCACGTCACCACTTAACAAGCGGATTGGTTTGACTACAACCCTCATTTGGATAAACTATCTAATGTTGTTATGCTGGCTGGACCAATGAACAGCTTGTTTTGCCCATACAGTATCTTCCCATTTCAGCTGATCCAAACTCATTTTGACAAAGTGTTGTTACAACACAACATACAGTATGAAGTGAAGTGTCAGCAAGGGTTAGGACAGACACACCTGATAATGACAGTGAAGTGGTTTCCCTGCAGTTCTCCCAGTTTTAATGGACGATTCTTGTAGCAGAAATTTCCCAGTTTCAGATTCATGAGGCACTTGTTCAGATGTGCTAATCGTTCAGCGCTGATCCTGACGAGAGCACAGCCAAAACAAATTTTCTCACCAATATCATCTTGACTTGAGGAGAGAGAGAAGCACAGAGCTGGATTTACTTACTTCAGAACTGCAATTTCCTGCACCGTGACTGCCCTTTTGTCTTTAGTGCCCATGTACGAGAACATATTGGGTCGGACCCTACGGAGAACAACAGGATGAAAACTGACAGAAGTTGAATCACACGTTAGCATTCAACACTCGGACCACTGACTTCCTCCACTTTCATCAGCACACAGCCGTAACAGACAGACCTGAGGAACTTGGACAGAACGTTGATGGCATCCATGGTGTCCTTGTTCTCTTTATAGAGGACAAAATGGCAGAAACTTCCACGATTCTTTGGCCAGGAAAGTTTTCGAGGTGCTACGACAGGAAAAAAACAAACAAACATTAAAATCAAGCGTCATTAAATGGGCAGAGAATTCCTAAACATTCCTGCATAATGCTTTACATTTCAAACGTGAGCGCTGGAAAAAAACAAGAATACACAAAATCAGTTTTAAAACTGAAAACCTTTTATTTGATGGATCAATGGAGCTCACTAAACCGGTGACATCATGACGTGATATACAAGAGCTCATACTTTCAACTGTCGTCTCGTCTGAACAAGAGAATGAATTCACTGTTATTTACACTAGGGATGCACTGAATATTCCGCCACTGAAAATTTTCGGCCGAAAATGCCCGAAAGACTTTTATCACCGAAAAAAAAGCTGAAATGTTGTGATGATGCAAACAGAAACCGCAACCTGCACGTGCTTGTCTGAAGCGACAAGTCTGCGGTGTGGACGTATTTCAGTAAATCTCGTATATACTCTTATAGAGTGTTCACACCAAACGCAGTAAATCGAGCTATTCGCATGTAGTTGGACACTTGAACACTGAGTTTACTCGCTTTTTCATTACAGACGCAAATTCGTGTCATGGGAGGGGCTTCTTCCGCTCGCTCACAGCACTACTAGAGCAAGCTCCTGATTGGTTAATGCAATGCGAATTTTCAGATTTTTCAACTTGCGCGATTCGCGTCAATCGCATCGCAAGTAGGTCATCGCCATCCGGGTCGCGATGTATGCGGAGAACCCGCGTGCAGACGTAGAAGCGCAAAGCGCAGGAGATCAGAGCGGAGAAAAAAAAAGACACCTCTCTCTGCACCAGATGAGGGACATGCACCCTCGTTGTCTGATATGTTCAGTGAAATCCTGCAAGAAAGTGCCTCAAATAATAGTAGTCTATTCTGTTCTTAGGGTACTATATATGGGTTAAGATTTATTTCTTAAAAATGTGGATGACATTGATGGAATAATGAAGAAAGAGCAGCTAATAAGCACACAAGATAGCGGTCGAGTCCTTGAATAGTGTTTAAAATCATCTCACAGCGAGACAGATTGAGAAAAAGATTGCGAGAGAACATTTCTGTTAATTCACAAACGATGATCAAATAAAACAAGTTTAGAGCATCAGTGTAAAATGAAACATGTCTTGTGGGCTTGTAGTCTCGTGCTTAGTTCACCAACATATACTGTGCTCATGGTGACCTGACTTCATATCCTGAATCGCATAGCCTCTGTCCAGAGCTTTCCTGTCAGTTCTTCACTGTCCTATCCTAATAAAGGTATTAATAGCCAATAAATAATACATACTTCCAAATTACGCTTTACTCTGGCTAATCAAAATCTTAACTCTTCTGAAAAATGACGTTCCTTCACCAAGTGGCAGGAAAAGAAAAACAAAAATCTAAAGCCGATTTTCTGTCTGTTTGTGCCGTGGCAACAGAGACATCTTACCTGCTGAGCTTCTGACCTCTGTCCACAGAAAGAGAGGAGCGTTAAAGGAACAAAAGAATGTTACTCAAGACATAAGCCAGTGCAAAAACACAGCTGAAGGCTTCACATGCTCAGATGAACGTCATGCTCAAGACAACTTCATTTCATTTGTGACACTGAAACAGTTCCGTCTGTTTTAGGAAGCTGAAGAAGAACAGATCGTGTTTATCTTGTACGCTCATGCACAATAAAGCTTCTGCAGACAACCAGAGGTCATTCCATCAATGAGCTCAGAACGCCACTGACTGACAGAAAGCATGTTTAGCAGACACCACCTCTCTCCATCAATACACCGATCACAACTGATTTTCATGATGACAAACGTCCTGAAAGACATCACAGAAACATCTACGGACAGGTGTTATTCAGACAGTTTCAGTCACCTATTTGTTTACACAAAGAAAATAATGCACGGCTCTCATTTAAAGTTTCAATCCCCAACTTTTTGTGGTAAAAACAGACGAATCAGTGTTCTGAACGACTGTCTGATCTTACCCTGATTCCCAACGGTAAGCTAATAATAATAGATTATTTTCGCGGTTTCAACTGTTTGTGTCATTAATTCACATCTGTAAACACAAAAGGAGAGAAAGCAGCTAGTTTATCATGTGTGTGGATGCTGTGGTGCTTTGAGAGGAAGTTTGCAAAGTAACCTCGAGCTCTGGTGAGCCGACAAGAGAAAGTGACACCATCGTGCTAAACCAAGAGTTCATATCGAGAGGATTGCAGGGATGGCATAATGCGCTGAACAGGTAAGTCACATCATTACTGTTTTTTTAGAAAATCATGTTTTCATTTAGTCGAAACAAAAGCAGGAGATCAATTACTCGTTCAGATGACATTTTCAGATACATGACTTGTAGGACGTGAGGCAGGCTGTATTTTTCTTGAGTGTCTATCTACACCAGGTGCGACGCGAAAACTGACGAGCTACATTTCATTCTATATTAGTAGTAATGTTTTGCGTTGCATCTGGTGTAGAGACGGCCATGTGTTACTGTCACATCCATGTACAGATCATCCGCACACAGCAGCAGTGCAAAGCACAATCCACATAAAGATAATAACTACACATATCACTGCAATTTTGTTTCAAACTGAAATGACAACAAAGAGGCCAAACCTGCAAACTGTAACTTTAAAGAAACCGGCCTACTTCAAATTTATACACGTAATAGAGAATGCACACCTTAAAGATGTAACTTAAAACCAAGCGCTTTTACCGTGCACTAGGGGTTGAATGACCCCAGATGTTTTAAGTCGACTACTATGTGATAAAAGTTGCATCGACTTGTCAATGACGTCATTCATTTTATCATAAAAATAATTTATAATAGCGGACTTACAAACACAGCTCCTCAGTGACACATCAGCCAATATAAGAAACATTTCCTAATAATTATGTTTCTGTCATGTTTTATCAAAGAATAAGCACAAAAAAAGCCTATAATATTAAAAGATTTGCATGTCGAACCCAGCGGACTGAAACGTTTGGGTAACCTGCAAGCTTTTGCTGCGTCAGAACAAATCGTGAATGTTGCAGACGAAAACAAAACACATTGGGAATGATGCGTGCGGAAGCAGGACAGGTAATTGCCTGGAGCGTGACAGAATCCCGCTGAACGTAGCTCTCTTGGAACAGTCAGCGGTCTTTTTACATTTACAGTGTCAAAAAAAACAATCACATGACCAGCGACTAGACAACATCAAGAATTAAATGTCCTGTCAGATCATAAATAGTTCCATGCACCCATGCTGATGTACAGCATGCTTTTTACATGCTTTTACAAGTACACATGCTGCGTCCAAATTCACTAACTTATACTGTGCCTTTAAAGTATGTACTGTTTTTGTTATGGGAAAGTATATACATTTTAGTGCAAAGCAAAACTAGGACATACCAACGCAAAACGAAGTGGCCGTTGTTGCCAAGACGACACTGTGACCCCTAACTGTCACGAACATCAAAATTCAGCTCTTCCTTGCATTTAAGTTTGTATTCATTCATTATTTTATATGCCATGTTACTGTATACTTACTAGGGATGGGTACCGAAATCCGGTACTTTATCGGTTCCAGGGCTAAATTGTAAAAGACCGAAGTATCGATTAGCTCTGACGTTAACGGTTCTGCTGTCGGTACTGGAGAAATTAAGAAAAACATTTCCTATTTATTATTGCTAAATAAACGTTACCTAGCATATTTTCACTGACATTTACCTGCATTATCGTTATTCGCAATCTTTCACAAAACTTTGAGAATACTCCTTTCATACTATGATTTAGGAACTAGCGGCAACCTTCCGTCCTCTCGCGTGAAACCAACACGAAGAGATTTAAACTGCTATTCATTGACTGGCCGCTAGAGACCCTCTCCAAAATAGATCAGAATCTCATTGAGCTCTACAGCAGATAAACATGTTGGTCCATATACGGTAGGGTTAGATCAGGCGATGGTTGTGGCTTTGATCACAGGGGATTGCACATAGTCAGAAACAAATGTATAATACAATGCAATGTAAGTTGCTTTAGATAAAAGCGTCTGCCAAATGTATAAACGTAAATGCAGGTGGTTACACCAACCGGGCACCTCAGCTCCAACCACCTCCTGCCTTTTTGCCCATTTTCGATTAACCGGGTGTGACACGCAGGCAAGATAGCAACGGCAGCCCCAGTACACTTTCGGCTTCACAAACCTACGGGTGACGTCACGGACACTGCATCCATGGTTTAAAGTGTCTATGTTTGGGACATACTAATTCTATTTAGAACAGACGAGCTACAGACACTAAATACCCATAATAATGGATCATGGATTAGTGGATCAGTACCTGACAGAGCTTTCTCTCCAGCTGCATGATACGCAACGATGAATCTCTTTCCCTCTCGCTCTTCAGTTTTGGTCTCCAGGCCTGGAAACAGAGTCTTCACCGCTTTATGCAAGTGAGTGCGCTTTTCCTTCGAGTCTTCCAGCACCTGAAATATTCAATCATCTTTCAAGTTACCACAGAAATTAAAAGTTTCACAAACTAATCGGCCTGCATTTACCGTTTGTGTGTAAACAATACTCCATGGATAAACCCAACCATAGAATATGCAGCGCAATGTTTCGAGCAGTATGAAAGCAATAAGTAAAATAAATGAAATGAAAAACGCCTTCAGAAGATGATGATGTGTATCTATAGCAACATTACACATTATGTTTCGCGATGCTGTTGGATGAAACTTTACTTGCCTCGATGGCCACATTTCCCTCTTTGTTTTTGAAGAGTTGTAGTTCGGTCAGCTGTAGTTTCTGCTCTTCTGTCAGGACGGGATAGTCAGTGTTGTCACAGTCTGTGGACCTTTCCTGCATCACACACATTCCCATTTGATTTACTAAAACTGAACTTCAAGATAATTGCTTTTATCATTTTAAGTTGGTTATAAACATTCTGTTTGATTGTATTTTGTTCAAACAGTTGCATAGTGTTAAAGAACTGAAACAGCAAGTTCTTCTGGACCAGTGTCGTTGACATCATCTAATGTTCTCTATAAATAAAACGCTTTCTGTGTTATTAAACTATGTACTGGCATCTTTTACCAATAAGAAGTGCTGTTGTGAACTTCTTACAACACAAATGAGCCACATGAGTTCTAATGAAGGTAAACAGCTACAAACAACAAACAGATTTCACCTCAACATCAGCAGGAACTGACAGGTCGTCCAAAGCAACAATCTTTCCATCTTTATTAATCTCATGGACCACAAAGTCTGAGTACCTAAATCAAAGAAAGATGCATTTTATTAAAGGGTACCTCCTCCAAAGAATAAACATTCTGTCAGGAACTACTCATCCTTTCCTGGGATCCTTATATGATTCTCTTTGACAACTGATCAAGGATCAATAGCACACATGAACATGCACGCACGCACCTTTCCTTTAAGATGCCAGAGAATCCTTCATGATCGCTGATAAACTTGTGAATGCCAACATCTGACTCACTGAGGCCATGCTTCATCATATCAGCAAAATGATCTCCCTTCTCCTCTTCATCACACTTCTCCTCCTCCTCCTCATCATCCTCCTCCTCCTCCTCATCTATTGCTTTGCTCTCCTCTTCCTCGTGCTCAACTCTAACCCTTTTGGCTGCGGGTTCTGGATCCTCGAGTGTACCGCACCGTTTCTCGCCGATCAGAACCGGAGGTGAACCCGCGGTCTCCTCCATTAGCACGGAACTGTTAAGAGCTGAAGTTTTTAAAGGCGTTCAAAAATCCAAGCTTCTGTTCACAGCGTTTGCTTGTTCTTCTTTAAAACGTTGACGTACTTACGCGTTTAATGACAGCCGCAAGAGTGCGTGAGTGACCGTGTGTCAGCCGGATCTCCGAAAATGTCTCTCTGGCCGGAAAAGTCCAAACTGCGTTTAGATTGACTCCGATTGAAAACTGAACCCTAATGAACTGAACTCAAAGAATCTACAGCAACACAAACCCGACAGGTTGAACCACAACACGAACTTGCCGCGCGCAGAATGCACGTGTCAGTCCAAACATTCACGCACGTTTACCACATACCTGACCCCGGAAACGAATACGGATTAAGCCACGCCCACAGACGCATGTCTTTACAACCTTTCTCGCTGATACGATAAACGCTATTGTGGTGTTTTATACAAAGAATAAACATGAACAGTGTAACGTTAGCCTATTCACTTCATAGGATTTATGTCTCGTCATCATCATTATGTTTATTCATCAATTCTTTGTCATTATAAGCGATGTCGTAGAGAAACGAATGTAAGTTAATTACCTAGCAACTTACTTAATAACGCTCGCTTTGGTCTGCGTTCTCTGATTGGCCTATTTCATCTATTCCTTGTTAATATTCATGAGCCATGAAGAGCCGAGATCTTCTGTGCGCGGTCACGCGGAGGCGAGCCTCGATAGATTGACCGCGATGGAGCAGAATATGCTGAATTGTCTCATCATGTGACGTATGTATGTGATGCTGATGTGGTTTATTTGACTGGTTTTGGGTTAGAGTTGGTAACATTAGTGGAGACTCGTTTGTGATTTATGACTGTCATGATTTATAGTGAAATGTGGCCACCCAATGACATCTAGTGTGCAGTGAAAGCATCACTGCTATTCCTGTGGGTTAGGGTTAGATCTCAGCTAACAGCATGCTGGGTAAGATGTTAAAATAAAACAACACAATCTCATATTACCTAACCCTATCTGAAGAATGCTGTTATGTGAAATGTTTTGACACCTTTCTCAGTCAGTGAGGTTCTTTGATAATACTCAGTCTCGACAGTGAATTATTTCCATGATCCTGGATGTGTGTGTTTCTGTGTGTACACTAAGATGATGTGATACAGTATTACTCCACCAGAATGAGCTGCACTAATAATGATGATGAATATAGCAATGAATGTGTGACGTGCTTTAGGTGGAAATACAAACTATTGCAGTAAAAACACCTGGAATGACAAGTTGTGAGTAGTTCACCTTCATTATTATTGTTATTATTATTCACACACCCTCTTGTCATTATGAACCTGTACGACTTTCTTTCTTCTGCAGAACACAAAAGAAGATATTTTAAACATGTTGGTAACAGAAAAATGCTGGACCCATAGACCTGCATTGTGTTTGTATCCATACAGTAGCAGACAAACGTTTCTTGGTTACCAACTTTTATAAAAATCACGCAGGTTTACAATAACAACAGGGTGAGTAAATGATGACATTTTGCAGGTGAACTATTCCTTTAACTAATATTGACCTACATTTTAGCATTGAATGCAAACAAGCAGTACATATATTAGGTGGGTTAGGGTTGATGTTTTGTTGGAATTTGTTGAAAACTGAGTTGTGCATGAAAGATTGGATGGACTGTCATGTATATAAATATTTGAAAGTTTTAGTTGATGTAAAATCATTAAAATGTGTGCTCTTTCCTCTTGCTTTTCTACATTCATGATCCACTTTTACTTTTTGTTCGGGCCACAAAAACTCCAACAATAACTTGATTTGACTAACCCTTAACTCATTACTGGTGTGTTTGTGTCAGTGTGAAGATTAGTACCAGGAATTCTTTCTCGTCTTGGCAAAAACACACTATGTAGAAGATGAGATTGTCTCATGGACACACACAACAGTCAGTGCTGCTTCAGGCCAGCAGGTGGCGCCGAGCGTCTGCGCTCTTCACGGGTTCTTGTCAGGAGTTGTTGAGGGTCACAGGAGTATTTTAGATCTCTATTCTGCAAATATGAGAGAAAGTCTTCAATGCACTTCTGTGATATAATGATATGATCAACAGGACATGACAGACACTTCATCAGCTACAAATGTTCAACATACTGGCAATGACTAGGCCTGTCAATTGTCTAATAAACAAAATGTCTTATTGCGATTAGATCAACGATCTGTTTTTGGGCTATGGCAATTATTAAAATTAACTGTCAGATAAACTCTCATTTTTGTGTGCATCATTCATTGAATAATTGAATCATGTCAAATGATTTAAGATTATTTAATTGAATCCTTTGTAAATTGCCACTTACATTTACACATTTTAGGTGACTTGCGGTGCATTCAGAGTAAACATTTCTAATCTGTTGTGTGTCCCCTTGGAATCGAACTCACAACTTTTTGCGCTGCTAATGCTCAAACCCATGATCTGCAGAAAATAATGCAGTATAAGATCAATACACTTGACGTTTGAAAAAACACACACAAAGACTCAAACGATGGAGAAATGTTATTTGAGCGTAAGAGTAAGAGCAGAGCGAGGATTGTGGATGTAGAATGTGCTGCTAATATCTGAAATGAATAGCTATTAGATGACATTATTTGACTCCTGTGTCGTTTCCCTTTGTAAATCTGGTGAATATCTCTCATATCCTATCAACTCAAATCTCTTTATCTGAAGATCATTTATTGCTCATTAAAGTTATACTTCATCCAAAAATTAACATTATCGTTTATTCAGATTGTTTCATACCTGTATACATTTCTTTGTTCTGATAAACACAAAGGAAGATATTTGGAGGAATGTCATTGATGAGTTACACCGTGTCTACACCGGACACAACGCAACACACGGCTTGTTCTAATGGGATTGTTGTGCTGCACCGTGCCATGTAATATTCAATTATAATGTGTTCTAATGTGTTCTATTGTCTCTTGTTGCGCTGCAGCACATCCAGTGTACACACAAAAAACAAATGGTGCTATATAGCACTAAAAGTGGTTCTTTGGCTCGTAATCATAGGGGAACCATTTTTAGTGCTATATAGCACCTATTTTAAATGGTGCTATATGGCACCTTTATCAAATGGTGCTATGTAGAACCATTAAAGGTGCCATATAGCACTTTATGCTTAATGGTGCTCAACAGAACCAACAATGGTTCTCTGGATCATAATCATAGGAGAACTTCTATATGGCACCTACTTATAAAGAAGCGTTATAGCATTTATCAAAAGGTGCTAGGTAGAACCATAACAGGTGTCGTATATTGTTTTAATTTATCTAGTAGGGCTCATTTTAATGCCAGATACTACCATAGACAAGTTGAAATGCTTTAATAAATGACACTTATTAAAAAACATTTTTCAATCGTATCAAAACACCATAGATTTAAAAACCTTTAAATTTATGCATTTAAGCAGCAAATAAAATCTATGCTTAAATAAAGGGAATAAACAGAGGCAATACAAAATTAGATTAGATTCAACTTTATTGTCATTACACATATACAAGTACAGTGTAACAAAATGTAGTTTAGGTCTAACCAGAAGTGCAATTAGCAGGTGCAGGATATACAGTTAGAATAAATACAGGATACAATTTATTTCTTACCACTGAGCTACAGGAAACTTGCCTCTGGAACCACTTCTGTCCAGCAAACGGTTTGCGAGTTATCGCTGATGATGTAAAAAACCTACTTTTGCGAACTAGTCCTTGGTTTTTCGACCGATCGGAACCAAACCAATGCAGATGACTTCTGTGGAGTGTGAATGTAAATAACTAACTAAGTTTACTACTTGTGTAAATGTTCCATTTCAGTGTTTTCAATGTAAAAAATGTGCAATAAGTTCTTCAAACTGTAATCAAATGTTCATGGCTTACCTCAACCTCAAACAGCAACCCTGGGTCCTCCTTGAACAGTGCAGGTAAGAGCAAAATAGCTGCTTCCAACAGTAGGCCTTTAAATACAATAACCTCATTAGGTTGACATAACATGGTGGATGCTTTCACCAAATACTTGTTTAGTTTTTTAAACATTCATTACTGTGCAGACAGAAACATGCAGGGAGACTATCTAAGCAGTGCAGATTGAATTACCTTTTTTAGTCTGCCATTTACACAGTCCTCAATTTTGCGCCTGAATCTCTTTTTCAGGGGACTCTTCAAGGACTCGAGGTGCCATTACAGACAGCTGCGCAAGAAGTCGTTGGTCCACATCAACAGATGTGTGGTCTCTCAAAGTCCAAAGTAGCTTCCGATTAAGTAAAAAAGACGCGTATTAAAATATAGCCATAACTCAATTAAAGGAGCCAATTAATATACTACTGTATTTACTATTTTGGCCAGTCTAAAACACGTGAACTCACAGAGAGCCTCCTCTGTGCTGTGGTTGGACATAAAATTTCTTTGGTAGCATTTAATCAGTGCCAACTTTTCTTTTCTGAGCTCTATATTTGGTCGAAGCTTCTCAGTTTCCACCTTCATTGCTCACAGATGTTCCTTGATGCTTCGTTCATCTTCTCCGGCATCTACCTATTAAGGGAAGTTAAATTGTCATAAATGAGGGTTGTCAATAAAATGTAACAAATAAGTGTCAATACTAAAGTGATCAATGACATTATAACCTGTTCCAGTCAACTATGCCATGTTATGTTTAAATAAGGCACAATACTAAACTCACCGGCCACTTTATTATGTACACCTGTCCAACTGCTCGTAAACGCACATTTCTAATCAGCCAATCACATGGCAGCAACTTAATGCATTTAGGCATGTAGACATGGTTAAGACGATCTGCTGCAGTTCAAACCGAGCGTCAGAATCAGGCAGAAAGGTGATTTAAGTGACTTTGAACGTGGCATGGTTGTTGGTGCCAGACGGGCTGGTCTGAGTATTTCAGAAACTGCTGATCTACTGGGATTTTCACACACAACCATCTCTAGGGTTTACAGAGAAGGGTCCGAAAAAGAGAAAATATCCAGTGAGCGTCAGTTCTGTGGGAGAAAATGCCTTGTTGATTCCAGAGGTCAGAGGAGAATGGCCAGACTGGTTCGAGCTGATAGAAATGCAACAGTAACTGAAATAACCACTCGTTACAACAAAGGTATGCAGAAGAGCATCTCTGAATGCACAACACGTCGAACCTTGAGGCGGATGGGCTACAGCAGCAGAAGACCACACCGGGTGCCACTCCTGACAGCTAAGAACAGGAAACGGAGGCTACAATTCGCACAGGCTCACCAATATTGGACAATAGAAGATTGGAAAAACGTTGCCTGGTCTGATGAGTCTCGATTTCTGCTGTGACATTTGGATGGTAGGGTCAGAATTTGGCGTCAACGTCATGAAAGCATGGATCCATCCTGACTTGTATCAACGGTTCAGGCTGATGGTGGTGTTATGGTGTGGGGGATATTTTCTTGGCACACTTTGGGATTTTATGAGTCCGAAAAACATGGATACGTAAAGAACTTACTCTTTTGTACCTTTTTAGGCAGCCACTGTGTCCACATACAACAAAGAAATGTGGCTCACTTTCATGGAAATACTGCAGGTGTCTGAGGTATTTGTTGTAAGTGAATGTTCTTACATGGCAATTAGGGCACTGGTACATCAATTGCAGAATACTTGAACCTTACCCAAAAAAGTTTCACAGAATTCCCCCAATTCGATATCTTTTAGCCACTGGCAAACTTGAACAGAAGTCCAACTCCTAAAGTCTGTCATAGTCTAAAGAGAAAGATAAAATAAAGGTGAATGTTAGCCTATAACATTATCTGCTATTATGCCTACATGAAAACCTGAATTACTCATATCTGCTAGAACATTAGTTTAACACAATTTAAACTGAACAGTTACTGTAAATCAGTTAAATGACCACAAGGCCATTAAATGTCTTAAATCCAATTCATTAACACTTGCAATGAATCGCTTACTGTAAATACAGATACACAAAATATACACGTAATTATGAAACCAAGGATATTTCGTTACACTTTACTGTTTGTAAACTTATCTCTGTTACGTTAAATGAACCCTGTTTTTTTAGTCTCGAGGTTAACGTTAACGTTATGTGTCTCGAGCTTTGTCGGTTGGTTCGTTTTTTTGTTTAAAACTAGCAATTACAGCTGGTTCGACTTTGTTGGTGTTTTTTGAGCGTGAATGGGATGGTAATCGCATATTAAAGAAAACTAAATCTGCAATTTAGCGTTACCTTACGCGGTTGGTTTGGCTCTGTCACAAAACGCTATAAGTTAAAGTTACGTTTACAAATACAAATGAAAAATGTCGCCTGTAGAATACATTTACTAAAGATCCTATTTCTGTGGCACTGTTACTCACCTCGATATATATTTGCTTCTTTTCCGTCTGAATCCGCGTCCAACGATGAAGTTTTCTCCTCAGGAAGCTTTAAACTCGCGCTTGCATGGTGCGTCCACCTGATTGGCGAATGGTTGCTAGGTTACGTGACGTGCTCTGGTCAAAGGTAGTTCTTAGCAGGTCCTCAGGTTTTTAGCGATTTAAATTCTTGTTCATGGTGGGATTTTATAATCTATGTAAATAAGATTAAAGATGGTACGGTCTAAACCTTTTATAAATGAAATGTAACTATATATGTAAGATATAATTTAAAACAATGGTGTGATAAAAAACACTTCCAACTCATTTTTGTGGGCAGGACACATAACCATTGTTGTATTTTGTCTAATATCAAGACTATAGTTATTGAGAATATTGAGAATGCTTTTGATAATCTATCTGAATATTGCCTATTTATAATTTATTATATTTTGCTTTTCACCCAGTATGTGACACACTAAAGACATTGGAAATTAGTAGTCTACTTGAATGCAGTTTCCAACAGAAAGGTCATTATATAAGCTTAAATCACAAAACATTCATATATAATATTTCACTAAATAAAACAAAGCAAAGTTAATATATGAGAAAAAGGCAATAGCCCAAAAATTGAGTTTGTGATATAATTTCTGTGACTTCGCACACCCATGTGAAGTGTCTTATCCATTTACATTCATTCAAAGACTACAGCCGTTCACCATGTTTTAGCTTTCTCTCATCCTCCTTTCTCCTTCCACATAATTTAAGCTACAACTAACAGCTCTCACATCCCAGAATTATCTTGTTGTTTATGTTGTTTTCAATCCTTTCCCCAACTAAAGAGACTAAGAGAGAGTTGAGATCCTAAATAACTATATACTGAGGGGTTAACGGTTTACTTGTACGGCAGTGGTGCTATATAGCACCTTAACAACCCCAAAGAACCAATGAAGAACCACTGAAGAACCATACAGGTGCTTAACTGGTTCTTTATACAGTAGCGGTGCTATATAGCACCTCAATCATCCCGAAGAACCGGTGAAGAACCGGTGAAGAACCATTTTTTTTCTGTGTGTATATAAGGTGTAATTGATGACATAATTTTCATTTTTGGGTGAACCTTTCATTGAATGATTTGACTTCATTTCACATTATAGTTTTGAAAAATAACACCGAGCACATGAAGTTTGAATCACAAATGTGGGTTTGGAGAATGGATGAATGATTGTTTTTTTCTGTTCACATTATGCACATCTTGAATGTAGGGATTGTGTGTATGGACATGTTTAAGGGCATGCAGAGTGTAAATGGATTTAATAAATCACAAACTTGTTGTTAACGGTTGAAATGTTATTTTGCACATGCCTAAGAGTGATGACAGAAGAAGATATTTGATGCTAGGAAGTTTAAATAACAGGAGTTTACATTGAAATGAGTTGAATGTCCTGAGGACAAAGAGGTTGATGACTTTTACTGCTGTTGACTGACACACACATCCACACTGTTTATATACACACACACACAATATAGTTGAATCATTGGTTTTCAACAGCAGATGTATGCTTGATGAGTCACAAGCCATAGGCGTAGAAATATAAAATTACAGTTAGCTTAATGCTTTGGGGAAAGTTTAGCATTTCGATATCAGAAATCACACAACAATATATTCACCAGAGACCTAGACTGCAGACGTGATGCAAGATCAATCAGACAACATTTAAATGATTACAACTCAATAAAAATACACAAACCCACAATGATCATAGAGGTCACGTTACCGAAAATTCTCCGTTATTGACAGATTATTTTACCAGAGACGGAAAGATCTGAAGGCCATCCGTCATTTTGAGGGCAGTTTGAAATTCCTCTTTATGTCAAGCTGGTAGCATCCAATAATTTCCTTTCATCAGAACAATGATCGCAAGTGACCGGAGGAAATGACGCATGTTTCCCATTCATTACCCATAAACCTGAGGTCAGGAGACTCGGACGCGTGTGGAAACGTCTGATTTGTTTCGCCATAGTTTCAATACGAACTGAAAATCTTTTCACAATAACACAGCGATAAATTTGTTTCTGGATCTGATCCTGCAGGCATCTGTCACTTAATCAGACCGCCGCATTTCCTCTTCAGAGCGCGACAGAGAATCGCGTCATTTCGGCTAAACCTAAACTTTCCGTCAGTGACATGAAGTGAATGAATGAACGATTATAAAACTACTGACCGGACATATGATTAGAGACATTTGTCTGTAATTATTATTTTATGTCTGGCAGCAGAAAAATGTATTATGTGAACGACTTCAACTTTATTGGGTATTCGGTTGTATTTAAACACATTCAGTTCAGAGAGTAAACATGTACATATCGATGATGTCACAAACATGATAATTAGCATTTAACATCACCTTGACGGACAATGGAAAAAGTCTGACGCAATCTCTACATATACATTGTAAAAATGATACAAGTACACACACATTCACAATCATTGATTTATTCATACTGGAGCATCTGTCCCATCATCTGAGAACACACACACACACTGAGATGATGAAGGATTCACTGTGCTTCCTGTGACGTACAACACAACAAGCTGGACCTAACTGGCACGTCACCATAGCAACCATCAGATCTGTGATTAGCAAGAGAAGAGTGTGAAAATGCTCTGACAAACACACACGCACACACATACATGCTCTTTGATGAACATATGACTTACAGAAGCTGTCAGTTTCAAGAAAGGACATGTGCACGTGTGTGTGTGCGGTGTGTGTGTGTGTGTGTGTGTGTGTGTGTGCGTGTGTGTGTGCGTGTGCAAGCGTGTGCGTGTCTGTGTGTTTGTGTGCACATGGAAGTAGGCCGTGTAAAGATAGCAGCTTCAACAGCCTCAATTCTGAGACCTAAAATATCAGAGCAGAGACACAGATCACAGAAGAGAGTAAGACACGCCTCCAGAGAGAGAGACACACAGAGAGAGCTTAAGACAGTTAGAGAAAGAAAGACAGGTGTTACCAGAGTAAGACAAATACAAAGAGAAAGTGTTAAAGATAAGAGAGATACAGTTATTTCATCTGCCTGTCTGTGTGCAAACCCATCTGCTGTGAGAGACAGACTGACCAAAAGAAGAAGCTTGAGAAGCAGAAGGAGCAATGAGAGAGAGAGAGAGAGAGAGAGAGAGCAGCGTTGCCCTGAGATACAGGATGTCGTAACGAGACGAGAGGAGAGAGGGAGCGCTGAACTGTGAGAGGGGAGCTGAGACAGACGGAGCGTGAGACAGAGATTCATGTTTCCAGTGGCTCTAGCTCACAACCCCCCCGCCCGCCCTGAACGGTGGTATCACCCGCACAGATCTGTTATTGTGCTGCAGAGAGAGAGAGAGACGTGTGTGTGTGTGTGTGTGTGTGTGTGTGTGTGGGAGCTGCAGGCGTTTTGTTTTCTTCATCATTCAGGAAACGACAGCGAGTGGAAAACCAACGCTAAAGACAAATCAATCAGACAGAAAAACAGATGTGAGACAGACTCTGTCTTCATCTCTCACCTCAGAGCTGTCTGTGTGCTCTCTCTCTCTCTCTCTCTCTCTCTCCATCCTTTCTGCACCTCTGAGGACGAACCCCCCCACCCCCGGCTGCCAGCACACACAGAGAGAGAGAAGATAAGACTGAGCTTTTATTCATTTCTCCGTCTGCTCCGTTCTTCTTTCGGGAGCGAGCGGCTTGCCCATGTCCGTCAACTCGGAAAAATCTTCTTCTCCGGAAAGGTACCGTGTCTCATCAGTATATGACACGAGTCAGTGTCTTCACACACCTGTCTGGCCATCCTACTGTCATCCATTTTATCCTCCTCCGTCTCTCTTTCTGTATGTATCGTAAGTGTAATGCTGTGTCTTTTTGTGTGTGTGTGTGTGTGTGTGTGTGTGTGTGTGTTGGCCTGATAGAAAATGCAAACAGAAACCTCCACCTGCACCTACAGACAGACAGACAGACAGACAGACAGTGTTGTTTTCATTCTGCATGCTCTTCTATAAAAGCTTGGGAACAAACACAGGTTTGCGTGATATACGAAACCTCCATCTATTGATTTGATGTGGATTGTGAGCTTTGCTTTTGTAAGACATGCGTGTTACATACTGCGATGAATGTCATCTCGGAACGCTTCTTTAGGTCATCAGAGGAGGAATGGGTTCATTGTCATTTCTCTGTGAAGGATATCTGTGGAGTTTTCAGAGAATGTGATGATGCTCAGAATCAACTCCAATTGAATATTTCAGAGTCACGCAGGTCCTGCACAGCATGACTCTTCAGATAAACTAACGGACGAGGGATTTGGCTTTATGGTGTTTTTGTTTTGAATGCGCTGTAAAGATATCTGCCGAAGACTAGGAGATGTAAACAGAAAGATCTAGATACACAGAGTAAGCAGATGGATGGATGGACGGATAAAGACGGAGAATTCTAAAGTAGGTTAAAGCATGTAGATCTCTGATGTTCTTGATGAACCCTAACACTGTTCTGTGCAGTCTAGAGATGTTCAGACGTGTGTGTGTGTGTGTGTGTGTGTGTCAAAATCAACACTAGTCTCCTCAGGAAACACTTGTGTTCTCTTTGTGAAAAAGACAACATTTCATTTACACGCTCAACATTTTTTGGATCTGAAATGAATGTTTTTCAAAAACTAAAGACAAAAACTAAAACCAAAATGATGTTGTGAGAATGACACACTTTTGTAAGAAAGAGAACCTGTAGTTGGGTTAGGTTTGGTTGTGGCTGGATTTCAGAAAAGATCTCTTGTTGAAGCAGACACAGATGATATCAAAACAATATGTCTGACACCGATTGACTGTGTGTTTTTTAGAAGTGAGAGGGTTGTGCAGTGATCTCCACATATGGATAGAAACTTTCTTTTTCCTCCACGTGACGTCCTGTTGTATTGTGAATAGGTTTGAAAGGAAATATCACACGTGCAGCATCTCGGCCAATGCCTTCACGTTTATCTAGAAAACCGTTTTATCGTGCTTAGGTGGTGAGCCATCTGAATCCAACAGCAAGACCCTAACTCAAGTCTAATGCCTTGAGAGTGACCTTTGACCCCCAGCTTTTGCGTTCTTCTACTGTTTCTCCATCACGTTCTGTCACGATGAGCAGCAGATGGTACAGTATGCAGTCTTGATGGCAGGCTTTGGGTTTGGAATTTTACATAAAGGATCTGCCTTTGGCCTCTAGCAAAGCAGCTGAACCTTTCTTTAGCAATCTACAAGAAACAGCTAAAAACTGGCCTGCGACACCCAATAATACTAACATTCATTTCTATATGTAAGTTCTGTAAGTTCTTTATAAAAGTAGACGTGTGTAGCTCAGTGTACTGGGTCTTTAGTCTACTTGCACAATATTGGCCTTTCATTGTAAATGTAAATAAACTGCTTTTGTTCTTTTTTACAATAATATTGTATTTAAATGTTTAAAGAGTAGCTAATCATGTCAGACAGACAGAAAGATATTGAAGTGTGTGTGTGTGTGTTTGCATGAGTGCAATTGTTGAGCTGGTGTGAATTGATCATGAGATTCTTGGCATCCTTCTCATTCTTTGAGTGAGCCACAGAGCTCTTTTAGAGCGTGTCAGAGAGACAGAGAGAGAGAGAGAGAGAGTAAAGCAGGAGTGTTCGAGATGCAGAAGGAAACACAGACAGGAGGTTTTTAAATCTTCGTCGTCATGATGAATGTGAGTTACTCAGAAGGGAGCAGAACATTTGGTTTAGCCCTTAGTTCTCTGAGACTGCGACACAGAGCCACACGCAGGTGAGAGAAAGAGTGTGTTTGTGTGTTTGTGTGTGTGTGTGTGTGTTTGTGTGTTTGTGTGTGTGTGTGTGTGTGTGTGTGTGTGTGTGTGTGTGTGTGTGTGTGTGTGTGTGTGCGGGGGTTGTTTGAGAGAACCAAATGTTTCCACAAACAGAGTAATAGAAGTCATTTTTTACTTTATGGGGACATTGTTTGGTCCTCATGATAAAAGAGAGTTTTTAACTCAAACTCGATGATATTTTTTGAAAATGTAAACTAGTGGAAAGGTTTGTGTGATGGTTTAGTTTTGTTGTGTGACATGAAACATGAAAACCCAAGGATCAGGGGGACTTTATGAATTCTCAACACAGAATGTAACGCCCAGGTTATGAATGTCTGTGAGTGGTGTGATGTGTGTGTGTAAATGACTTGAGCTGATACAGATAAACATCTAACCTCTCAGATTTACAGAAGATGAAATGTATGTTTCGTGTGGAGACGGTCATCCAGCTTTCTTGTGTGGATGCCGGCAAAAGTGTTCTAGTAAAACACCTTAATAAGAAGAATTTGTAAGAAATTGTTATAGACTGTAATACGTTCATTGTTTTCCTGTTTTATTGTGTCTTTATTTCTAGACATCTGATGATTTGAGTGATGTGGAAGGTGATATAAACAGTAGCTGCAGTCTGAGAGTCATTCATAGCCAAATGTCTAAAGATCGTTTTTTAACTCAGGAAATATTTTAATTATTGAATTAAACATTTAAAAGTTACAAGTAAAAATTTTCCTATTTTTTGTGATTTAATGTAAAGCTGCTTTGATACAAAAAAAGTTTAAGACATGTGCGTAATGTAACATCACGTTTAAGCTCGTGTACATGAAAAGTTTTCGAGTTAACCTTCAAACCTTTCTGGTATATTTTTTATTAAACAAACAAATGATAGATGTTCTTCCAGAGCAACCCAGAGAAGTGTTCTGAACAGCCACGAGTGGAACAGAACTCAAGACAGAAAGCATTCAGACAGCAGTCTGATTCACACAATGTGATTTTGTTCCTATAATTCACACATTCATAAATACTCGATCTACATCAGTAATTTAAGTGAATGATCACGACAGAAAGACAGAACTGTGCTGGATTTCAACTGTGAGCAGCTGAAGAAGTTTAACAGAGGAAATTAATTATTATTTATCGGCTATTATATATCGTCCTAAATTTTTATTATCGGCCGATACAGATATGAGCGATAATTTATCGTGCATTCTTAATGTTTATATTCATAAGACGGGAATAAGTCTACAAAACATCTCTTATACTGTATTACTCCTGAAATACTGATCTTGAAATGTATTTTAAACACGAAAACACAAAATATCAAACATTCTTAAATTGATTCAATTTATATTTATCTGTGTGGTATTTTAATTTCTTCACTTATGATTATATAACCCATACTTATAAATGTTCATGTTTTACTGTTATACATACATTCCGTTTGTATTTTGACATGGTTACGTTTCACCACACACCAAACATACGAATGTTTCATGAATAACTCATGAGCGTCGTCGCAAGATGATTTCTACGGATCTGATCTCTCTCTCTCTCTCGTATCTGTGACAGATTTATATTTCAAGCGAGTGCCGTGTGTATCAGCAATTCAACGTTCTACTTTTACTAACCCACATCACAAATGAAAAGTCTTCATGTTTCTGCTAGAAGGTCCCTACAGCTCGTGTGTGTGTGTGTAGACTTCTGTGTCTAGTTTCTATGGCAACAGGATGAAGGTGATCTTTGTGCTGCTGTGACTGACTGCAGCCATATTCACTAGTGTGTGTTTGTGTGTGTGCGTGTGTGTGTTTGTGACCGTTCTCGTAGGCCCGACACACAGAAGGTTCCCTCAGCGCCCCCCCCTCCTCCTCCTCCTCCTCCCCCCCCACCCGAGCCTGTGGTCCCCCCAGAACCTGACGAGGAGATTTTGGGCTCTGATGACGAGGAGCAGGAGGACCCAGCGGACTACTGCAAAGGTACCGCACATCTCTCGCTGAAAGTCAATATAATATGAAGCTGTGAGGTTTATCAGTGTGGGCAGAGCTCACCATCATTGCACAAAAACAAAGTTACCCACAGAAAACCTGCCACTGTTGTTGTTGCAGAGATTTCTCAGTAAGGACACATTCACGTGATGTCAAGCTTGCTTAAGTTTACTCACATCCTTCATTATCCATCCCATTGGAGACTACAAAAGTATCATGTGATCCTTTACATTCATATAGATTATGTACTAGGGCTTTCAGAAAATGAGATTTTCACTACACTACACGCTTATTATGGAAAATATGTTGATTCCTCTTCTGATTATTTTGTGTTCTTGTTTGGTCAATAAATTAAACTCAAAATCTGAATGAAGGAAAACAGTTTTAAGACAACAAAATTATTGACAATAATATAATATGTATGTGGGTTAAGGTGTTGTCACGGAATCTTGTTTTCAAGATGTCATACATGAATTTCTTAAATAAAAACAAATTCTTTTAGAACAAGGCAAGACATGTTAAAAGGCATTCATTTCAAAACCTTTACTGACAGTTTATCACAATTTTGAACTTTTTAGCTTTTTACAAAATAAGGCCTTTAAAATTGTCATTACTGAAACCATTTAAGAACATATTTTCCTAAAAAAAGATGTAATACTTTAATAGAAAATGATACATCTATCATTTTACAATGCAGAGAACTACCTGTATCGGTAAAGAGAATGGAAAAAGCCATTTGAAAGGTACTAGTAGATGTGTTTCTTCATTTTTATTATACATGAATGTTCTGTCAATCTTATTTACTTTTTTATGTCATTATGGAACAACTCGAAGAACATCCGACTGTTTTTTCTGAAATGTTTAAATTTTAAGAATGCACTCAGACAAATTGGGACGGGTTACAGCAATGAGAATTTCAGCAGAAAAGCAATAAAATACAGAAATAATTCATTCCTATGTCAAAAGTGTTTTGTCCAAGGTAAAGAGCACAATAATCTTTATTAGGATTTTTATGTGTTACTGAATTGCATGCTTTATAATTCAAATCTTTACTGCCATGATGTTTAAATTGTTTCGAGAGAATGACCCATTAACACCAAGCAAAACCTCCATGCTGAGTTCACACTTTGGACTCTATCATACACCCTGCGCAGTTTCGAGGTGTGTTCAGGCACATTATTGGCGCGTTGCATTTTTGAGGAACTGACCGACTGAAACTTGCTCTGAAGTCAATGCCACAATATTGGGTTATTTAAAGAGCATGTTAGTAATATGCGCCTATAGAATGAGCGTGCATTCTGCTTACTACACACAGAGGAACGCGCAGCAGCACACAAAGATGCCAAATATTACAAAAGAAAGAATAACAATATAAAAATTATTGTGTACATGAAGATAAAAATCCGACTTGTCCTTGTGGCCTGCTCGTGCGCTTTAACCTCTTGCTAGTGAAGTGTTCGGTTTTTCCACTTGCACAATCCACCGTGTTAATAGCGAATCTGTCATGACTCGAATGCAGCTGGCTCTTAAAGGGAATGGGAGATGAGGCTGTGATTGGTCTACTGCACATTACACCCAAGAAACACCCACGAATGATTAAAAGACAATAGGGACAACACCTTTAGATCATATGAAGGGCGCGAAGACCATTTTACTAGTCGATAAACTAGCAAAAATCGGGCCCCAAATCTCTGGATGACATAATAAAAACCAAATTGTTGAAAGATATATTATGGATGATCAGCACCTCATTTCCTCGTTGTCCAGTATGAATTGGGTTCTTACAGCCTGTATTGTGTGATATTCCAGACGTGAGGGTACACACCACTGCATGTGCGCGAGGTGTTTTTGAATCTGATTCAAGCATTTACGTGCTCTAGTTTGTGCTCTTGTTCAGTTCAGTTCGGTCTAGATGATGTTGGGTTAGTATGGTTTAAGGGTTTTGTTGTTCTGCAGGTGGATATCATCCGGTGAAGATTGGAGATCTTTTTAATGGAAGATACCATGTGATCCGCAAACTGGGCTGGGGTCATTTTTCCACCGTGTGGTTGTGCTGGGATATTCAGTGAGTAACCATGACGACAGCATACAAGACGACACCTCGATACACACTCGATACCCACAAACACTGACTGCATATGATAGCAGCGGGTGTCAGTGTCACAGGCTAGAGTTGCACACACACACACACACACACATCTGCGATAGACGGACAGAATTGTTTATGAGTGTGTGTGTGCAGTTTTATCCACAGGCTGTTGTGTTATATTTGCCATGTGGGTCAGTAGAAAGCCAAAAAGCCCATATGGACACACACACAGTGTCACACCGTTGTGTGTGTGTGTTCATATGTGATATGAATGTGTTTGTTGATCTGTGTGCGTGTGTTACAGAGGGAAGCGTTTTGTTGCTATGAAGGTTGTGAAGAGTGCACAACACTACACAGAGACAGCCCTGGATGAAATCAAACTCCTCAGATGTGTGAGTATTTATCCAACCGATGGGTTATTTCTCTGTCAAACACTGAGCACTTCGAGTTTTCATTAGTTATTAGCACATCACGAGTACACCTCGCTCTCTGTGTCTCTCAGGTGCGTGAGACAGATCCTGATGACCCTAATAAGGACATGGTTGTTCAGCTCATAGATGACTTCAAGATCTCAGGAGTGAACGGGATTCATATCCTTACAGTGTGTGTGTGTGTGTGTGTGTGTCTGCAGAAAGGAGCTGAGATCAGCATCATTGTTTGTATCAATCAGTGATAAAATGTTTCACCATGTTTCTGTAAAAATGCAGAAGGGTTTCTGTGAGAGGTTGGGTTAGACTTCACTATACCGTTTGTACATTATATACATTTAGAATGGTTTCTATGGAAATTCCTCATAACCCATGCTGTAAATCTTTTACAAGCAGCTTGTCTTCATAAGTCATTTTACTATTTTACGTTTTTAAATTCACATTATTTTCGATTCATTAATTGAAACCAAAGAAACTTAAGTTTCAACCTATTTTTATAAGGCTTAGAGTTAGGTTAACCCACTTGACAAAATGTAAAATAAAATGACTTGCAAAGCTCAGGGTTTACAGCGTGGAAAGCAAACGTGTGTGTGTGTGCGTGCGTGCATGGGTGTGTTTGTGTGTGTGGATATGCGTGCGTGCATGGGTGCGTGCGTGTGTGTGGATATACGTGCGTGCATGGGTTTGTTAGTGTGTGTGGATATGCGTGCATGCATGGGTGCGTGCGTGTGTGGATATACGTGCGTGCATGGGTGTATTTGTGTGTGTGGATATGCGTGCGTGCATGGGTGCGTGCGTGTGTGTGGATATGCGTGCGTGCATGGGTGCGTGCGTGTGTGTGGATATGCGTGCGTGCATGGGTGCGTGCGTGTGGATATGCCTGCGTGCATGGGTGCGTGCGTGTGTGTGGATGTACGTGCGTGCATGGGTGTGTTTGTGTGTGTGGATATGCGTGCGTGCATGGGTGCGTGCGTGTGTGTTGATTTACGTGTGTGCATGGTTGTGTTTGTGTGTGTGGATATGCGTGCGTGCATGGGTGTGTTTGTGTGTGTGGATATGCGTGCATGCATGGGTGCGTGCGTGTGTGTGGATATACGTGCGTGCATGGGTGTATTTGTGTGTGTGGATATGCGTGCGTGCATGGGTGCGTGCGTGTGTGTGGATATGCGTGCGTGCATGGGTGCGTGCGTGTGTGTGGATATGCGTGCGTGCATGGGTGCGTGCGTGTGGATATGCCTGCGTGCATGGGTGCGTGCGTGTGTGTGGATGTACGTGCGTGCATGGGTGTGTTTGTGTGTGTGGATATGCGTGCGTGCATGGGTGCGTGCGTGTGTGTGGATTTACGTGTGTGCATGGTTGTGTTTGTGTGTGTGGATATGCGTGCGTGCATGGGTGTGTTTGTGTGTGTGGATACGCGTGCGTGCATGGGTGCGTGTGGATATGCGTGCGTGCATGGGTGCGTGCGTGTGTGTGGATATGTGTGCGTGCATGGGTGGGTGCGTGTGGATATGCGTGTGTGCATGGGTGTGTTTGTGTGTGTGGATATGCGTGCGTGCATGGGTGTGTGCATGCGTGTGTGTGGATATGCGTGCGTGCATGGGTGTGGTTGTGTGTGTGGATATGCGTGCGTGCATGGGTGCGTGCGTGTGTGTTGGTATGCGTGCGTGTGTGTGTGTGTCATATGTTTCCTTGACTCTGTCTGTCAGATGTGTGTATGGTGTTTGAAGTACTTGGTCATCATTTACTCAAGTGGATTATAAAGTCTAATTATCAGGGTTTGCCGTTATCATGCGTCAAGAGTATCATCAGACAGGTAAACACACACACACACACACACACACACACAGACACACATTAGACTTCTCCGGGGAAGCAGGACTTTTAACCAATGGGATTTCACTGTGGGAGGAGCTAAAAGCAAGATGCTTCACAGAAAAGCGAGAAGGCATGTGTGTCTTGTTTAA
Organism: Barbatula barbatula; assembly: GCF_947034865.1. Lineage (NCBI taxonomy): Eukaryota > Metazoa > Chordata > Actinopteri > Cypriniformes > Nemacheilidae > Barbatula > Barbatula barbatula. Next base: position 17,665,573 of record NC_136788.1, on the reverse strand, counting down.
TGTTTAATGTGTGTTGGGATTTAGATGTAATCAATTATTAAATGTCTCATTTCTTCACGTGTGAATGATAATAATAAAAGAGGTTTTGATGTCAGGTTCTGCAGGGGTTGGATTATCTGCACAGTAAATGTAAGATCATCCACACAGACATTAAACCAGAGAATATTCTCATGTGCGTGGACGATACCTTCATTCGGAGGATGGCCGTGGAGGCCACAGAGTGGCAGAAAGCAGGAGCGCCACCTCCGTCTGGATCTGCCGGTAATTCTTTTGTATTTCAACTCTCTCGTGTGCTGCTGCTGATGTGAACCAAATGTCATTCTGAACGATGTCTCTGGGCCGTGTGTGCCATAAGTTTACATTTGCGTGCGTCTCTGGTTGTCAAAAATGAAACTTTAGTGAAGAAAGACAGAATCCTGAACTGCTGCAGCGATCATCCGTTTAGTTTGTTTGAGCTGCAGACGCCTCATATTTCTGGATGTATTTTACACAGAATGTTCATGTCTGTGTCGGCTGGTTGGGGTCAGTGAAGTCAGCGGTCACTGCTCGTTGGTGTTTCTGAGAAAACCTAAAACACATATGGATGGGTCAGAGGCTCCTTGTGCTAATGTTCTGTTCAGTTTTTTCACAACACACACACTCAAAAAAACTCACCTCTTCTGACAGACCTTATGACTTTATAATAACATCTTAATTACATATTTGAAGAGTTTGGTCCCAAAACGAGATAACTCAATTTTGTTCTAAATCATGTTTTTTATTGTGCATGCCAATTAATATCATTCAATCTGCAGTTGGTTTGTTTTAATTTATATTACATTAATGTTCATAGTATATAGTCATCTGTATATATTGTTCATAGTATATACCTACTGTCATATTTTCATAGAACATTCCTACTGCAAAATATTTTTATAATCCATGCCCACTGTATTATATTCTCTCATATTGTATTCTGTATTTATTCTAACTGTATATCCTGCACTTGCTAACTGCACTTCTGGTTAGACCTAAACTACATTTCGTTACACTGTACTTGTATATGTGTAATGACAATAAAGTTGAATCTAATCTTAATTTGAGCCATAATAACAATACAAATACAGCTTACTAGCACAATAAAACATAATAAAAACATGTTAACATTATAAAAACATGTCTACAAAAGGAACCAAAACTCTTTATATATATATATATATATATATATAATATCTACAGTGTGGATATTTAAATTCTCTGTGTGTTGGCTTATACTATCTGAACATTGTATTACAAATTAAGGGTAACTTGGACTTCTCATAATTCTTGCTTGTTGTTGCTTTAGATAAACGTGTGGGCTAAATGAATATATAGATATATATCTTTGTGTTTATTTGCAGTCAGCACAGCTCCTCAACTCAAACAGGTGAGTGACATCTACAGTACTCTATATAGTGATTTACACAGATGTTAAACCCATGAAATCCAGTTCAGATCAGATTTCCTCTTTTATAGTGAACACGCACATGTGTGTGTGTGTGTGTGTGTGTGTGTGTCCGTCAGGTGGGAAAGATCTCCAGAAATAAAAAGAAGAAGTTGAAGAAGAAGCAGAAGCGTCAGGCGGAGCTCCTGGAGAGACGGATGCTGGAGATAGAAGCTCTAGAGCGGGAGGCAGAGAAACAGAAAGCTCCAAACCCCGCCCTGGCGCTGGGGGACAGTGAGGATGATGAAGATGATGAAGAAGATGCTGACGAGGTAGAGCAAGTGGAAGCACAGAAAGAGCGGCCTGTCAGACTCACCAACCACACATGTGAGTTCTTCTTCTCGTCTTTCTATTAGCAGAAAGGATTCAAAAATATCAATCAAGTGGTCCAGTACAAACTCTGTCTGTCGGTGTTTGTCAGGTGCTGAGGCGGATCATCAGGATGTCCAGGAGAATGAAGACGACTGTGACATCCCCCCCTCTGAAGACTGTGAAAGTGAAGAAGCATCACACGCAGTAGAGACACACGCAGACGCTCCACCTGAAGAGCAGCAGGTTCCAGAGAAACAGCACGAGGCGGAAAAGCCCAAAGAATCAATAGAGCCAGATGAAAAGGAAGAAACGAGAGAGGAAGAGGAAACGGATGAAGAGGAGTCCACAGCCTCACAGAAGTCAGAGCCCGAGCTGAACACGCCGCAGAGGCCGAAAGAGCAGGAACCAGAAGAAGAAAAAGAGACGAAAGAGATAAAAGACGAAGAGGAGCATGAACATGAAGAAGTAGAAGAAGAAGAAGATGACGATGATGATGATGAGGAGGAGGAGGAGGAAGAGGAGGAGGAGGAGGCAGAAGATGAAGGTCAGGACCATTCCAGCAAGGATCGTGACGACGCCTCCAAAATCAATGGTCACATGATCACGGGTAAGCAGGAAACGGATCGTCGGTCATATCCTGCGCGGCCGCCCGTGTGTTTGTCATCACCCTTGCCCTGCCCGCTGGTGGAATCTGAGATCAGCACGACCGACCGCGACGCTTCTGACGCATCGTATGAACTTTTTAATGGAGAAAAGACCAGACTCACCAACGGCTCGCGACACCGCGGCACCACGCCACGCTTCCCCGAGCTGCCCCTGGATCCTCAACCGAACGATTGTGAGCGAGATGAAGCTCAGGCCCTCACCGTCACTTCTGACCGCAGCCGAACCGTATCGTCATCGAGTACAGGAGAGACGCCCAAAGGTCAACACACGCACCTTTACTGTTCACTATTGTTTAACACACACATTTTATACTCTACATTTGTAAAGAAATGATTTATAAGCTCTTTTCATCATCTGTGTGGACGTTTAGTTTATCAGGACCACACACACACACACACACACATCTGTGTTTGTGTCTTGCTCTTTTCAGCGAGGCTCCGATCGGCCGATCTGCTGGTGAATCCTTTAGATCCACGAAACGCAGACATCCTGCGAGTTAAAATCGCTGATCTTGGCAATGCATGTTGGGTGGTAAGAGGATGACACACACAACACTAGTATGTAATACTCCACAAAACACCACGTGACATCACCAAGTCATTGTTGATTTGCAGCACAAACACTTCACAGAGGACATCCAGACCCGTCAGTATCGTTCGGTGGAGGTTCTGATCGGAGCGGGTTACAGCACACCTGCTGATATCTGGAGCACCGCCTGCATGGTGAGGCCCGGGAACATTAGATAGAAACATTTACTATTTACTGTACAGTAAACAGAAGGAAAGTTAAAGTGTTGCGTAGCTCAGCTGGAAGAACACATGCTGATCAAGTGAACACGTCTGTTGTATGTGTCAATGTCATATATGGAAACATTGGAAAGTGTTCTATCAGAATCTGATCTTCTGTTTTCTCCTGTAGGCGTTTGAGTTGGCAACAGGTGACTATCTGTTTGAACCTCACTCGGGTGAAGATTACTCTCGTGATGAAGGTGAGATGTCAGTAGTACACAAACTATCTGAATGTAAATACTGTGCACTGTATATGTGAGTGATCTGAATGCCCTTGATTTGACCTTTCAAAAGACAGACTTTGTGTTTGGGACAGGGTGCTAAACTATACACAAACATACGCTGCCATTGTCCAGTCAAGTGTTTCTGAGTGCCGTGTGTGTTATTTACACATGTGTCTATGTCAGAAAGGTTGAGACGGCAACAGCAGCTTGTTTGTGAAGAAAACTCAAACTTCTCTTTCTTCTTCTTCCGCCTCTCTTTTTCTCTTCTACCTTCATGACCTCTCTCTCTCTCTCTCTCTCTCTCTCTTTCTGCTGTAGATCATATTGCTCACATCATAGAGCTTCTTGGCTGTATTCCTCGACACTTTGCTCTTTCTGGAAAATATTCTCGAGAGTTCTTCAATCGGAGAGGTAGTGCTAGTGACACGGGGCTGGACGGATGGAAACGCTGTGTCACACACACACAAACGCACACACAGACAGAATCTTTCAGTTATTGAATCAAATTCAAGTGTCCTTCTGAATCGGGCTGCTGTGATCCTGAACAACTCTAATCTGTGTGTGACTGTCATGGTGTCGCCGTCCGTCTGTCCCCCTTCACGTCTGCATGAATAACTGATGTTGTGTACGTGTATGTGTGTGTGTGTGTGTGTGTGTGTGCGTGGTGATCAGACCACATCGCTCTGATCTGGGAGTTACTGGGAAAAATTCCTCAAAAGATCATTGAAGCAGGAAAATACAGCCGTGATTTCTTCTCTAAGAAAGGTACTGTACCCGTAACCCTTATCCTCAGCAGATATACGCCTCAAAAGATCAAAACCGTTCCTGCCGGTGATGTTCTGGTCACAGATAATGCTTCATGTTTTCCTTCGGTTCGGTAAACGTGATGCTATGAGTATCAATCTGATTTCAGTTAAACATGAACCTTATTCAAATAAAGCATTAAACCATCATAGCGCTGTGTGTGTGTGTGTGTGTGTGTGTGTGTGTGCGTACATGCGTGTTTGTGTGTTTGTGTATATGTATTGTTCGGGACAAAAACAGCAAAGATTGATACAAATCACTGAATTACGTCAACGGTCATATTACTGTATCATGTCATCTTAATTTGGAGCTTTTGAACATAATAGAAACTCTGTAGTTTTCACTACAAGTGTGTTGACCCGCAATTTATTTTCATTTACATCATATAATCATTCTTGAAAGCACATTTACATATTTTATATAGGAATTATCAAACTGAAGTGTGGTACAGTGTGAAGTGTTCTCTCTCTGTGTGTGCGTGTGCAGGTGAGCTGAGGCACATCACCAAACTCAAGCCGTGGTCTCTGTTTGACGTGCTGTTGGAGAAGTACGGTTGGTTGGCCGAGGACGCCGGTCACTTCACGCATTTCCTCCTGCCCATGCTGGAGATGGTTCCAGAGAAACGCGCCTCGGCTTCCGAATGCCTCAACCACCCCTGGCTTAACTCGTAGCGATTCTCTCGGACTCACGGACGCCTCCCTGTGGATGTGTCCTGAACTGAAGTCTGTTGTCCACTGGGGGAGGAAGGACAGAAGAGGGAGGGGCTGTGAGAGCGTCACGGGTGGGCTCACTGTATATGTCCTCGTTCCACAGAACACTGAAGCGACAGGAGTGTGAAAGATAAGGTCATCATTTCATTGGTTCGTTTGGACGCTTGTGTTTTCTGGAAAGATGTTAAATGAAATGAAGGTGTGACTTGGTTTGGGGTTTGTAACATACAAACCTGTCATGAAACATTCTCTTCGAATAGTCTAGATTTGATGCTGTCAAACGTTTGGTAATACAAGATCATCTATAGACCCGTTTGATCATTTATTTAATCTGAAATGTCTCTGACTGACACGACCATGAATTATGATCAGCTGTGTGCGTGTTTGCGAGTTGTTGTTTGTCCAATCACTGACATGCGAGAAGCCCACCTGAGTCCCTTGGAATGCAGCTCCGCCCCTTTCGCTAGCCCCACCCCAATCAGCAAAGGTGAAATCATGGAAGGTTCTTCGACAGACCTGTTTACAAACCTCCGCACAAACGACAACAGCTGCGTCTGAATATCTACAGCAAAACTTTCAATGCAAAACTCTTTTTCTGCTGCTCGCTGTGGTAGAAGACTCTGACAGCTTCAGATCATGTGCGGGGTTTGGTTTGGTTTGGTTTGGTTTGTAGCTCCAACGATCCGTCCGATTCAACATTCCTGATTCTACAGAAGTGATCCGTCACTGACACGCTCACAATGATCTGCACTTTCTGACAGGACGGCCGCTTCTTGTGTTTGTTCAGGAAAAAACTGTCCAAAAACTCTCAACTGCTTGAGCGCAAGAGCATGATGTTCAGTCGTCGCCATAGCGACCGCTGCAGGTGGACTGAATGTTCAAAACACATCATCGACATCACAGTTAGTCCAGTTGCCTATTTTCGCAATAAAAATAAAAGTAGACGGTGAAATATTTTTAAAAATATTTACATTCATTAAAAAAGAAAACAAACATTCTATGATGTTGTGACAGTGGCAAAGTTTTAGTTGTGATACAGTGATAGTGTTTCGTCTATTTAAAGGTGTTTTATTTCTTTGGTGATTTTGATTTATTTATTATTATTTACTTCACCTCTGTCCCTAGAAAATATCGGTTAGTGCTGCTCTGTTACACTGACAAATCTGATCAAACATTTTTGCAATAATAGTGATTTATGACGATGATTTTTTTGCACAGAAAGCTCTGGATTTGTCTCATGCAGACTGTTCTTCCCAGCGTCAACACCACTGCGTCTCATCAAAAGATTTAATAAAGTTTTAAATGAATGGATCGCATTCACTCAACATTTCTACTGTTCTGATTGTGTATTTGTCTTCAGCAGCATTTATATTATTTAGGATTTTAAACCAAACACGTACATAATAGTACATGAGGTGAAACCTGTTAAGTTCATTAGAAAACGTCCCACAAACTGACATGATTTTCAATGCATAGGGTTAGGATATTAATATTTGGCTGTATACTGTCACACAAAGAACAGACACAATTGTGTCCATCACAACTAAACCAAAAGTCAACACTTGTTCTTTTACATTTTACTACCCTAAATTATGTTAGAATCTCATTTGACAGAAAACACGCCCTGTCCAAAGAAATCACTGGTGAAATAATAATAATAATATGCAGCTGTAATATTAAACTTGATTTTGGGTACAAATAATTTCTCAACACAGGACAACAAGATGAAGTCTAACCTGAAATTTTTGAACGATCAACACACAAATATTCAGAGAGCTCACCCGGTGTGATCTGAAGGATGAGATATGTTTGGTTACTGACATTCTTACAAAAACTTCCTTTGTGTTTATCAGAACAATGAAATGTATAAAGGTTAGGAACAATCTGAGGGTGAGTGAACGATGGCAGAATGTTTGTGTGGAGTTTACCTTTAAGTCACAGTATAAGAATGCGACACAGATGAGAGTCTGTGAGTTTTAACAGCAATAAAAACACTGAAATGTAAAATAAGTCCATGTACTTCAGGACCACTCACACAGGTTATAAAGAGTCTGTTGGCATGTTAGTTCAAGAAATGAAACTTATACCCATTTGGATGAAATCATGCATGATTAAGAAATAATTCATTGCTCTGTGTTTATTAGTTTACAACAATATTTAAGTTGCAGTAACTCCAAGCAGATGGCTAGATAACAATTTTTCCACACCAATGGAAAATTTCAAGACTCCTCCCGAACCATTTAACACTTGTTAACAAGTTCTAACTCAGGTGTTGTGTGTCACGCGTTAGAAAAGCTGAAAATAAATTCTTGCGTGTGATTTAGGGTGCGTTCCAAACAGGATATACATGTATACACACAAAACCTCACTTCAAATAAAGAGAACATAACATTGTTTTTATTGCTTCTTTTGCCAAGTGAATTAAGTCACATTAAGAGAAAACAGTGGTTTTCTGGCTAGAGTTAACACATCGAGAGCTCTTTAAAGGAAGAATAGGGCTGAGGGATGTTCACTTCAGAATGGAGCGCAGGGTCAATAATGTTTAATAATATTCAGTTGGTTTGACATTTAAAGAGGTTTAGGGTTGTGTTAGTGGTTTTAAGAGGTTACTGTTGTCCCGAAGTAAAAGCCCATTTGTTTGGGAGAATAAGAGAATCGACATTAATGATGTTTTACTCAACATGCATTTCTTTGGAGATGGTCGAGGCAAGATCATATTTTGTATTCATTTTGGTTTGTTCAACCAGTTTAAAACAATAATTTCAGTTAGTAGTTTACACAATATTGTTTAGCGTGTGCGAGCAGTTTTTGAAGAGTTCTACATGTGTTTGAACCATCATGCTTAGATGATCTCATGTAGGGAACGAACGGAATGCAACACTTCAAGGACTGTAGCCTACATTTGACTTTACTTGAGTTGCTTTACTTTATCAGCTGAATGTTTGTACTTTGAATCACAGTGTTATAAACCTTCACTTCATTTCAGAAATACATTTGCGTGTTGCCTTTAATAATTAAGTAGCTATATATTAAATATCTTGGACGTTCTTAGTTTTACTCAAGATGTACATCCGTACCCATAAAAGTAGCCTATGATATATGATGAATAATGTAGTGAATATTTCCAATGCAAACAAACTCCGTACATTAACACAAAATAATCATCAATGATAGTCCTATAATAATCATTTTCTCGACCACAAAAAGACAAATAAAGAGATATTTTCTCCCGATATCGAGCGGAACTGATGTTAGAGATTCAGAATCATACGGAGCGATCTATCCGCCGGACCCGAGCAACATTTCATCACAAACATTAGAATGAATTGAAATAAACTGCTAATGAAATCTTGAAGTTAAACAGCATGAGTGTGGACATCTGTGGTAAAAATGAAGTGAAGAGTTTTATTGCGTTTTTACGCGAATGTGAATCAGTAACATTAATGATTGTAAATGAATATGCTGCTTGTATTTGTGTCTGACACGTCAACACCTGCGATTTACGTGGATATTGCAGTAAAAAAACATCGTAATTTCATAATAGTACAAAGTGATGACGCGTTAAATGTTAGTTGACAGTCATGCGAGTGATTGAAGAACATTGAACACAACGCGAACATCAGCACGCGCGGTCACGCTATTATTTCATACTGTTAAACTATGGCAAGTCATAACTATACATAGAGTCTACATATGCAAATAAACACACGTCAATATTAAATGAGAATGTCTGCATTGTGCACAAAGCATCTTTTCCAGAACTTCCGGTGTGCTGTGCACATGCTGTCTGTGTCCGTTCGACTGCCGGTCAGCAGAAGGTTTCTCAGCAACTCCAAGTTTTTTCAGCTCTCCAAAGTCTCCAAAGTGGGGCTGTTGTGTTGGAGCGCAGGCAGCGTGTTGTACAGCACCGGCCCACGGGCACTGTGTCAGCAGCGCCGGACCCCAGAGAGAAAATCTGTGGCCCGGCTTCAGGTCCACAGGTTGGTTTTCCTCTTGCGTCTGGGCCTGCGTGCTTTGGTGCTTCTTCTGAAGTTCGGCCCCCTTCTGCTTCTGTATCCTCTGACTCGCCCATGGGCGTCGCATTGGTTGGACGCCCTGCTTTGGGTCACAGAGACCTCCGGACCCACGTTTATCAAGCTGGGTCAGTGGGCCAGCACCAGACGGGACATCTTCTCGCAGGACTTCTGCGATCGTTTCTCTAGGCTCCACGTCCGGGTCAAGCCTCATGCATGGGCTCACACCAAAGAGTGTCTGCGGAGAGCGTTTGGTGAAGGCTGGAGGCAGACGTTTGTATTCGACAGTAAGGATCCCGTCGGCTCGGGCTGCGTGGCACAGGTGTACCGTGCCAAGGCCAGGGTGGGGAAGGTGGATGATCCAGCATTCCGACAGCTGCTGGAGGATATGGAAAAGAACAATGTCATGGAGGCCTGGGAGATCCCTGGTCTTAGAGGAGCGTTGAGCGATCTTTGGGAGACGAACAGGGATGAAGAAGAAGAAACTGTGGACAGAACAACCGGCCAGAGAGAAGAGGAGCGTCTGATACCTGTGGCTATAAAGGTTAGGTTTTGTTTTTCAAAATCAAGGTTTGGAAATAATCCTTTGATCTGGTTTATAACCACCTCGGAGCAACAACCAAACCGGCTCTCGTGTGTCCTGTGTGATATGTTGTGATCTTTTTTAGCTTGTGTTGTGGTCTTGTTTCTGTCATCAGGTTCTTCATCCTGGAGTCAGAAGACAAGTGCAGATCGATCTGATGTTGATGAAAGCTGGAAGTTTGTTCCTCGACTGTTTGCCAGGCATCAAGTGGCTCAGTCTGCCTGAGATGGTTCAGGAGTTCGAGAAGCTCATGACCAAACAGGTGAAAAACACCTTCACGATGTTTAACATTCACGAACGCCAACAGCGGACTACAAGCGTGCTCCTGTTTGCAGATCGATCTCCGCTTCGAGGCCCAAAACATGGAAAAGTTTCAGAAGAACTTCCAAGATCTGGACTATGTGAAATTTCCCACACCGCTCCGGCCATTCGTCACGCAGGGCGTCTTGGTAGAAACGTACGAGGTGAGGTGACTCTTGCGATGGCTCCCTAACTCATTGCTCTTTCTAAAGGCGCTTGGGTTTTTGCAGGAAAGTGAACCCATCTCGAAGTATCTGAGGCCCGAGGTGCCAGCGGCTGTGAAGCGGAGAATCGCTAGGATGGGTGTAGATCTGCTTCTGAAAATGGTTGGTGAGATTTAAGGTGCCTATGGTTTGTGGTGATGCTTTGAGAGACATTTGCATGTGGTGCTCGCTGCAGGTGTTTGTAGATAACTTTGTCCACGGCGACCTCCATCCCGGGAACATTCTGGTCCAGATGGGCGGAGGACAGGAGCCGCAGGACAGGGTCACCCTCACTGATCTGTGGGACACGGTGGTGGTCAGCGTGAGGTCGAGTGGTCCGCCGCTGCAGCTGGTGCTGTTAGACGCCGGTATTGTGGCTCAGCTCAGCGAGGAGGATCGGCGTAACTTCAGAGCCGTGTTCACTGCTGTTGTTCTGAAACGGGTGAGACGCTCTAGCAAATAAATCTGTGAGCTCGGCGCTTTACCTTGGTTCCAAGTCATTTGTTGTTTGTGGTGTCAGGGCGAGCGGGTGGCAGAGCTCATTCTTCATCACGCGCGCGCCAGCGAGTGTCAGGATGTGACGCGCTTCAAGAAAGAAATGGCTGAACTAGTGGACGGTGCTCTGAGCGACACTCTCTCTCTGGGGAAGGTTTGAACTGGAACCCTCGCTGTAACACTGATGTTTGGACGTAACACGTGTGCTTGAAACTCATTCTGTTTGTGAAACCGCTTTGTAGATTCGGGTAGCCGAGCTGCTGTCTCAAGTTTTTGGTTTACTGATCCGTCACAAGGTGAGAACTTCACATATCATCCGAGTGAAGAAAGGTTTTTTCATGTCAAATCATCCATGTGTGTTCTGTGTGTCCTCTGGCAGGTGAAGTTGGAGAGTAATTTTGCATCAATGGTGTTTGCCATCATGGTTCTGGAAGGTTTGGGAAGGTCACTGGATCCTCACCTGGACATTCTGGAGATGGCCAAAGCCATTCTGCTGAAGAAGAGCACGTCTCTCCTCTGATGTGACACCTTCAATGTTTTCTTTACTTTATCAGCTGAATGTTTGTACTTTGGATCATTTTGACCTCACAATGTTATAAAGAATATAGCTTTCCTTCACTACCTTTCACGAAACGTGACGTGATGCTGAGTTTGGACTGAATTAATGTTTACAGAAAAAAAGTTTCTGTCCCAAAATCAGGCATCACACCTTGTTTATAAACACGCGTCTATTTGTTGTTTATTTGTGTTCATTGTAAAGGGTTATTAAAATTGTCTGTAACAATCCATGTCTTAATAAAAAGTTTGTTTTAGATTCCTGATGATTTAATAATGTGTTAATGCGCTTGCTGAGAAACGTCTCTATTTAATGCAGACCTTTATTTAAAGTCAGTTTAATCTGCAGCAGTGATCCGTAGTTAGCTCACGTGGTCGAAGACGGCCGAGCGTTGCCCTGGTGACGGAAGCGTCACCGGAAGTGAGGAGGAGAGACGAACGATGGCGGACGATACGACAAAAACGGTGAGAAATTGTGTTTATATCGACGAAAGATCTGAAGTATTAATAAAGAAAGATTTGGTGTGTCATATGATCATGTAAACACTATCAACAGTACAATATGACAACAGAACAGATGTCGTGTGCGTTCAGCATTCTGAAGAAATAACTGTTGGAGCTCGAGCGCTCTGTCAGATGTGATGTGATGTTTTTCTCATTGTAGGATGAGCAGATTCCTGTGACCGCAGACGTCAAGAAACCTCGACCAAAGAAAGGTCCAAATATATCAATAATCTGCTGTTTCTAGAAGTATCGTGTTTATCCGGCAGGTGGCGCTGTTGTGTCTGTGAAGAGGATTATGATCCGCTCCAGGAATAGAAAGGATTGACATGAGCTTTATGAGATGTTAGTGGATTCTCTCTACAGCCAAAACACAAACTGGGTTCAGTTCAGACTTTGTGATTATGAATCGAGTGCTTCGGTTCATACTCGGACGGACAGCTTCTGAAAGAATGAATGTATGAACCAAGCCTTCACACACTTAGGCCATGCTGAAAATGCAGCGTTAGGTTTAGAATATATAAGAGAAGAGCAAACATTAGTTTTGATGTCCATGCGTTACGCAAACATTATCAGTTAGTTATGGGAAAAGCTCTAGAATCATTGTTTGTTGCTTATATGAATCTTAACACAGTTCATTTCTCTCGATGTGCAGCTCCTGAACTTCCCATCCTGGAGAGGAGAAACTGGCTCATTCATCTGCATTACATCCGTAAAGATTATGACACCTGTAAGGTAAAACATAGATTCATAAGGTAGAGAGCATGATACACAGCGTTTGAAAGCGTAAAGAATATGTATTTTCACATGTTGATTTGTGTTTCTTCTGATTTTAGGCCGTTATTAAAGAACAGATGCATGACACTCAAGGCATGTGTGAATACGCCGTGTATGTTCAGGGTCAGTTAACCAACTGGAGAGCTTTTTCATTTCACATTCAGAATCATACAGTACCGCCTGAATCCAATGCTTTACCCTTTACTGTGAGGAACATTAAACCCAAAACAAAAACAATTACATTCTTGTGTGTGTAGCTCTGATCATGCGGTTAGAAGGGAAGATTCAGGAGTCGCTGGAGTTGTTTCAAAGCTGCGCCATTCTGAATCCCAAAAGCTCAGACAACCTGAAGCAAGTGGCACGATCCCTGTGAGTGAAGACACACACGCACGCACACACGCAAACGCACACGCACACACACACACACACACACACACACACACACACACACACACACACACGCACACACACACACGTGTACTCATGAGTTTTCTGTCCTTTAGTTTTCTTTTAGGGAAACACAAAGCTGCTATTGAGGTTTATAATGAAGCCGGTCGTCTGAATCAGAAGGACTGGGTAAATCTCATCTCTTTCTTATCTGTGTCTCTGTGTCATATACAGCAGCCAACAGTAAACATTCTGTAAAATGAAATGCTGAATCAGAATTAAGATGATGATGATAAGAAAGCAGTGAATAAACTTTGAATGCATTTGAATTGTCATGATGTTATCTGCAGGAGATCAGTCACAATCTGGGTGTTTGTTACATCTACATTAAAGACTTCAAGAACGTAAGTTGTGTTCATTGTTTAGTGTTCATTCTCGTAGAAACGTGAATATTCTATTTTTATTCATATGCATTTGATTTCCTCATGTAATGGAGCCGGTGTGTGTGTTTGTGTGCATCTGCAGGCAGAAGAGAGATTAAACGCAGCGTTACAGCAAAACAAACACGATCTGACCTTCATGATGCTGGGAAAAATGCACTTACTGCAGGCCGACACTGAGAAAGCCATTGAAGTGTACAAGAGCGCTGTGGAGTATGTCTGCAAACACAACTACAGTCATACACACAGACTCGTGTAGTTAGTCAAATGTTCATTCTGAAGTTTATTTATCGTGGAGGTTCAAAACCTGCCAAACATTTCATTCTTCAGGTCAAGAGCGTCCGTACGGTGTGTGTGTGTGTGTGATGAGCATTGTGTTCACACAGTTCAACGGTCATTTTGTCAGTGTTTATAGATGTCTGTGTGCTGGTGCTTCATTGGGATTTATGAATGAACTCATCTTGCAGTTTAATTTCAGTAAATGCTCTTCTAAACGTCTCATTTTGTTGATATGAGCTAGAAAAATCCAGTCCTCACAATATCCTCACAGATCTGTCAGAGTCGTGTTTTGTTTAGTTTGTGTTGCTCTAGTCACGTAGCCTATGACTCGACGAGTTCAAACGCACCTACATCTGAAGTGTGTTCTGTAGTGGCTTACCCACAATGCACAGGGAACGTCTCTCACTCTCTCTCTGAAATGTTTAGCAGCACACTGTATCTAAGGGTAGACAGAGATGCTCTCTGCATGCCCGGGAAAGCAAAGCATGCTGGGATCAGTGGCGAGCTCATAGCTCAAATGAATCAGATTTACTGTCTCACTTTGACCGACCCAATCTCGCTCGTCCTCGCTCTCCTTTCTTCCTCTCTACATTGTGCTTTTCTTTGTTGTTTTTCTAACAGATGTCCTGCTGAAATAGATCAAACAGATGTACGTGTTTATTCTTAAAGGAACAGTTCACTCGAAATGAGAATCAATCCCGTCATTACACAAAAGATCTTGTTACTGTAGTGTGTGTGCGTGCGTGGCTCAGTCAGATTTAACAGATTTGTGTTGCATGTTATTGTGGCATCAACACATTTCAGGGTGTAAACATGTCGACTTTATTTTGCGTTCTCTTTCGTTGTACTGAAAACATTTTGTTTGTGTTTCACAGTCTCACAGGTTTGGAAAGACAACTACAATTCTCATTTTGGGTTCAATTATATAGTGTCTTAAGAAAATACAGCAGTAAAAAGACTAACTGATGTGTTTTTCTCCATGGGAATCACAGGATCTTACAGACTTTATTACTGATGTTGGTTTCCTCTGTACCCTGAGAGGACAAATAGCGATAAATACCCATCTCACACACACACACACACACTGTGTATCTATGGCTTACATTTCAGAGAGCTGGAGAAGTTATCAGGCTGTGTGTGTGTGATGGTCTCATTAGTGCAGCCCCCCGCTGTGGTGATGAATAAGTTACACACTTGCAGTAGAAGACGCAGCGGCGGGCTGCCAGGAACGAGAGGAGACCTGGCTCACAGCGAGAGCTTCGTCATGCCTTCCAACCTGACTTGAAATAATAGCACACACACACACACACACATGATGAACTTCAGGGTTTAGTGTGTGAATTCTAACATTACAGGAAAGTTATGCAGTAGTTGAATGTGTGTGAGACGTCATTCTGTGATTTCTTCAAACTTATAAAACTATCAATGTTATGGTGGTGTTGTAGGTTTTCTCCTGAGAACACGGAGCTGTTGAGCACACTGGGGCTTCTGTACATGCAGGTGTGTAACACGTGTTGTGTGTCATGAGCGCAGTTTTAAGCTTACGCCATTCTCATTGAACACATTAACCTCATGTCTATTCTTACTTTTCTTTCCCAATATAAAGCGCAGCGCTAATGAACGTGTTTCTCTGTTTCAGCTCTGCAAATATCAAAAAGCCTTTGAGCACCTCGGGAACGCTCTGACATACGACCCCAATAACTTCAAGGTTTGAAACATTCACTATGAACATCTGTCAGTTGTGCTGTGTCAGTAACTGTGTGTGTGTGTGTGTGTGTGTCCACAGGCCATCCTGGCAGCCGGCAGTATGATGCAGGCACATGGAGATTATGACGTGGCCATGAATAAATATCGTGTGGCGGCACACGCGGTCCCAGAGAGTCCACCGCTCTGGAATAACATTGGAATGTGCTTCTTTGGAAAAAAGAAATATGTGGCCGTGAGTTATAAAGAAAAAGATTTGCTTTCATGTTTCAGTGTTCCTTCTCATCCACTCTCTCTGTCAGGCCATCAGCTGTTTGAAGAGGGCCAACTATCTCTCTCCGTTCGACTGGAAGATTCTCTATAATCTGGGTCTGGTTCATCTGACCATGCAGCAGTATGCGTCAGCGTTTCACTTTCTGAGCGCCGCCGTCAATCTGCGGCCGCGCATGAGCGAACTCTACATGCTGCTGGCAGGTAAACGCACACATTTAGTACCTCAAACACATATTATTCTTATTTGATTTCATGGGATTAATGTTTGCGTTTTGACACTCAGTCGCCCTGACCAACCTGGACGATGCTGAAAACGCCCGGCGGTCTTACGAGCAGGCCGTTCAGACGGATGAGTATGTTTCTCTTTATGCTGGATAATGTGAATCTGACGAATGCAGGAGGGTTGATAAAGTGAGCGAATGTCGTCCCTGACAGGTCAGACCCGCTGGTGAACCTGAACTTTGCCGTGTTCTTGTATAACCAGGACGATAAAACGGCCGCACTCCTGCAGTACCAAGAAATGGAGAGGAAAGTCAACGCTCAGGTGGAAAATAACAGCAACGTCGAGTTCGACCCAGAGGTACCGACCACACGAAGCCAAACAATGTGTCAGAATAACTGACCCAGGGACTGACTGATCTTTCAAAGGTTTGATTCTTTCACACACAGATGGTTGAAATGGCTCAGAAAATGGCGACGGCTCTACAGGTCGGTGAAACTGTGTACTGGAGCAAAGCAGATAAAGACGGTAAAAACACTCAACGGTCCTCATCCAATAAAGCCAGCAGCTCCCAGCAGCCCCTGGGCACAAACCAGACTCTAGGTCAGGCCATGTCTTCAGCCGCAGGTTACAGCAAAAGTATTCAGAACACCGCAGGTAGAAAAGGCACTGATCTGAAGATCTGTTAAACTACAAATCATCCATCTGAACTGTGTCTCTCTCTTTCTTTTGACATGCAGAGGCTGAGGTAAACGTTGAGAACGTTCCCTCTCCCCCCATAGATCCTCCTCGAGACCCTGGTGATGATGATGATGATGTGGATGAAACGCCCGAAACAGCAAAACTCAAAAAGAAGAAGAGTAAAGTCAAAGCAGCGGCTGAATAGTTAAGTTATCATCCTAAGCACAAGCACACGTGTGAATGTAGAGGATTGTTAATAAAAGCATCAGGTTTATTTCATGACCTGCGGTGGATTTTTTTCGACGTTTGAATGTGGAAGCGTATTATGCCTTAAGGTTTGTGAAATAATAAAAGCTTTTCATTATAACATACTTTCGGCGAACAGAAAGTAAACTGAGCCATGACATCAGTGAATCAGCAGAAATATTTTATTGGTATAAAAATATTCCATGTTCTAGGAAACAGAGCTGAACATATTCAATCTTAACATTATGATTCAAGGACTTTTAACCCATTAACACTTTCAAGATGAACGCTAGTGTTTTGTATGATTGTACTGCTAGTTTCTATCTGACATCTTGACAGTTTTTGAACAAACATTTCTCTTATAATTTATTACACTTAAAACTGCCTCCACATATAATATTGTTCATTTTCCAATCTAAAGATGGTTGGAGTGTGAATTCCAGATGTCAAACCAAAGACTGAGAAACTATAAAAGCACTTTGTGTTAAAGCAAAGAAAAAAAAACAGAAGGCGGATTATTGATTCCCAACACCACAGACTTCTCTGAATATAGTCATGAAATTATTTAAAGCAACAATTCACCTCCAATGGAGAGGTTATGAATGAACCGAAATCACCAAAAACAACTACAGGGCTACAGTTTAATGACCTTCAAGAAGAAAAACAGTCAATCGCACTGACAAATTCATTCTGTATGACGTTACAAAACAGGACAGAACATATGAATGAATCATAACGTACACCAACAGTCCAATGTAAACAGATCAAAGCATTTAAAATATGAATACATGATGAAATATCACCACCCGCACCCTGAAGATCATTTTAGATCCATAAAGTTGAGAGAAAATGTCATTAAAATAACATGATCACAATAAACCCTTTAACACAATTCGATTATGTGTGCGTCTAAACTAAACTATTGACCGCTTCAGATTCAATCGGTGTACAGAACGTATCAGCATCATTTCACCTCAATGACGATTGAAACACATTTGCAAGACGTAATGATGACGACATACTGATGTATATTTCCACAAGGTTCTTTCAAAACAGTTCCTTAATGTTAACACCGGAGTAGCTGCAAGATGATTACTGTTAACTGACCGGACTGTGTTTCTGTGAGAGCTGACCAATGTTGTACTGAACACATATCATGTCTTACATGGGATGTTAAACGCACACACAAACTCGGTCACCACTGGATAAAGCTGAAGACCATCAACAGTTAACAGCTTTTATAGAGCAAATAAAAGAGTGTAGAGGTGCGATTTCTTCTACTTCTGACATCAGATTTTTAAGACCGTATAATCTCACTTTATCTTTATCATCATCATAACTAATAAATGTTAAATAACATCGATTATTTTGTTATTTACACATGATTTCTGTGCAACACAAAAGCTTGAGTAGTGTGTAGTCTCTTATTCTAGATTCATATAGTCTAACATCCTTATTTACTCATTCTAAGCATATTTCATGTTGAATGTTCGCACTCTTATTATCTGAATGACATCTGAGAGGCTGGATCCACTTCAGTTCAAATTCTCACATAAAACAGGCTTCTGCTTTTGTCAGTTCAGGAGCTCAACATTACTAATAAAAGGGGTCCGGACATTGCTGTAAAAGAAATCCTTTTGTGCCTTACAACATAAAAAGAAATAATAAATCAGGTGGAGTATGCCTGGCTTCCGATCAGTGCAGTCTTTCACAATAAGAGTTTCAGAGAAAAGTCGTGACAACAAAGTCTCCAGGACGAGAGAGAGAGAGATCCTCCACTCCAGTTTTCATTGTGATGTCATAAGTCTGTTTCTTCAATCCGCTCCAGTCAGGATGAAGATTTAACAGTGAGAAGGTTTCTTCTACACACAGACGTCTTACAGAAGAGCCTCTGAGAATAGAAGCCCCTCTGCCGATATGGCGTCTCCCAATCCCACAGTCCTCAGCGGCTGTTTGCACACCAGCACTGGTGTGAGATGGAAGGACACGTTCCCTCTGTGCCACACGGTCACCGGGCTCGACGGATCCACCGTCAGACGTTCTCTGGGTTCCGTGAAAGAGCTGTAGAAGTGTAAGGGAGCTTTGAGGACGACTTTAGACACGTCCACCGTCTGTAAAGCGCAGGCTTGAGCGCTGGCCACACGTGCCCCAGCGGCCACCGCTGACACTTGATTGGCCCAGTGACCGTCCACCGTCACCAACATGTGATACGCCAGCGTGTGGAAGTGAATCCTGGTCAGATCGGCCTCGGATTCCCGGTCCACCCGACCGTGTTGCTCCAGGACCCACAGGAGGATGTCGCTGACGCGGCCCACGTCCGGAATCCCGTCCCAGGAGGTGAGGTCAGCGTGAGGACCGCCTCCAGACTGAGTCAAAAACAACAGCTCCTGTTCGTTCAGACCGATGGAGTTCACGATGGGCATGACCTGCTAACAGAAGAGGTTCCGTGATGTTACCTGACACAGGTAAAAACACACATCTGTGTTAAACCTACACATTTACCTCCTGCAGAATTCGGTTCATATAATCTCTGTCTGTCATACTGGCCAACTCCAGGTGGATGGGCACCTCGTTCCTGACATCGGAGATCACATCCACCGCCTGCCGACAACACAAACACATCTAATGTAAGAAACAAAGCTAAGACCAACCACACTGCCCTTGAAGATGACCTTTAGGTGGTCAAATCAAATCGTTTTTTTGTTTAAGAGCTGTAGACGGAGTTTCAAACCTCTTGCAGGCGTTTTTCCCAGAGATCTCGACCCATTCCTTCCATCATATGCAGACCAGACAGAACCACCAGATCTGGATTAAACTCTTCTAGACTGGATACAAATGTCTCTAGAGCTCTCATTTCTCCATTTGAGACGTCATGAGACAGAATGAAGCGGTTAGCCTGAGGGGCTCGTGATGAACCCCACTGTTCACCTGTAGAGGGCAACAGACAGACAGAGAGACGAGGTCGTTAGAACAGGGGTTCCCGACTGCAAGATCCATTCACATGCCGAGATCTGCTCCAACTCTGATAAAACCCACCTGAACCAGCTTATCAGTGTTCAACTTAATGCGGATCTGCACAAATCCATCGGCGTTTGACATTAAAGTACCACGAGAAGGATTGAAGTGCAGACTGCTCCGTATGAATTTGAATCGCTCTCACCGTACTTTAACGTAACATGTCGCCAAGCTATCTGCACATATCCGCATAAAGTTGGATGCATCTGTTGGACACACCCAACACAACACGACACACCCAACATAACATAACACAACCCAACCCGACACACACAACACAACACGACACACACACAACACAAACCATGCTCTGATACACACCTGACTTATACTCCAGGATGAGATGATACTCGTCTGTCTCCTGAAGAGATTCTGGAGGAACCACAATCTGCTCATTCAACAGTTCATGAAGTTTGGGCCCCACCGGACCGCACAACAGGACCTAAACATCAACAGCCAATCAGATTTGAGCTCAGGCTGGGAATCTCAATATACTGCACATTTTATAACTGGATGGTTCTCTGTCTCAAAGCCTGACTGTGATGCCAGTATGTGTGCGGTACATCGCATACTCACCACCAGCTGAGGGTTTGATGCCAGTCTCTGACCAATAAGAGCGGCGTTTCCTCCCACATAAATCTGCACGAGAGAAGCATCATCATTACGGATCAGAACACAGTTTAAGTCAGAGGTCTGCTGTTATTACAATACACAAGAAATGGCATTTAGGTCAGCAATGAAACCCTGCCGTTGATACGATTGTGTTCATTACTGATGATGATGATGCAGAATTACATGTGACACAGAAACTCCATTCCCTCCTGAAATCTCTCCAGTATTTCAATTACATCTGTGTGATCTCAAGAGCCGAATCCCAAAATTAAACTCGACATCAGTGTCATAATAATCACCCGCGAAAAAACTATTCAGCTTGCACACTTGAACATCAACACATGAGAAGATTGGTGTTCTGCTTCAGTCAGTTTTTAGGTCATGATGGATGGACACTTTCAAAGGTCAAAGTCCCAACACTAGTGTTCGTCTGCATTGCTGTTTGTGGGCACTTTAATATCTTATGAAAACATTCAACACAAACCTGAGCACCAGGATATTCTGCAGCCGCCCGCGCGATCCGTTGAAAAACCTCTTTATCTGAGAAGAAGCGCTCTGCAGCAGCACCCTTCCCCAGGTAGTGGATGAAGGCCTCTTTCAGGTCCTCTTTGCTGTGAAGAACCTCGTGATCTGTTCCAGAACTCGGTTCCAAAGCTAAAGCTTGCAGCAGTCCCACCCCAGACACCACCACATCTACACAAGCGTTCACCCTAAAGGAGAACACACCATAACAACATCTCTCTGAGACGTTCATCCAGTCAAACCTGTCAGATGAATGAATGAGTGAATGAAAACAACAGACAAAGCTCAAGTCAAAACTCACCCCACAGCCACTTTCCTCCAGCGGCGGGACGGAGCCGTGATCAGAGTCTGCCAGGCGTGTGCGATGACCTCTTCCAGAGCTGGTGGGCGAGACTCGGAGCCGCCGGGAGACTGAGTCTGCGGAAGGGATTCGCTGACGTAATTCAGCACGCGGGCCGGTAGATCTGGATCTGTGTGGTACAGATAGCCCACCCCCAAGGCCAACAACCCCACCAGCAGGGCCTTCATCCACATGACCACAACACACACACACCACCTGTGACACACACACACACACACACACGATGACAGGCTTCTGTTCTGCACGTCACATTCTGACATTTTTTCATGCAGTTGATGCTTTTATTATCATGTCAAACCTGTCTGAATTTCTTTCTTTCACAGAACACAAAAGAAGATCTTTTGAAGAACTTTGACAAAAAAACAACACTGAACCTCATTGACTTCCGCTGTACGAACACATAATACCACAGTACACAACAGCACAAAGACGAATGACTGACAGTTTACTGATGTTTGAGGACATTTAGATTCAGTCTGTTAGCAGCTGAAGTTACAGGAACTGTCAGGAGTCACACACACACACACACGTGCTATTAATAATGATCATGACTACAGCTGTAAATAACATCATGTCTGAAAACGGAAGCGCTTTAGAAGATGCTAATAATGTCACTTCAACACACTGATGCTAGCAGGTCATCCACGAGCGTCACGTGTACTCGACGGATAAAATAAACACCGCTGATCGCGATTATCGTGAACATTTGATTCATTTCAAGTGGTTTTGTATTTACACGAGAGATGAGTAAGAGACACGCACGAGCTCATTCAATGAGCTAACACGAGGCAGCTAACGTTACGTAGCAAACAAACCATCAGTTTACACAACAAACACAAACGCTAATAAATCCACATCAAGTAAACAACAAGAGTTCACTAACCTGACAGATGCTAAAGGACTGAAGATGAAGGTTCAGTTGTTAGTTAAGGGTTCTCTGTTAGAGATTAGCCGCTCCACTCTCTTCACGTGCCAACTGACAGTAAGTATCAAATCAACGCGTCATATATCTGAGGGATCATCTCACTTAATGAATGTTATGTTGTTTGTTTTATATTCTTAAACGTACGCGATGTTTTCGGTTATGATCTGAAATCTTATTGATGGTCTTTTCGGCTTCGGGAGACTCGAATATCACGGAAGCGGCCGGCGGGTAACCAATCAGACGCTCCGCCGAGCGTAGTGACGTAAGCGGAAAAGTGAGCAAGAGGATGTTCTGTTCCCGAGTGAAAGTGTCTTTACCGGCGCCACGTCTGATGGACTCAGATCAGGAAGTTCTGATCACTTTGAGTAAATTAACATATCAAAGAAAGGAAAACTATAAAGTGATTTAACAAATACAAGCTTTTTATGTAAAAGTTTTCTTTTGAAACGTTCTTGTGTACGTTTATGTAGCTTTTCTTATTTATATCACTCTGTTCAAATTGTTCTTCATTAATAAAAATATCTGTTTCATAATGTAATTTTACAGCTTTTCTTTATTTAACTTTTCCCCTTTTCTTTTTATGTGTATAATTGACATGTTCATTGTAAAGGTTGAATATTTGTTATTAATAATTTAATAAATGTTTGAAAGATAACTTTGAGTAAACCTTTCTAGAATCGTGTTTTTTTTATTTGATCGTTAAAATTAATATGAAAATAACAGGTAGTGTTCTGGCTTTTGTTGAAACAAGTATCTTTGTATTAGCATCTATTGTATTATTGCTCTTGTATGACATATCGCTTATTTCTCCCCGAACTCTCTGTAAGTCACTTTGGATAAAAGCATCTGTTAAATGACTGAATGTTAATTCATGTGTAAAATAAATGAACTCGACCTTGAAAGGCCTTAAAATATGAAGTGGGCTTAATCACAAAAACCTTTAAAGTATTGAAAACCTGATCGTTTAATGACTGAAAGTTGTTCAAAGGGTTTGATGAATTATAGTTCATTACTAGCAGAAAACTAGAAATGTTTAGATAGATAGATGCTTGTGTGATGGTTTGTTTCCAGCAATTAAACTCACAGTATTTTAATGAAACATTCGTCAATAGACAATTACAAGTAGAACACAAAGTTTTCTTTCCAACTTTCAGTTATGGTTTGTTGTAAACCCCAGAGACAGAATCTCATTTACCTGCTATAGATTTTGGATGTGTGGATGGCAGTGGTGCAGTTTATCAAATAAATGAGAAGACACTCAGCAGCATTAAACTTTCATTCAGATCAGCTGCTTGTGCTGATGACACAACCGTATTGTCTGATTGTGTGGAATAAAGTGAATAATGACATCAGAATGAGGGATTTCTCCTGCGCTCTGGGTGTTATTGGCTTCACCTCTGGATGTATTCACTTTAGTTCACTTCAGTAAGGACAGGAGTGTTAATGCCAATGTCCATGTCCACCCCGCTGGCGTATTCTTTTGGTATTGCAAACGTATGTAAAATGTTAGATATGATATGATGTGCGCTGGTGGAGATCTGACAGAGTGATTGAGTTGTGTTGTTGACCAGCAGGCGACCATCTTTCTTCCCTGTAACTAAAGGAGATTTATTGTTTCATTTATCCTGACTGCATTGAACTCTGCTAACCTTATAGAAGACAAACTAAACCGTTTATTGACAAAGAGTAAATTTGCATTTACATTTGGTCATTTAGCAGACGCTTTTATCCAGAGTATGTAGGTTTATATGCTACCTTCTTCCTCGTTCTTTTTTTTCATTTACCCTTCTCTGAGAAATATGTCATAATATTCCAGTAAAATGGGCTGCAAACATCTCTTTGATTCGGCCTCATAATATTCATTCGCCACAGTGACTTTAAGTGCATTCAAGCTAACATTTTATATTTGTCCTTCTAAAGTAAGTGCACAGAAATACATGAAATGTTTCAGGAGAAATAAAGACGGAAGTTCCAGACAGAGAAGAATTCTAATGGCTTCTGTTGTGCATCTCATTTGTAAATCGTGTCTGCTGCCGTACACCTCACACAATTCTTTATTATCCTCATGTGATGATCTATCTGTTTTTCATAAAACACATACTGTATGAAAAAAAGACTGAAGTTTTACTATTTGAAGTTTCATTGTATTTCCATTATGTAAAAGTATAACAATGCAAACTCTAAGCCGGTCCATTGCTGTTCTATCAGAATTAAGAAAGTGAAAATGAAGATTTCAGCATGATCTTTCAGATCTCAGAGGTGTTCTGTGTGGGCTTTGATCTCTGTATTCTTGATATGTTTCTGACTAATAGTCTCGTCTTCATGTGTTTTTCTCTGAGGGTCCAGGAAGCTGTTGAAGGTCTTTGATATAAGTGCAGAAAAAAGATGGTGAGGGAACGCGCGAGGAGTTCCTAGTAATTGAACTAACGGCAGATTAAAGGTATATCAAAGAGTCAGGAGCAGACCCGATGAAAACCATTACTGCAAATCTGCAGGAGGAGATGAACGGCTTAACCCGATTTCATACAGAAGTCACACGCGCGCACACACACAGAAAGTCTGCCATCTCAGCATGAAGGTATTAATAATTCAACATCACTCTTTACCCCCGGATCCATTCAAACACTCATTTATCTGACCATAATGACTCTTAAAGACTCTTTAAATCATGCTCAGTGGTGTCAAACAAACAGCCAACACAAACACAATGAATATTTAAAGGGACCGTGTGTAGCCAGAATACAGACTGTTTACTCATTATGTGTCATTTTAAACCCGTATCACAAAATCATGCGCTTCAAAGAGTGTGCACGACTCAAATATAAAATAATCAGAATTGTCTATTTTATAATAAAATATAAATGTGTTGATTCTGTCTATAACACTGTTTGGGATTGATATTGTTTACAGTTTTTTGGGGAATATTTTTAATATGTGTTCATTAACTCATCCCTTTCTCTGTGTGTGTGTGTGTGTGTGTGTGTGTGTCTGTGTGTGTGTGTGTGTGTGTGATCATCTTTGTGTGATCTATTAATTCCACATCACAGTGTGACAGCGACCTAAGTTTGTTGCATCACTCACAATGAAGGCAGCACCTCTGTACCCCTTATGTGTGTGTGTGTGTGTGTGTGTGTGTGCGTGTGTGTGTGTGTGTGTGTGCGTGTGTGTGTGTGTGTGCGTTTGATGAGGTGATACATGTGTGATACCGTAAAACAAGAAATGTGACAAATGACGGATTTGTAGGGTGGGATGGAAGGAAATGTGAAGCTGTGGGATGACATGTGTGCTATTGTTGGAGAGGTAATTGTAGGTTGCCAAGCAACAAGCTTCTCATAATGTAAAGTAGTCAATGAACACTCAAAGTCTCTCTTTTGAATGTATAGTTAGCAGAACTACAAACAAAGATCACTGGACACGTGCAGATCATCAGTGTGTGCGTGTGTGAAGTCATCTGATGGAGGGGGTTATTTGAGGACGTGTTAGATGATGTGGGATTACGGTGTGTACAGTTCAATAACAGATTGGTTTGGTTAATGCAGTGGTGAAGCTCAGATTGCTTTCTCTGATTGCAGGTTGTTTGCTTGAATAAGTTAAAGCCTTTGAGTCCTGACCCGGAGATTTAAATCCCATTGAGACCGGTTAGGTAGGATTGTGTCTCATGTGAGAGTTTCACCGACACTCATTCTTGCTTGTCTGTCATTTTGAGTAGAATTCGTGTGTGCATGTGTATATGGAATATTGTAAATATTTCTTCAAATATCAGGATGACTGAAGTGACAGCAGATTACAGTGACAAACTTTCAGGGTGAAACATAAAGATGATCTGTCCTATTGACGGCTTTGCAACACTTTATAGACGTCCATGAGTGTCAGTCACATCACATCAGTCTATTCTCTTTCTGTATAACACAAGTCATATAATCATATTATCATAGACGTTTGGTTATTTTCATTCTTTATGGAAGAACAGCATGTTTGACGTGGTGGAACAATGCAGATGTGTATTTGTTCCTGAAGTTTTAGACTCACGTTAATATTAAACCCAGTCAAACAAGAAAACCCATCCTGCTGTTTAGAGAGATTTCCAGCGATGTACAGAAAACTGCCACAATCAGCTGATTCCAGATCATTTGTCAGGTTTAATGCTGCATTCTTTATGATCAAACGCTGTTTAATCTGAGATGTCTCTGAAAGTTCAGCATGAATTAGTCAATACTCTCTCTTCCTTTGTGTCGCTTTAATTATGCAGGTCATTCTTCACTCCCTCAGGCTCTCATGCACCAAATGAAAACACAATCAAACAGAAGTCTAAAATAAACCTTTCTTTCTTTCTTTCTGATCTGTTTGTTTTGGTCCTGTTTTATTAGTAAAGGACCACTTTGTTTGAACCACTTTGTCTTATAAGCAGTTATAGCTGAAGTAAGTCTGTAAATGGGACACTGTCATGTGTTGTTTTTGATGCACAATATTCATTTACAGGTATAAGCCAATGTTTTGTCTCTCAGGTTTTTTTCTGTCTATATGCCATAAATTAGGCATTACTGCTCCATTTACATGTCACATATTCTTCATTTTCTCCTCCTCAGACGCTTTCCTCTTTTCTTCTTCTTTATTGTCCACGTGACACCACAGAGACGCCTCGACCTGCACGGAGGAAATTTACTCTCCGAGTGATATAATAGACTTCAGTCTGGATGTCACGGGTCAGCCGTCGGCTTTCAGAGATTTCCTGTGAATAAGAGCTTCTGAAATGATGAGAGCATTTACAGACTTCAACTCTTTCTGAATGGATTCCATTAGATGAATATTGTAAAGAGGTTAATGTTTAATTACAGCCATTAGAGGGTTTAGTGGCTGTTCATCATCATGATATTTCACAGTTACGTGAGTGTGTGTTGTCTCTTGAATACATCCTTATATTATAGTGAGATGGTTGTTTCTTTGAGAACGGTTTACTCACAAGAGCATCCCAGTGTGTGCTACATGTAACATTTCTTGATGAAATGAATCTTTATTTGTTGTAAACGCTGTCACATTTATTAGATCAAACATGTGATTGCAACAGCAGGTTTCATTATCTTTAATGAATAGGCCGCGCTTATGTCAACTTAACCACATTTTGCTTTAGCGACCGATTAAAATGTATTAAGAACGCACATTGAGAAGTTTGATTTGTTGTTGGTTCGTTGAGTTACATTTGCATTTAGTCATTTACAGTAGCAGACGCTTTTATCCAAAGCCACCTACAAAGTGAAAGCAATAGAAGCAATTTGTGCAACAGAAGAACAACAATGCACTGGTGCATTAAAGTGCTCTCAGTTAGCCTACCACAGTACCCGTATACATTTTTATTTGTTGATGAATCAATCAAATGCTGTTTTGTTTCCAGAGTGACACAATCTTTCTGCCACTTTGTTTGCTATCAAGTAAGTTGCCCAGAGTATCAAAGTGATTCATACACATGTACAGCTCCACAAATCTCTATAAGATGGTATGAGATCCCTGGGCAATTTCTCTCTCTCTCTCTTAAGTGCATCTGTCTATCTCAGATCAATCGTCAGCGTGTATTTGCTGACAGGATCAATAACACAGGCGGGATAGAACTTGAAAGATATTAGACCCATAAAAGACCAAGTGCAGGAACATTAAGGGAAATTTCTGCTTGTTTGGTAAAGACACAGACACACTCAATCCTGATCTCAGTAACATTGTGATAGTGATCCATGAGAAATGAGCTTTCCTGCGAGGACTCTGAAAACATGATGTCTCTGAAGAACTATAGCTCAGTGGTTAGATCTGGCACTAGCAATGCCAAGGTCATGGGTTGGATCCCAGGGGATTGCACATAGAATCAAATGTGTAGTATAATGCAATGTAAGTCGCTTTGGATAAAAGCATCTGCTAAATGCATAAATGTAATGTTCTTCTCCTGTGGAATGCATGTGTGTGTTTGTTTCTGCCATGTATTATGTTTTTGCGCTGTCCCATAACATATTCAACATTACATTTACATTTAGGAGATGCTTTAATCCAAAGTGACTTTATTTTACAGTGGCACATTACCGCAGAGCAATCAGGGGTAAGGTGCCTTGCTCAAGGGCACTTCAGTCATGACCTGCTGGCACTGAGATTCCAACCGGCAACCTTCTGATCAACATTTACACAGGTATCTGCAATCCCCTGGGATCCAACCCACAACCTTGTTAACACAATGCTCTTAACACTGAGCTACAGGAAAGCTTAACATACATCCAGTAAGAGAAAATATTCAACATTCCCTTCACTCTTAATGTAGTGTGTTCGCTAGCATCAGTAAATGTTTGCAGTGGACTAGCTCAACTCTGTCTGGTCTTCACCAATAAGCTGTTGTGTGATGGGTGTTCTTACTCAATAAGGCTGCCGTGGAATCATCCAGGTGGATGTAAATGCACATTGGTGGTGGTTGAGGAGATTCCCCCTTTAATGTAAAGCGCTTTGAGTGCCTAGAAAAGAGCTATGTAATGTTTACGTAACAAATGATCTCAACACCATCACACGTGACATTTTTTTATAGAATGAAGATCTCTGAAGTGTGTTGAAGTCAAATCTCTTATTAGCACAAAGTGATGAAAACAGAAACCGTGTGACGCATTCTTGCTTTTTCATGAATTAATCAACTGTTCAGAACAAATCAGTTGAATGAACCCTTCTGTGACTGACTCTTTATTACAGTCATTTCCCACCTCGTACTAGCTTCATGATTAAAATACTAATTTCATATTTTTTCATATTCCAAGTGTTTAAACTATTATCATTTTAAATGTATAATTAAGTAAATCTCTGAGAATTTTTTTAAAAACTCGTTTCTGTTTGGTACAGTGACTTGACTTGATCTTTAGAAGGGCTCGACTGGACTAGACTGGACTGGACTGGACTGGACTTGCTTGGTTTGTTTGCACTGTGACTTGAGACTTGAACATGTGTGACTTGCCCCACCTCTGGAAACCGAACATATTCATCCGCACATTACAGCAAACAGCTGTTCTTCTGAGTAACTTTGACTCTTCATGACAATAAACTTAATCACAGAGTCATTTAGAACAGCAACACCAACAAAGTGAGTTCATTCTTTCCCTTCTTGTCAACAGAAGACACCTTACAAGTCTTAACCTGGGTGACAAGTCATTTTCATGGTGCTTTTTCCACATACATATTTCACAGAGCTATTTCAAAGAAGGCAGCTTTACAGAAAACCATGACTTAATGTCTAAAGCCTCCAGTGAGCAGCAACTCAACATGTTGAAGTAGTGCGGATATAAAACAAGACAAGACAAGTGGAAAAAAGCTTTACTGCCAAAAAACGAAATTCTGTCATCATTTATTCGCCCTCACGTCACTCCAAAGCTGCATGAATTTCTTCTGCGGAACAAAGAGAAGAACGCCTGACAGCTTCAGTCTCCATTCGCTTAAAAAAAGAGCGGCGTCAACATTCCAGAAAACTATACTGTATGATTCTGGATCTTTACTTGTTGGCCTAAAACACCCATTGACAGGAGAAGGAAATCCGATTTCATGTAGAGAATCCAAGTTAAACCCTCTTTTATGGGTGCACAGTCCCACAGACGGAATTGTGGGTAATCCAGCATCTCTGAAGGCCAATTATAATGAAATCTTCTCGTGACAGAATGTGCATTGCTCTTTAATGTCAGTCTGGCATTTTAAATGCTCGTCTTTTCACAAACAACCCTCATCATCTCTCGACCGCCCGCTGCGTCTGAAGGGTAGAGACACGCGTGCTCAGCGCCAACGCTAAAATATACATGCTGCTAACTGACACAGCCATCTTCTCTCCTCGCTCTTCATTTCATCCTTGTGCCTTCAGCTTCCATCCTCGTCACTGAGTTTCTCTGTGATTCTGTCCCGGAGAACATCTTCACATGTGAAAATCCTAACATTTGCTTTCATGTGAAGTCCTTTCAGAGGAGACCAATGTTTGGTAGAGAGTACACAAAGAGAGCAAGACTGTGTAAGAAATACATTTGGATTTCACGTCTTTAAATGCGCTTTAGAGTTGGTGGCCTACTTTATGACTGGATGTCAGTGTTTAAAAAGAGAGAAGCTTGAAGAATTCTTCAGCCCAGTATGAGGGAGTGGAGAGCTCAGCGTGAACCCGGCTCATCCTCGACTTCACAGCATCGTGCTGGGACTGATAGTGAGAGTAGTGAACGACTCTTTCATCTGATGCCTGCATCCCCGCTCATGGAGGATTGTGAGCTTTGTCTGAAGTTACTGTGCTTGTCTGAGGATGTTTTTGGATCATTCTGCGTCTCTCGTCCTGCTGTGCTCAGTGGATTGAGAGAGAGAGAGAGTTTCTGATGTATGACCTCAATATGACAACATTCTGTCTTTGAAATTATACCTGTTACAGCCCTCGAAGCAACGACAATACTGCAGTATAATGCGCATCATTATCATGAGATCGATAAATGAACGCTTTCAATAGACCTCCATTTATAAACAAACTCAAAGTCCATCATGATTGAAGAGAAACATACACAATATTAGTTATAGTTATTTCATATCATCAGTTTGTGTAGGATCCGCTTTTATTTCAACATGACACAAAGCAAGATAAAAATCTGAAATAATGTGAAACCTGCTGAACACATCAGTGACTTTTGAACAGGACTACAGTCATTTCACAACAGAAAACCTCCCGTGATCATGCTGAATCCTTTAATCTGGTACAGTTTAGTTTCACTGGAATAACTGGAATAAACAAACATTGTTATTAGAAGTCAGGCGTGTCAATAGTTCTTCCCATATAGTGTTTGTGAATTAAGAAAAAGGTTGTGATATGTAATGTTTGAATGTGATTACTTTCCCTTTGTTCAGGCATCATGTTCACCACAGCCAACACTTTTAAAACACTCGATTTTCAAAAGTCATGAACGTGTGACGTCATCATGACTGCCCAAAGATGAAGATACAGCCATGACAACACAGTCTCAAGAGAATTGTAATCTATTCATTCGTGTTCATCACACAAACATGCCCCTGTTTTCGTGTCACCCAGCTGATCACTTTCAGTCTATCATATTTTCATTTTGTATGCGGTATATGTATAAATATATATCAACGCAATCTGATGGGAATTTGTACCTATTTTACAAGCTGCCTCATCCGTGTGAGTTGATGTTTCCTACGATCTCATTAGTATGTTTTGTAATGATTTGACTTTGCCGCTGTGACGTCAGGATTAGGGGCGGGGTTAGAATAAATATATATGTATAAATAATGACAGTATGGATATACTAAGTGTGTAACTTTGGTTTGAGAAGTAGGGGGTCCCTAGTGGAAATGACACCCCTGGGGTATACTGTATGAGTGATGTCCACACTTCCACAGGCTCAGGTCACTTCACGTGTGCGTGTGAGATCTTTCTCACTCAAATCCTATGATCTCTCTCCGAGTAATAGATTTCTCACATCTCAGCCTGATCACATTAAATCTGAT
The DNA here is from genome assembly GCF_947034865.1 of Barbatula barbatula. Classification (NCBI taxonomy): domain Eukaryota; kingdom Metazoa; phylum Chordata; class Actinopteri; order Cypriniformes; family Nemacheilidae; genus Barbatula; species Barbatula barbatula. The sequence continues at coordinate 17,634,020 of NC_136788.1, read as the reverse complement.
GATGTTTTATTACTGTGCAGTAATCCGTGATTATCCCGTGACTTTGGCCAGAGTGGGATTTACACCGGTCACCTCTGGAGAGAAGAAGAGAATTCACACTGCTGCTTCATACTGTTTTCACACACAATGTAGATTGAATGTATTTATTTCCAGAATGATCAGAACAGACCAAGCAGCACGATGAGGTCATGTGACAGTGATACTGTTTTAAAAGATTGCGTTACTCCTAAAATGTTCGAACTAATGAAAAAATACAATTAGACACACGCAATTAAAAACATGTTATTTTTAATAATAACATCAAAAATATACAGTGTGTAAGCAAAGATAAATGAAAGATAGCTTAAAAGGAATATACAGTCATCACAATATTACAATTATATCATAATCACTGGTATTTTTTACCATAAATTGCTGACAGCCCCAGCTGTTCTTCATTCTTCACTGTTGCATTGATTCAATAGAAGAAATCATCTTCTACAGCGTCTGTCTTCACAACGTCTTCTCCTGCTTTCCGCTATGACATCAAATCAGCAGATTTTCAGTGTCAATTCTCCATCTGTCAGATATTTGGAGTCATTTCCACACTGTGGAGTCACACAAGCTGTTTCCACTGCTAATTGAAGTCTGTTCCTAATGTAAACTACAGGCTTTATCTCCATCACCTTCAGAAGAGAAGAGTCTATGAAATATCACACATGAAATCATCTTTCTAACCTTCCCTGACCTTGTGTCTCAGAACGCTTCAGACAGTCACCTGCTTCATTATGAAAAATCACAAATCATGACATTCAGCGCTCGCTGTATTGTGGCTTCATTCAGAGCACTTGTTCTTAAGAAAGCAGTTTGAATAGTCAAGGTTCAGCTGAGACTTTTATTCACAGAGAAGTCTGATCAATGAAACACGTGCAGCTCAGCTATGGTCATATTTTAGCCTCTGGACATCAGTAATTTAAGAGCGACTTTATCTTCATTACAAGTGACATCAAACGCATTGAGTGTGTGTGACTCTCTCTCAAACACACACACACACGTCCTTTATAAACCCACTGAAGTTTAGTTCCCTTGGATCTTTAAATACAGCTTTTATGTATTCAAACACCTGAGCTCTTACAGAAATCACATGTGTGTGTGTGTCACATATTCTCTCCGTATGTAAAAGTTCCTGTAAAGCGTCCAGTTGTCATTTCTCTTCGTTTGTGTTTAAAGTAGGTTTGGTGTAAAGAAAAATACATTTCAGAGAAATCTTTGCGAACCCTTGCGGCCAGATGTGACTCATGATGAAAGCCATCGGATCAGTAGCTACACAGCAGACGTCGCATTTTAATGTTGTTATTTTAGGAGCGACGTCATCTGATTTAAATGTAATCGGAAGTAAATATATTCGGTTATTATACTTGAACGCGTGCGCACGCGCATCTGTCACGCCGGTCCAGAATCCCGTGATGCTCCGCTCCGGGTTTTGTCGGTGTAGTGGCCGCTGACTCTCACACGTTTGCTGTAGTCGAGCGCTTCACTGCGGTAGATGTGTCGTTAAATCTGTTGAACGTTCAGTGAAACGCCGGTCGGTCTTCAGCCCGCTTGCAGCCGCTGGTGTGTTGGAGTCGGTTCGGGCGTCCGCTGATGCTTTAATACCCCTTCTGTTCTTTAAGTTGAAGAAAACACCGGAGCTCTCGCCGTACCGTTTGCGACTCTTGACCGGAGAGATCAATGTATATTATTCGGCGGAGCGTGAAATCTTTCAGGACAACGTTGGTCGTTTTTGTTTAAAACGGTTCCGGTCAGTGAAACTTTACCTCAGAGAAGATCACGGTGGAGACCTCGCGGGTGTTTTGTGTAACGTTATTTATTTTGTACCTCCGAAAGTGATGGCGGGGCGAGGAGGAGAGATGCTCGTGCTGTTCGCGGGTCTCACCGTGTTCCGGTTCGCCGGAGCGAGTAAAGGTGAGTTTAGTCGCCGCTCGATGCGGTTGTGAAACGAATGTCAGTTGTCTTCTTCACTAACAACATAACTCGTTTACTAGTCTTCTCTGCACGTGATGGTTATTGTGTGTGTGTGTGTAGTGTGTAAAGATCACGTTTGGTGACGGAAAGGTTCAATGCTGAATAGTCTCTGTTAACGAGGTGATACTGGGATGTAACGTTAGTAAGTGTGACGTCAATCTATGATGAATGACAGATCAGTGATGGATGAATGAAGTCACGTTACATGGAAGGAATTCATCAGATGCTGCAGAGAATGTGTTGAACATTTGTCATCGGAATGTAGAGCAGATCCC
>NC_136788.1:17548996-17631541 GCF_947034865.1 Barbatula barbatula | reverse complement strand
CCCAGGGGATTGCACATACTGTGATAAAAATGTATAGTATAATGAATAAAAGCGTCTGCCGAATGCCTAAATGTAAATGTTGTTTGTTTCTGTATATGTGAATCTTTTTCTCCTAAAATTCTTTGTAAATGAATTTGAAGTAATTGATCTTTGGTTTGGTGGGTTGGGGTTTTGTACTAATGAAGAGAATTGTCCAGTTTGACAGACTCCGGCTGATATCACTTCATCTTTAGGAGGAATGATGCATCTAAAGAGCAGTCGAGCTGACATGAACGTCTTTTTGTATAGTGCATCACAGACAGACGTAGGGCTGCCATGAAGAGAGATGATAGTGACTGACAGATGATAAACTGGTCATTTCTCACCATTAGCTTTATGGACAGGTGCTTTGAATGACCCTAGAGACAGGACGAGGTGTTGTGTAGTCAAGAGCGAGTGTTGTGAAACATTTATTTGCTTCCAAAATGAGATCCAGCATGTTTTTATTGTTTAAGTTAGCTGTATTTTTTGAGTTATTGTGGCTCAAATCAAAACAAACCAACCGCAGTTTGATTGATATTAATTGGAGCGCACAATAAAAAACATGATGTTTTTATCTCATTTTGGAACCAAACTCTTCACTTGTTTGTTTTTCTTCTTTAGTTTCACCATAACACCAGTAACAGGTCAGTAGCTTCATCTGTTGTTCGTGCAGTTTGTGAATAATGATCGTCCTTCCTCTGATATGTAAAATACATCATGATTAGTCGGTCTCGTGCAGTCCCCGCTGTGAACCTCCAGGAGGTTTTTCTTTCTGAATATTGCCTCAAAGACTGATGGGTATTGCCAGGCGGGTCCTTGCAGGTGTTTTTCTGTACTCATTTCCAGTGAGATTTAAATGTGAGCTCACGTTCCTGCGTTCTTATTGGTCACTAAATAAATGAACATTTGTCAGAAATATTTAATAAGCGCACACGCAGGAGATCAGGGATTATTACACTGACCTATGAGGATTCTGCTGATGGGAATTCTGCTAACTTCATTTAGTTGTCAGGAAAACAATCAATTCATTTCATCCTCGCGCTGATAGTTTTGGGTGTTTATGGTGAATGTAGGCGTCTGATAGAAATAGCTGTCTTTGCTAATTAGACGTGATTGAAGGCGTGTCAGCGATACACGCGGTGTCATAGAGACAGAACACATTCATCAAACAGTCCATGAACACCTCTCAGGGGAAAAACCCTTTCTCTGGATGACACGTGTAATAGTGTAATATATAAAGTCCAGGGCATGAGGTTTTGTTTGTGAGCCCTGAGCAGAGCAGGGCCGTGGGTTCAAGTGTTTGTTTGATCCGGAGTCAATTGGATTGTGATAGAGAACCTCCTCCTAAAACTCTCCAGGAATCCCCTTCTGAACAGAACTTTGATGTTTACCCTCAATAGCATCTCCCCATGTCCTAATGGTTACCCTTCTTTTCTGTTTTTAATCTAGTGATCTGGGCTTTCTCTAACACCCTCATCTGAGGCTGGTAAACAAACACTTTCATGTGTTTGGTGTTGTAGGTTTGAAGAGCCAGTGGGTTTAGTCATGGTTTGGTTATTTTGAGGATCTTTCCTCTATGGAAGTTATTGTGTTATGCAGGAAGCCAATAGGAAGAGCCGTTCATTAATCTGAACTGCCTGAGTAAATATGACCCTGACTCTACTGAATAGAGTTTTACAACACCTGTCATACCCACTGGCCTTTACATGTGTTTCTGAATTCAATATATAGACCTGGTTGGTTATTTTATTTCACCCAATCAGAAACTGGCTGTAAGCAGCCTCCTGAGAAAGCTGGGTTGGTTCAAATATAGACATTTTCTAGTGTAATTCAACTTAACAGATGCGTGTGTGTTTATACATAGACTGGATGTGTTATATTTGACCAGGATAGAGATTCAAAATCATTTTTACAGGGGTGTCCTGGCCAAGATGAGCAGCCGGGTTTACACACACTATATAGAAAATCCAACAACACAACATACAGTACTAAATGTCTTAAAACATAAACATTTACACGTCATTAATTTGCTCTCTAAATTTGGTAATAATCTTTACTTTCCGCTGTCCTACACAATCTCATCAAGTGTCAAATTAAATATGGCACCTGTTCACAATGAAGCGTGTTGTCATCATTTTTTGTAAAGGCCCTTTTGCGGGGGGTGAATATTTTCCTGACCTTGTTTTGTGTATTGAGATGCTGTCTCTTCAGCTCTGTTTACGGTCCTCTTCGGCCTCTGTCATCATATTGGGCCTGGCGGTAAATTGCAGCGTGTAATTGAAAAGCGATGGAAGTGATTTAAAGACGCGTACAGCTCCCCGGTGACTCGCTGAAAACGCTTGCTTCCCCTTATTTTCTCCCTTTCTGCATCTGAGCCTATGATTGATGACAAGAACTTCTGCGAGAAAGAGAATGATTGGCCGTGACCAATTGGCTTGTTAGTTGTCCTGAGGGTATGAGGTTTGTTTTTGTCCCATGATGCTCCGGTGTGGTTTGTGGACGTGTTGTGTTAACAGACGCAGATGGCTCATTTATAGGCCGTTCATAGATGCGATGGAGATGTTTGATACAGAATGAGAATAGAGTTCAGTTTGAGGTGCTTAACCTTCTTTTTTATACAATAATATACAAGCAGAGGCCCAGAGGAGAGGCGTTCGCGCTCTGACTCACAGTCTTTCTCTTGCGTTATGTGGGTGTTGTTGGAGAAATGAAAATATTGCAGCCTTGCTTGACTTTGGGAAGAAGTGCAGAAGCTACTTTGAGATTTTTGAAATGCAAATGCTGACTGAAAGATTATTGCTGAAGGAAAAACACTTGTTTCCAGGACGTGTTAGTGTATTTGGTGGATGTGTACTAAAATGGTTGTTTAACTAAACTCTGTTTGCTTTATTTTGTTATATCGTATCACACTTTCACTCAACAAATTCAATTTATTTTGCTTGCATTAATGTTTGAAATGTTCATGTACTTTAAGGCACGTTTTCATTGTTAGTGATTCATAGGTAAAACAACTCCGTAATCTTTGACCAAAAAATAAAAACTTGCTTCCGCCCTGAAATGATTTTCAATTTTGCCTGACATGATTCTGATGGTCAAGTTCTGCCCTCATCTAATATGCTGTTTCATTAAGAATAACGTCCGAGGAGGGAACATGAATGGCTAGTGAACGTCATTTCACATTGTTGTTAAAGCCCTTCAGGCTGATAAAAATGTCAAATATTCTCATGATTGATTTTCTAAATTGAATCGTAGATGCTTTGATTGATGTCTCAGTTTTTTAGGCCTGTGACATGCATGTACCCCTCCGTTAAACCCTGAAGCTACAATCTCAGCCTTTATTGTAGTTTCTTTTTTATGTTATGATGGATTTATCCAGTAAAAAAACAATTTACTTTCCCCGTGCAAGATTTGGCATGATGACAGTGATAGATAGCAGGGATGTCAGTTTATTAAGGGTTCTTGAGTATTTTATTTTGTTTTTGAGGACGTTGAGTTTTTTCCCCAACCTAAGAGTTTGAGCATACGTTTCTTTCAAGTCGCCTGCTGAGAGGAGATAAAAGAGACGCAGAGGAAGAGGAACGTGCGGCTGTAACGAAAGGAGCAGAGAAATAAAACCGAGATGAGATGAAAACGATGGCTGGGGTTTTTCACGAGGGCTACAGAACGTCAATGATCTGCCCAGCGTGCCCCCAACCAGAGACATCACTGCTTTAACCCGAGCAGAAGAAGAAAGACGTCATGATGGGCTTTGTTGAGACGACTGGGGGAAACTCCGCTCCTTTTAGCTGGAGATGACCCCCCCCGCCCCCCCACTAACTGTACACTAACTTATTTTGCTTATAGCACTGGTGCTACGAAGTATACTTCGTGTTTACTACAGTTTGTAAGTTTACTAGAAGTAAATTAGTAATTTCCACAGCATAACGTTTTTTTTACTGACGCAGACTTTCTGCAACAAGTCCAGACTGAAAATCTGAACAAAAGTCTTGTAGTGTATTTTAGCTTTAAGACGCTTGAGTGTGTGTTTGACAGTAGCTTTACTCAAACAGTGAAATGTTCTTCAAATAAACCCAGACCAAAACAGTTCATTTCCTTGTATAGTTAGAGACAAATCCACGAGTGTCACGCTTGTAACATGTTAAACTGTGCAACACACACAAAATAGTAGAAATACGCTTTCGCAATTCTCTCCACATTTTCCCACATCGCGCAGATCTGTAGATAAGTGGACTCAATGAAGCTATAAAACTAGTTTTAATTGCAAAAACTAAATAAAAGGAAAATAAATAATAATAAACTTCACACACGAAGAAGCACAATAACAAACGCTCATCACACAAACAAGCGGCTCTGTTCAATGCACATTCACAACTGGATCTCACGCCTGCTACAATGCTCAGTTTATTCTTCAAACAGACCGAGTTTTGACATATGTCGCCCTGCCGTTTATCCACACGCACAGATAAACCATTTGGACTTTTATGATGCATAAATGTGAGAAAAGGACATTTGAGATTTAATGGTTTTGAGGTCAGTTAGGTTGGTCATCTCGGGTCTGATACGACTCCATAAACACAAGCAGACGTGTTGTCTGAACTGTAGTTAAGAGGAAAGTTGAATTCATCTTTTTATTTTTCTAATGCTTGACCTGTATTTTAATGAAGGATGTTTTCTTGTTGGAAATTAATTTACATTGCCTTGAAAATAAGAGCTAATGTTAGAGTGTTGCGATGTAAACCAGAGAGACTCGAGCTCAATTAAAAAGGTGCTATTGAACACATTTTCACCATTGACCCAGTTTGATTCCTCAGGGATTCTCTACACCTCCACCAATCCATTTAACCTTCTCAAGCTAATGATGACGGTCAGGGAACTCTGGACACTCAGAAACCCTGTGGATTTTTACACGTCCTCTATGGGTTACCTTGCTTTGAGGTGTGAGTGTTAATTGGTGTTGTTTTGAAAGCTTTTGTTTTGAAGGAAACTGCATGCTAAGACGATGTTTGGAGACCGGCCCACTTTTATTATTTCTGAATTCTGATGCCCTATTTCCAGCGCGGATGGGTTAAAGTCTGTCTGCATTCAAACAAGTGTAGGTGTAAAGAGAACCTGCGACTCTTAATGCCAGAAGGGAACGGCAGGTGAGAGAAGTTAGAGTCGTGATTTATCTCGTCGGTAACAGTTATATTCTTTTATGTCAGTCGTATGCCACATAGCTTTCAGCGTTGACATTGTTACAGTTATTGTATTGATCAGACTCTGTGCCGTTATCAATCTCTATGTAATAATTCATTTACAGTCTTAAGGTGTACAATATTTCTGGTGCATTGTGGCTATGAGATGCTTGAATTGTGTTTTGGGATGTCTTCTCTCTGAGACGGCTGTACAGATGTTTGTAGTTCACAGCCTTTAAAATCAATAAAGAATGGCCATCTCATGTGTGAAGGATAGAGAGACTGGACCCTACACGTGTGTGTCTTTTATCGTCACACACACATTTCTTTGTATGGTTTTAAATCCAAAGAGGGTTTTTTATACCGTTCTCTTTCTCTCTGTGTTTGGTGTCAAAGGTGATGTGTAATTGGTTTGCTAGAGAGGCTTTAGTTAAACATGTCTGTGTGTTGATGGAGAGAGAAAAAGATGTGGCTCATAAGAGCACTTGATCGTCTTTTGGACTGAAGTGTTTGCTCTGTGTGTGTTTGTTGTTGTGAGGCCATGAAGAAAGATGTTGTGTGTTTATCATCTGTGTTTGTAAAGTGCAAACGCATCATTTTTTAGTCGTGCTGCTGTAGATTCAGTGCTGGATCAGCATCTTCTGAACACTGCTGTAGAAAACACCAGCATCCACATTAAAGCTCATCCAGACACACACTCTCAAATCAAACCTTTATTGTGTTAAATGCTGCTGGGTCTGTAATCACCAACCTAATCAGAAGTGATTCACATTATATGATGAACACACGCGTAATGAGTTGTATACTGTACAAACTGTATATTTTATTCCCTAAACCTAAACACACGCACTCAATGATTCCATATTATATTCCATAAACTCATAGATCACATTTGTATCGATCGATAACGATATTGATATCATATGATTATGCTGCCAGCTTTGAGAGTATCCCAATAATGACCGAAGCAAAAAAGGAAACATTAATAATTTTTTAATACAATTTGTTAACAAAACAGACTAACAAATTTTGACTTTCTAACAGGTAGAATTCAATTAAACCAAGTCATTAATATGACCTTATTAGACATGCACTGTTGCAACACAAGAGGATATTACATCAGGACCATGAACGACATGAACTAGTTCATTCAATCTCATTTTGACTCGTTCAGTAAAGGGTGTGTTCATTCATTCATTCATTCATTCAGTACATTCATTCATTCATTCAGTACATTCAACCAATGAAAACGCTGGGTCACTGCTCACACTCGTACGCTATTGGTGAACCCCAATAAATCAAATCAAAACACATAAACATGCTTCAATCTTTTTAATGCTCCTCATTCATTTCATCACATCTGTAATGAGAGAAGTAAGTTTACTTTCGTTGGCACTTCCAGACATGTTTTCCTCCACGTGTTGACTTTTCTTTGCCATGTGCAGCATAAAATGGAGCATGATGTTTGACACGCATGGTAGAAATCTGTGTTGGTCGCGCTTTAATATATTATATTGCTCAGATGTTGTTTTTTGATTCAGGACAAACACAAATAGACTCGAGCAAATCAGAGCTGTAGACGAATAAGTGTTTGATGAGAAGTCTACAGTTTGTTCATTTTGAAAATCTTTGACTTTACTCCGAGAGAATCCCATCACCGTCCGCTGTATAACTCGGCCCATCACTTGACTTTAGTCCTCTTCTCTTTATCTTAAACCCTTTTTCACCGTCCCGTCGTGCTCAGTCGCTGGGAAAATCAAGCTTGCTTCAGAACGGCACAGAGAGGCGCTCGAGCGAGTCTTTACACACAGTTCTGTTTCTCTTGAGATAAAATGACCCTTATTTTTAAAGTGTGTGAGGAGAATGTGAATGTCTCTTCTCTTCTTCATATAGCAGTGGTGTCAGGATCACACGTTTAACCTTTATCAATCCGAGTCCATTAATTCAATGATTTATTTGTAGAATTTGGGAGTCAACCTCTTTTACAAGCAGTTCTGGTTAAAGAAAAATCCCATCAGCTACACGTGATGCGCAGTAAAATCACAGTAAACACATGACCTGTCTGAACCGTTTCGACACATTTTAAATGTATAATAACCAAGAAACAACTAATAACAGATAAAATTACAACTTTGTTGTTTCAATAACAAAGTAGTATATTATAGAAATTATAACATATTGTTAATATATCATGTTGTATTAGCTATAATGTTGTACATGTTAATACTGTATTTTAATATACATAATCTAATAATGTATTTAATAATAATTTTGTATGTTCAAAAACGTTTTAGGATATAGAAATGTTCCTACAGTTTACCAAAGTGATCCAATAAAAAGATGTATATTGGCTAGGTGAGAACAGACATAAATGTCAAAGTTAATTACATTTATGTAGAATTGTGTCTGTAGTTGATCGGTAAAATACCCTTAATGCATAATGACCATCATCTGCACATAATGACACTTTAAATGACCCACATTTTCTGCATTTTTACAGGAAAAATCTGTAAATTATTACTTAATTACATTTTTGGAACAATAAAAATACTATACATTTCTTAAAAACATAATAATTCAGTAATATAAAATTATATATCCCTATAAAGTTTGATTTAAATTCTGCATCACAGAACTCATGTGGCCCTACAGAAGCTGATCTGAACTCTCTACACACACAGTCTTCGTTGTGTTCTGATGGCAAATGTGCGTCTGTGTTTAATGAAAGTGTTTGCTCACTTTACTGGTGTCCACAGCCCGTCAGGTGTCGTCATGCTCTGGATTCTATTGGTCATCTGGGATCACCATAGCGACGGCTGAAGTGTTGACGCGTGTGTGTTAGTGTGTGTGCCCGCGTGTGTTATTGTGCGCATGTGTCTGTTAGTGTGTGCGCACACATGTGTTATTGTGTGCTCCTGTCTGTAAGTGTGTGGGTGTGTTATTGTGCATACCTGTATGTGTGTGTGTGTTATTGTGCACACATGTGTTATTGTGTGCTCCTGTCTGTAAGTGTGTGGGTGTGTTATTGTGCATACCTGTATGTGTGTGTGTGTTATTGTGCACACATGTGTTATTGTGTGCTCCTGTCTGTAAGTGTGTGGGTGTGTTATTGTGCATACCTGTATGTGTGTGTGTGTTATTGTGCACACATGTGTTATTGTGTGCTCCTGTCTGTAAGTGTGTGGGTGTGTTATTGTGCATACCTGTATGTGTGTGTGTGTTATTGTGCACACATGTGTTATTGTGTGCTCCTGTCTGTAAGTGTGTGGGTGTGTTATTGTGCATACCTGTATGTGTGTGTGTGTTATTGTGCACACATGTGTTATTGTGTGCTCCTGTCTGTAAGTGTGTGGGTGTGTTATTGTGCATACCTGTATGTGTGTGTGTGTTATTGTGCACACATGTGTTATTGTGTGCTCCTGTCTGTAAGTGTGTGAGTGTGTTATTGTGCATACCTGTATGTGTGTGTGTGTTATTGTGCACACATGTGTTGTTGTGTGCTCCTGCCTGTAAGTGTGTGTGTGTGTTATTGTGCATACCTGTATGTGTGTGTGTGTTATTGTGCACACATGTGTTATTGTGTGCTCCTGCCTGTAAGTGTGTGTGTGTGTTATTGTGCATACCTGTATGTGTGTGTGTGTTATTGTGCACACATGTGTTATTGTGTGCTCCTGTCTGTAAGTGTGTGGGTGTGTTATTGTGCATACCTGTATGTGTGTGTGTGTTATTGTGCACACATGTGTTATTGTGTGCTCCTGTCTGTAAGTGTGTGAGTGTGTTATTGTGCATACCTGTATGTGTGTGTGTGTTATTGTGCACACATGTGTTATTGTGTGCTCCTGTCTGTAAGTGTGTGGGTGTGTTATTGTGCATACCTGTATGTGTGTGTGTGTTATTGTGCACACATGTGTTATTGTGTGCTCCTGCCTGTAAGTGTGTGTGTGTGTTATTGTGCATACCTGTATGTGTGTGTGTGTTATTGTGCACACATGTGTTGTTGTGTGCTCCTGTCTGTAAGTGTGTGGGTGTGTTATTGTGCATACCTGTATGTGTGTGTGTGTTATTGTGCACACATGTCTGTTAGTGTGCGTGTGTGTTATTGTGCACACATGTCTTTTAGTGTGTGTGTGTGTTATTGTGCAAACATGTGTTATTGTGCACACATGTCTGTTAGTGTGTGTGTGTGTGTGTGTGTGTGTGTTGTGCACATTTATGTTAGTGTGTGTGTGTGTGTGTGTTATTGTGCACACATGTGTTATTGTGTGCTCCTGTCTGTAAGTGTGTGTGTGTGTGTTATTGTGCATACCTGTATGTGTGTGTGTGTTATTGTGCACACATGTCTGTTAGTGTGCGTGTGTGTTATTGTGCACACATGTCTGTTAGTGTGTGTGTGTGTTATTGTGCACACATGTCTGTTAGTGTGCGTGTGTGTTATTGTGCACACATGTCTGTTAGTGTGCGTGTGTGTTATTGTGCACACATGTCTGTTAGTGTGTGTGTGTGTTATTGTGCAAACATGTGTTATTGTGCACACATGTCTGTTAGTGTGTGTGTGTGTGTGTGTGTGTGTGTGTGTGTGTTGTGCACATTTCTGTTAGTGTGCGTGTGTGTGTGTTATTGTGCACACATGTGTTATTGTGTGCTCCTGTCTGTAAGTGTGTGTGTGTGTTATTGTGCATACCTGTATGTGTGTGTGTGTTATTGTGCACACATGTCTGTTAGTGTGCGTGTGTGTTATTGTGCACACATGTCTGTTAGTGTGTGTGTGTGTGTTATTGTGCAAACATGTGTTATTTTGCACACATGTCTGTTAGTGTGTGTGTGTGTGTGTGTGTGTGTGTGTGTGTGTTGTGCACATTTCTGTTAGTGTGCGTGTGTTATTGTGCACACATGTCTGTTAGTGTGCGTGTGTGTTATTGTGCACACATGTCTGTTAGTGTGCGTGTGTGTGTGTGTGTGTTATTGTGCACACATGTCTGTTAGTGTGTGTGTGTGTGTGTGTTGTGCACATTTCTGTTAGTGTGCGTGTGTTATTGTGCACACATGTCTGTTAGTGTGCGTGTGTGTTATTGTGCACACATGTCTGTTAGTGTGCGTGTGTGTGTGTGTGTGTTATTGTGCACACATGTCTGTTAGTGTGTGTGTGTGTGTGTTATTGTGCACACATGTCTGTTAGTGTTCGTGTGTGTTATTGTGCACACATGTCTGTTAGTGTGCGTGTGTGTTATTGTGCACACATGTCTGTTAGTGTGCGTGTGTGTTATTGTGCACACATGTCTGTTAGTGTGCGTGTGTGTGTTATTGTGCACACATGTCTGTTAGTGTGTGTGTGTGTGTGTGTGTGTGTGTGTGTGTGTGTGTGTGTGTTATTGTGCACATGTCTGTTAGTGTGCGTGTGTGTGTGTTATTGTGCACACATGTCTGTTAGTGTTAGTGTGCGTGTGTGTGTGTTATTGTGCACACATGTCTGTTAGTGTGCGTGTGTGTGTGTTATTGTGCACACATGTCTGTTAGTGTGCGTGTGTGTTATTGTGCACACATGTCTGTTAGTGTGCGTGTGTGTTATTGTGCACACATGTCTGTTAGTGTGCGTGTGTGTTATTGTGCACACATGTCTGTTAGTGTGCATGTGTGTTATTGTGCACACATGTCTGTTAGTGTGCGTGTGTGTGTTATTGTGCACACATGTCTGTTAGTGTGTGTGTGTGTGTGTGTGTGTGTGTGTGTGTTATTGTGCACACATGTCTGTTAGTGTGCGTGTGTGTTATTGTGCACACATGTCTGTTAGTGTGCGTGTGTGTTATTGTGCACACATTTCTGTTAGTGTGCGTGTGTTATTGTGCACACATGTCTGTTAGTGTGCGTGTGTGTTATTGTGCACACATTTCTGTTAGTGTGCGTGTGTTATTGTGCACACATGTCTGTTAGTGTGTGTGTGTGTGTGTGTGTGTGCGTGTGTGTTATTGTGCACACATGTCTGTTAGTGTGCGTGTGTGTTATTGTGCACACATGTCTGTTAGTGTGCGTGTGTGTTATTGTGCACACATTTCTGTTAGTGTGCGTGTGTTATTGTGCACACATGTCTGTTAGTGTGCGTGTGTGTTATTGTGCACACATGTCTGTTAGTGTGCGTGTGTGTGTGTGTGTGTTATTGTGCACACATGTCTGTTAGTGTGTGTGTGTGTGTGTTATTGTGCACACATGTCTGTTAGTGTTCGTGTGTGTTATTGTGCACACATGTCTGTTAGTGTGCGTGTGTGTTATTGTGCACACATGTCTGTTAGTGTGCGTGTGTGTTATTGTGCACACATGTCTGTTAGTGTGCGTGTGTGTGTTATTGTGCACACATGTCTGTTAGTGTGTGTGTGTGTGTGTGTGTGTGTGTGTGTGTTATTGTGCACATGTCTGTTAGTGTGCGTGTGTGTGTGTTATTGTGCACACATGTCTGTTAGTGTTAGTGTGCGTGTGTGTGTGTTATTGTGCACACATGTCTGTTAGTGTGCGTGTGTGTGTGTTATTGTGCACACATGTCTGTTAGTGTGCGTGTGTGTTATTGTGCACACATGTCTGTTAGTGTGCGTGTGTGTTATTGTGCACACATGTCTGTTAGTGTGCGTGTGTGTTATTGTGCACACATGTCTGTTAGTGTGCATGTGTGTTATTGTGCACACATGTCTGTTAGTGTGTGTGTGTGTTATTGTGCACACATGTCTGTTAGTGTGCGTGTGTGTGTGTTATTGTGCACACATGTCTGTTAGTGTGCGTGTGTGTGTTATTGTGCACACATGTCTGTTAGTGTGTGTGTGTGTTATTGTGCACACATGTCTGTTAGTGTGCGTGTGTGTGTGTTATTGTGCACACATGTCTGTTAGTGTGCATGTGTGTTATTGTGCACACATGTCTGTTAGTGTGCGTGTGTGTTATTGTGCACACATGTCTGTTATTGTGCGTGTGTGTGTGTGTGTGTGTGTAGGAGCTCTTAAAAATGTTCTGGCAGGTCCACATCTCTGGCAGTCATATGGAGTGTCTCGCTTTAGAGAGAGAGAGAGAGAGAGTGTGTGTTTTCTCTAAATGAGTCTGTGCCCTCTCGCTCGCCCCGTGTGACTAAAGCGGTTGCATTTTCACAGTGGACAGTGTTTGTTTACACTCGCTATTTTCTCACGTTCCTGGCGAGGATCTCAGAGGATCAGATCTCTGGTTGAGGAAATGTTTTGAATTCAATAAATTTGGCACTAATAGAATCCCTCTGAGGGGCACGACCCCACCGTGTTGCTGTCATGACAACGCCCCACCTTCATGTCTATTTGCTTTGTTATGCTGCGCAAATCTAACTCTTTTCCACATCTTTCATCTGCATCAGTCATTCAATAAACATTTTACCCGAACCATCCATTCACATTAACACTTAACGCTCTTCTACGTACCTGGAGTCTGATAAACGGTGTCAAACTAAATCAAAACATCGTTGATTTGCTGTAATAGAGTCAAGTCAAGTCAAGTCAGCTTTATTTATATAGCGCTTTTTACAATTTTCATTGTTACAAAGCAGCTGTACAAGAAAAAATGATTGTGGTGAGGAAGGCGGGACGAGAGCCGTGACGCGGGGCCGGTGGCGTGAGTGATAAGTGCAAGCAGCTGTGCGCGCAACGGTCCCGCATCTTATCACGGAGGAGATTGGGAGCTTAAAAGGATGTTCGGCAGGACTGTTGACGAGAGAGGACCGGGCCCACACAGTATTTAATTAAATAAACAATAAACACTGACGTAACTGACCGACAGCCACCTCACGGTAGACTGCCGGCCATAAAACATACACAAACTAAACACAGTTTCGGGCCCGGTCCTCTCTCGTCAGCAGTCCTGCCGAACATCCTTTTAAGCTCCCAATCTCCTCCGTGATAAGATGCGGGACCGGTGCGCGCACAGCTGCTTCCACTTATCACTCACGCCACCGGCCCCGCGTCACGGCTCTCGTCCCGCCTTCCTCACCACAATGACTATAAGTAAAACATAAAAGGTTATGTAATTCAAAGCACAGGTCAAATATCAGACACACAATTAATTCCTATATGCAGTGTTAATTAAATAAGACTACCAAATTCTAGCAGCCCCCCCGGCCAGGCAAACAGTGCAAAACAGTATGAAAACGGTGGCGAGGAACCCAAAACTCCATTGGAGGAGAAAAAAAACCTCGGAGGGAAACCAGGCCTAACCAGGGGATTCCAGTTCCCCTCTGGCAAAAACTGCAGCCTCTGCACAAGCTCGACAGTGCGCGCACAACAAGGCAAAATAAAAAAGTTAGATTTAAAATTATCATTAATAATCTAATAGTGGCTGAAGTTTTGTAGGGACGTCACTTCCTTCGTCCAGCATTTGTCAGGTCTAGGAATGGATTGCGCCCTGCCCGCTCCGCTCTTGTAACCTTGGAACAATGAGACAAGACTGGCTGAGAGTAGAGTACTGTTCTGCACTCTTTGATGCAACAAATGCATCAGTTGTTATTGGAAGTGTCCCTGGTTCCGGTTGATCTAACTAGTGCAGCCTAGATCTTTGAAATATATATATTATGATAATGTAGTGTATGCAAGATTAAAAAGATGCGTCTTTAGTCTAGATTTAAACTGACAGAGTGTGTCCGCCTCCCGGACATTGCAGGGAAGACTGTTCCAAAGTTTAGGCGCTAGATAAGAAAATGATCTGCCGCCTGCACTTGATTTTGAAATTCTAGGTATTACCAACTGACCGGACGCCTGAGAGCGTAGTGCACGTGATGGACTGTAATACGTGAGAAGTTCTCTCAAGTAGTGAGGAGCTAAACCATGCAAGGCTTTATAGGTAATAAGCAAGATTTTAAAATTTATGCGATGCTTTATAGGTAACCAGTGCAAGGTTGACAGAACCGGGCTAATATGCTCATACTTTTTTGTACGTGTAAGAACTCGAGCTGCCGCATTTTGGACCAGTTGGAGTTTTTGTAATAGGCCTGCAGGGCAACCACCTAATAGTGCATTACAGTAATCTAGTCTTGATGTCATAAAGGCATGAATAAGCTTCTCCGCATCTGATGATGACAGCATATGACGTGATTTAGATATATTTTTAAGATGGAAAAACGCAATCTTACAGGTGTTGGCGACCTGGTTCTCAAATGACAGAGTACTATCGAATATAAAGCCAAGATTCTTAGCTGAAGATGGGCGTTTTATGGAACATCCATCAATAGTTAAGCAGTATTCTTGTTTGTTACGTAGGGCGGTTTTCGGTCCGATAAGTAACACTTCAGTTTTGTCCGAGTTCAGTAATAAAAAATTGCTACTCATCCACTTTTTCCACTAATACAGAATGATGGTATTTATAGAAAAGCTGTTTCTTACTTGTTTCGCCTCATTATTCGCATGTACGTGACAGTCAAACAAGATAGAGATTGATGTGACCATTAAGAACTTGAACACCGATGGTCTGACAGCGAGAGAAGTTGTTTTTTCTTTGACTCAATGTGAGTTCATTTCTCGCTCTACACCTTTGTGAACACAGTGTCCTTACAGATGTTTGGGTCTTCCTGGTACTTCTCTGTTCATCACACATCTTTCTCTTGTCTTTTTCTCATTTTCTCGTCTCCAGCCGCAGTGCAGTATTAATACATCAGCTGTGTTCTTCAGGTTCTCTGTCCAGAGACTCTCAGCAATATCAACAGAGAGCTTGTGTGCATATTAATAAGAAAATCATGATGTGTCACTTCTGTGATGCTGGACTGAACCGTGTTTGCTTGAAAGTGCAAAAGTCTACTTTTCTTTCTTGTATAGTCGCTCCGTAGAGCTGTTGAATATCAGTGTTTTTACAAAGCGTTGTGATGCAGATGTGACCTATTCTGCATTGATGCATAAAAACAAACAATGAGTTATTGAAACCCGTGTCCGTGAGAGGTGTTTTTAAGGGCCGATGACAGAGATACCAGAGAGAGAGAGAGAGAGAGAGAGAGAGTTTTTTAGTTATGGGCTTTATAAAATGAATGTGTGCGCGGGTCGGACGGGGTCTCTGTACTTCTGTAAATTAATCCAGATGACGGTTAATCTGAACTCATCACGGTGCGTCTGTAAAGTCTATAATCTCAGTATCATGTGAGATTTATCTGATATCATACGGCTCATGTCATTGAGACATCATACCGGATTAACCCTGACGGTTTATGTCCATATGTGTGCTGATGCCTTCAGTCTGTGTCACAGAAACAACACGAGTCCTTTGAGTTTTAAACAGAGATCACATGACATCACATCGCTCTTGTGTTGACCCTGCAGACTGGCTGCTCATCTGTTTAACACTGATCTGGAGTCAGACCCTCAGACTCTCTTCAGTTGATTTATAGTCTCTGCACTTCTGCAGGCAGTGATGTATGTGTGTCACTGTGTTCTTAATCTCTCCTATACAGCACTAAACACACACACACACACACAGAGATAGAGACTGATGTGTGATTGTCTACAGCTCATGAACTGAACATGTTATCATCTGTGTGGAGTTTTCTCTCTAAAGACACCACATCACGTCTGTAGATACACAAATGCTCTTTTATAATCTTAATCTTAATCTCTACTCTTATACTCACAGATCATGTTGAAGTGTAAAACACAGTTTTTTGTTTATTGGTGATGTGTTTATTCTGTCTAAGCATGTTTAAGTGCAGCAGAAGATCTTGTGAAGCAGTTATTTGTCATTGTTCTTTTGTTGGGTGCAGATCATTGCAGCGTGACAGGTTTTTCTTTCGGCTCTTCTGTATGGAGTTCGTGGCATGAAGAATCAATTCTTCTATTGCTCGGCTCCCACGCTGTTTTGTGAACGACTCTTGACATGTTTTTTCGGTTTCAGGATTTTTTATTTTGGTAAAGAAAAACCTTTAGAGGGCTCGGAGAGTTCAGAGTTAATGTGTTTTTAAAGGAGTTTTTCTCAGTGCTTGCGTTTGTTTCAGAGCACAAATGTTTGAACTGAAGGTGGAAGAATCTAAAAAGGTTTTTCAAATTCAAGCATCATGTCTGGATGAGAGTTCTCTGGTCCGTCTCTCACTGTCAGACTTCACACTGTTGAGTTTTTGACATGTTTGGCTTTAATATTTTAATGTGATTAATGTTGAAGTCTTTGTCTGAGAGTTCTTCAATGGTGTCAATGGATCAGAAGTGATTTCCCCCTCCTGCTGATTCTTCAGTCCACCGTACCCACCCCTCCGGAAGCTTGTTCACATGATGAATGAAAGAATCAATCGGCCCATCATCACACATATAAACACTCCTTCTCCAGTTCTACAAGAACCTTCAAGTTAAGAATGAAATCGTTCTTTAAAGAACCTTTGACTGAAAACATCACTGTGGAATAAAGTGGTTAGAAGAACCCTTTATAAGACTGCGGCCCTGTGTCATGAAAACCGTCTGTTTCTGCTTAAAGATACAGCATGTTTAGCATTGTTTAAAAAAGTCACTTTATGTATTTGAAGGTATTACTTTGCTTTAATGATGGCGTATCATCTCATATTAATCTTGAGTGCCTATACAGTAGTATTGCATATGTCGTATCTTGGAAGAGTGTTTAGTTTGATCACATTTATAAAAGAGAGATACGGCTGCATGACTATTTCTGGAAAAACAGGAGCTGCTGGAGGCGGGACTAGTGGGGAGATGGAACTACAGCACGAGCACACAACACATCATCACATGAATCCCTTCGTGGTTTTTACATTATGCACGTTCACGCCGATGGCCAACAAAACATGACATATGACTTGGTTTAACTTACTGCGTGCAGTTCATGTCCGGCTTCTTTTATCCCTGGGACAGCTCCATCTATCAGTTTCAATTTCAAACCATCTCCAAATCCAGTATTAAATCCAGCGTTTATAAAACATCCATCACTGAAATGCAGAGAGCAAACAGACACACCTAAACATCACTATCGCAAGAGAAGCGAGCTGCAGCGCAGACTATCTTGACACAGTGCAGATAATCTTGATGGTAAGCAGGTGTTTCGTTGGTGGGCGGCTCTTTCTTCAACTTGCCATGCTTTCCTGGGAGAATGGCCAATAAAAGGAACAGGATACCTTTCACAACACAGTGATCCAGAATTATAATAAAACTTTCTGAAACAACAAGTGTGAGTGCTGGGGGAGAGTATCAAGTACAGAAATGCTACGTCATACGTCCAACTAGTTTTTTAACAAGTTGACCATGTTAAGCATGAGAAGCTAGCAGGTTCAACAGTGTAAAGAAGTCACAATGCATGACTTAGCATCTTTAAGGCCATAATAAAGAGTAGCTGGCTATAGGGTTGGGTACCAGACTCTGTACTTTAAAGGGCACCGGCTGAATTACGTCATACGTCATTAGAGACAGATGCATTGGAGCAGTGGAAACAGAATAAAAACACATGATGAGTGAGGCACTGGATTTACATCATGTTATTATTGTGTTATCAACATTATATGTAATTCTTTCTTTAACTCTGTTAAAAGTGTACAGTATATAAAAACCAATGATGCTGTTTAATATAGTTTTTGTGGACCATTTAGGTTTTATGTTAAATGATCACAATGCACAAATAAGTGATTATGTGTGTATTGAGGAAATAGAATAAGCTGGTAGTAATGATAATGCTCTAGTTGTTTATATTGTCTTTATTTCTTTTGTCCAGTGTGTAAAATGAGAGTAAAGTACAGAAAAAAGGTCCGGTTTGATACCGGCACCGGTTGAAATATTGAGCCGGCTAGATAGGTTTTTACTTATATAATTAGTTTGAAGTATTCTTGATATTTATATCGTGACATTGCATTACATAACATTAGTGTTAAGGTCTAAATATTATTCATATATCAGTCAAACATAGAACATGATTGTTGTGTTAAGTGTTATTTTAACACACATAAGCTTGAACTAATGGCCTGTTGTGTTATTCACATGTAATGTTTTTTGTAATCTTGATGATGGAAGTAAACGCTGAAGTTTGTTCAGTTAATGTTGTGTTTTATAGACTCTTCAGAGATGACGCTTCACATCCTTCATTGTATTGTGACTTTCACTCTTCTCTCAGCAACACAATCCCATAAGGCAACAGTTCCAGCAGCGTGTTATGGTCTGTTAGATGAGGAACGGAAATACTGTGTGACACTAACAGGATTCCTTCATTGTGTTGTGTAACTTTGTGTCTTTCCAACTTCCCTAAACCCCTGTTAGGTCATCTGTTTAGTGATTCAGTTTGTTTGAAGAGCTCTTGTCTTGCTGACTAAGTTGTGTTTTTCCTCTGTGTGTGTTTGTGTGTGTGGATTAGGATGGAAACTGAAGCTTTTATGAGGAGTTAGTGATGAGCATGTTGTTGTTGTGTGTGTGTGTGAGAGATGATTCTTTTGTCATTTCCTTTAGAATTAAAGATCTCAAACAGCTTGTTTGTGCTACGGTACGTTGGTGTCTTGTAAACGTAATTGTTTTCTCAGAACGCCACTGGTGCAGATAATTGCTCATTATCTCAATCTGAAATGACAGAACATTGTAATGTTCATTTAATTATACATCACAAGAAACTTCACGCAATTATGTCAGTTTATAACTTCCTCAGAGTTATTTTTGTTCATGACCCATGAATCCTCTAGAATGAGAAGGGTTTAGCGAACAAAAGACTGATGATATTAAAGAAAACCCTGACAGTGTATCTCAATCTTGAATAATGAATGACCTGTAAAAGTCTTTGTGGTCTGTGTTGTCAGGTGCTGGGATTCAGCGCTTCACCTCGTTCAAGTTCTCCGTGGAACCCGTGGACACGTTGGCAGTACGAGGTCTCCCGGTGGTTCTGAACTGCTCTGCCGTCAGCGACGCTCTGGTCAGGGTGGAATGGAAGAAGGACGGAACCTTCCTGAATCTGGCAGCGGACGACCGGAGACGACAGCTGCCCGACGGCTCTCTCTTCATCAGTACTGTGGTTCACTCCAAACACAATAGACCTGATGAGGGCGTTTATCAGTGTGTCGCCACCATCCACGATCTGGGCACCATCAGCAGCCGAACGGCCAGACTCATGGTGGCAGGTATGAAAGAGATCTCTACTGGAGACTGCTCTGTGTGATCTCAGGTCAGCTGGTCATAGTTGGGTTTTACACCACACTGTGAATCTAGAGTTTGTGTGAACACATCGGCCTGTACTTCACAGTTTGATCAGAATGGAAATGATGTTTTCTTACTGGTGTTCACACCAAGCGCGGTAAACCGCTCTATTCCCGTGTAGTTGGACGCTTGAGCATTTTGAGATTACTTCACAACAGACGCAAATCCGCGTTATGGGAGGGGTTTTGCCAGGCGGCTTCAGTCTCGTTGTGAAATGGCTGACATGGACTTTGTTGAGACTTAGATTGTCCGACCTCCTCACTCCCTTTCTTCCAAGTAAGATCCTTTTTCGATAAAAGTGAGATCTATCGTACATCTCCGGGTATCCACATACAGCGACGATGATTTTGTCCTCCATTGTTGTTTCAGATTTCTGCTTCTGCTCGCTACGTCTTAATCACGTTTCTACTTGAGCAAACTCCTGATTGGTTAACGTGGCGTGAATATCCGCCAAAGTTCAAATTTTTCAACTCACATGCTCAATTCCCGCCGCAGAATGTCTATCGCGTCTTTGCAATGACTTAACATGTAAGTCACTCGCGCTTAAACGCTTCATTCGTGTCTGGTGTAATGCAGCATTAAAGACGGGTTTTACTTTTATTCACCTGCTGGTCTGATGATCCCAAACCACGGCGACTTTAAATCAAAGTAACTGTGAAACTGTATGTGGACAGTGTCATGAGAGTCTCAGGACATCATATTAACATCACTGATGTCTGTTAAAAATTAGATCTTTTGTGTAAGTATTGTGTTATGTTGAAATGTCATGTGTGTTTTTTTTAGTCATCATTATTTAAAGGTTTGATGTCACATTCTTCACATGCGTGAGTTCTCGTTCACTCAGGAATACCACTGACAGAAGAACATGACACAGAAACAGAAAGTTTCAGTTTGTCTCAAGTGTAGAGCAAGAGTTGTCACACATGTTTTCTGTTCGTGTCTCAGGTGTTCAGGGAAAACTCACCGTACAAATACACACCACTTCTCTTTTACATCTCTGTGTATGTGTGTGTTCTGTTAATGTCAGGCGTGTGCTGGGTTTTAATTCATCTACAGATAAATGAGTGCTGCCTCTGTGAAGGCCGTTGCTAGGGTGTGCACGGTGGTTGCCAGGGTGTGCTGGATGATTGCTAGGGTATGCTGCGGGGTTGCCAGATATTGATCAGCAGAGATTTCTAGATGTTGTCGATGTTGTTAGGGTAGAGTGTTCAGAGTGGATTTTGACACGTTGCTATGCAGTTGCTAAGGTGCACCCTCAAAAACTTGCACTGTAGGTGTTTTTGATGTTTGTACCACAAGCAGTTCCTGAACCAATTACAAACCACAGGTTACAACAGCTGTTCATACTCACAATGACTTCAGCACACCACACACACACACACGTCTGAATTTTTCATAGAACACACACACTCACACTTAAATGGCTTGTCTATATTTTCAGATGTAGCCGGCCGGCAGCGAGACTCCCCAGGGCCATTACACAGAGAGTTCAGACTTCTGTCTATAAAGAACACACACAGACACATGAGTCTCGAGAACACACAGACACACACTTGAGTCTTGACAAAACACACACACACACACACTTGAGTCTCGAGAACACACACACACACACACACACACACACTTGAGTCTTGACAACACAGACACACACACAGACACTCACTTGAGTTTTGACAACACACACAGAGACACACACACAGACACATGAGTCTCGAGAACACACAGACACTTGGGTCTCGACAACACACACACACACACACACTTGAGTCTTGACACAGACACACACACACACACACACACGCACACACACTTGAGTCTTGACAACACACACACACACACTTGAGTCTCGAGAACACACACACACTTGAGTCAGACACACACAGACACACACACACACACAGACACTCACTTGAGTTTTGACAACACACACAGAGACAAACACACACACACACACACACAGACAGACACTTGAGTTTTGACAACACACACACACACACACACACTTGAGTTTTGACAACACACACACACACAGACACACACTTGAGTTTTGACAACACACACACACACACACACACACAGACACACACTTGAGTGTTGACAACACACACAGAGACACACACACACACACACACACACACAGACACACACACACTTGAGTCTTGACAACACAGACACACACACAAACACACACTTGAGTTTTGACAACACAGACAGACACACACACACACACACACACACACACACACAGACACACACTTGAGTCTTGACAACACACACACACAGACACTCACTTGAGTTTTGACAACACACACAGAGACACACACACACACACACACACACACAAAGACACACACACAGTTGAGTCTTGACAACACACACACACACACACACACACACACACACACACACACAGACACACACTTGAGTGTTGACAACACACACAGAGACACACACACACACACACACAGACACACACACACTTGAGTCTTGACAACACAGACACACACACAGACACACACTTGAGTTTTGACAACACACACACACACACACACACACACACAGACACTCACTTGAGTTTTGACAACACACACAGAGACACACACACACACACACAGACACACACACACTTGAGTCTTGACAACACACACACACACACACACACACACACAGACACTCACTTGAGTTTTGACAACACAGACAGAGACACACACACACACACACAGACACACACTTGAGTCTTGACAACACACACACACACACACACAGACACACACTTGAGTTTCGACAGGTTTTGACAACACACACACACACATATTTAGTGTTGGTATTGCAAAGCTAGCCATTTACACAACTAGGAGGAATAAAATTGAACAGAAAGGAGAACAAGAACTTTTAACAGCTTTTAAGAAAATGGTAAAATCACGACTTGTAATTGAGTTAATGAGTAATTTGAATATCTTTGAAGTTGAGTGGTGCTGTAAAAATGTGCTGTGTTAATTAGTTGATAATGAACTGGTTATTTCAGAAGTGTTGATGTAATTTTTTTACTGTAATAAAAGGATATTCAAAATTCTCTCTCTCTCTCTCTCTCTCTCTCTCTCTCTCTCTCTCTCTCTCTCTCTCTCTCTCTCTGTCTATCTCTTTCACTCTCTTTCACTCTCTCTCTCTCTCTCTCTCTCTCTCTCTGTCTATCTCTTTCACTCTCTCTCTCTATCTCTGTGTCTGTCTTCTGGATGTGATTTTCTTTCTGAAACCGGCCGTTCGCTGTCCTTGTGTGTGTGTTTATACTCTTGTGTGTGTGTGTTTATACTATTGTGTGTGTGTGTGTGTGTGTGTTTATACTCTAGTGTGTGTGTGTGTGTTTATACTCTTATTTGTGTGTGTGCGTTTATACTCTAGTGTGTGTGTGTCTGTTTATACTCTAGTGTGTGTGTGTGTGTGTGTTTATACTATTGTGTGTGTGTGTGTGTGTTTATACTCTAGTGTGTGTGTGTGTGTTTATACTCTTGTGTGTGTGTGTTTATACTATTGTGTGTGTGTGTGTGTGTGTGTGTTTATACTCTTATTCGTGTGTGTGCGTTTATACTCTAGTGTGTGTGTGTCTGTTTATACTCTAGTGTGTGTGTGTGTGTGTGTGTGTTTATACTATTGTGTGTGTGTGTGTGTGTTTATACTCTAGTGTGTGTGTGTGTGTTTATACTCTTGTGTGTGTGTGTTTATACTATTGTGTGTGTGTGTGTGTGTGTTTATACTCTAGTGTGTGTGTGTGTGTTTATACTCTTATTTGTGTGTGTGTGTTTATACTCTTGTGTGTGTGTGTGTGTGTGTGTGTTTATACTCTTGTCGCTGTGTGCTCGCAGGACTGCCGCGGTTCCTCAGTCAGCCGGAGGGCGTGTCCGTTCGTGTGGGCGGGACAGAGATGTTGAACTGTGAGGTGACGGAGGAGCTGGCCCCGTTCACCCGCTGGGAGAAGAACGGTGGAGCTGTAGATGTGGACGGTCGGGTCACACGGCTGCCGGGCGGAGCTCTGGTCATCAGTAACGCCTCTCAAAGCGACGCCGGACTCTACCGCTGCATCATCGATGGTGTGGGAGCGGCTAAATCCAGCGAGGAGGCGGAGTTCCAGGTGTCATCAGGTAAATGATCTTCATCATTGTCAGTGTCAGTGTTCAGTGTCACACTTTACGGTCAAATTATGTTACAGACTCCGGTGTTGAGGAAAAACTGGAGATCCTCCAGGGTCCGGTTGCCGTGGCGAAGGTTGTCGGGGAGAACGTGTTGTTGCCATGTGTGATGAAAGGTCATCCTGTTCCGGTTATTCATTGGACGTTTAACGGGAGGCCGGTTGATGAAGGGTGAGTGTTTTCTCTCTCATCATCTACTGATCCAAACATGTTCTGTTTAACATTCAGTAGCGTGTGCTGAGGTGCACAGAGCCAAATCTTCTCCGGCTCTTTTTCAAGCTGTCAGCTGTCACTCGTTCAATAGCACATCAACTCTTCAGCGTTCAGTCGCACTTGCTTTTCTCCTGCGTGACTTGATGCACTAAACCGAACGTCATTGCCGTGAAACCCAATTCACGATCCTGCGCGAGCGTGTGTGTGTGGGGATGTGATGCTCTTATCTGTGGTGTTGTAAATATGGAGGAACGTTTTCAGCCGCCGTCATGAGTTGTGTATGAATAGTATAAGACGGACGTCGATTGGTTCAGCGCTGTCCCTTGTGTTGCTGTAAAGGACATCACATGCTTGTTATGAGCTGTCTCCATGCTTCTGTTCTCCCGCGCTGAGATTGAAGTTCATTTACTGTCAAAGAAGTGAAGGGTTTCTATCTGAAGGGTTAGAAGATGTGAAGGGTTTACAGTGTCTGATTATGGCAAACACAAACATCACGTTTATTCACATCAGACTTGAGAACAGTACAGAAACTCCATCATGTAAGTTGTTGAGAAAAGATGGGATATTTGAACAACCAGATTAAAAGAGATTTTTCCAGTGTACAGTTCATTTATTCTGTATATGAAGACGTGGTTTCAAAATGAGATAACCTTTGTATTAAATAATGTTTTTTTTATTTTGCGCTCCAATTAATATCAATCAAACTGCAGTTGGATTGTTTTGATTTAAGCCACAACAACTCAAAAAATAATACACAATAAAACATGATAACATCATAATAAGTGTTATCTCATTTTGCAAATATTTGAGTATCAGTATGGGTGTGATGTTCACACAGCTGATCTAAGATGATGAAGCGTGATGTGATTCATACACTAATCATGAGGTTTTGATGAGTTTGCTTTAAAATGCTGTTTGGAAAGAAAGGTTTTAAATCAAAGTGAAATGAAAGATGCTTCACACTGTACTGTCAGCTGAAACACACACAAATATTGTGTTTGAGGGGTTTTAATTTGAGAAGAATGTGAGGTTTTAACAAGAGAAAAGGGATTTTGTTGTGTGATATAAATGAACGTGACACACAGATGAATGAAACACTGATGATGGATTAGAAATACTTTGATTATTCATCATGTGTGATTTTGTGTTTGTGTTATATTAATATCTGCCTGACGGCTGTGTTCTGTTGGTTCACATTTATACATCTGATCAATGTCCTGCTGAAAATCAGTGAAACATTTATAAGAAGAGAAAAAAAATGATTTTATTAGCAATAGTTGATGAATGTTAGCAAACAACTGTAAACATGATCAGACCTGTTATTCTAGAATCTAGATGAACAGAGAAACTGATGATAGCAGTACTATCAGCAGGTTAGTGTTAGGGTTACACGCTTTAGCTTCTCTCTCTCTGTCTGTCTCTCTGTCTGTCTGTCTGTCTGTGTAACTATTGATTTTGCTGTGAGCTAATGGTAGATGATCTTTCTCTCTCAGAGGGTTGTGTTTTTTTGTTTATTGTGTGATATAGTATACATACAGTACATAAATCTCTAGATGTGTAAAAGCTTCAATGTCTTTTAAAGTTTCTGTACAGTTGCTGTAAGAAACACAGAAAAGGTAAAACATAGCACAGTGCATGAAGTTTATAGAACAAGCTAGATTATTCTAGCAAGTAATATCTAAAATCAGCAGTCTCCCTGTGAGCAAGCCATCACGGCCCCGTGGTGAGTAACCCAAACTCCAATGATAAATAAATGAACCTCTGGAGAAACCAGACTCAGCCGAGAGGACCAGTTCTCCTCTGACGTGTCCCAGCTGCACTCACTGACTTTGATTAGACGTTACTGAGGAATTGTTTATGAGAAATAGGGAGTGTAGCAGTTGTGATTTTGGAAAATTAATTTGTATATAACTATATCTGAGGCTCGAAAAACAACCAGAAAGAGTTTAAAGCACTGATTTATTGTCAATAAACAGAGTCATGTATCTGTATCTTAATAGAGATCACTGTTTGTTTACACATTAGATTAAAGGCTCACTTGTGTGGTGAGGTGCTCACATTGTGTATTTTCCCAATATTATTGTCAGCAGGACACTGACTAACCTCCCTTTAACAAAGACAAAGCGAATATTAAGGCATTATGCCAAGAGCATCCCATCAAATAATGATTTCTGTTCCTACAGAATAATGCAAAAAAGAGAAGGACTTTGTACAAGCTCTACCTCCTCACACAAAGGGACAGTTAGCGTGACCAGACCAGGCTAGTTTCTCAGCATAAGTTGCCATAGTAACTGAGTTCAAACTATTTTAAGTTTGCTTTATGAAACAGAAGCGACTGAGAATACGTCTGACTTAATGGAACAGCCCTCCACTCCATCACAAGGTCAGGATCTCCATCCCAAAAAGGAAAAAAGTCACTCTCCCGTACCTTCTCTGGATCTGTTCCACATTGGTGGAATGATCTACCAGCTGCTACAAGATCAGCAGACTCGGTTGCCATCTTTAAAAAACGCCTAAAAACGCACCTCTTCAGTCAACTCGTTTCTGAATGATTTATCCTAATTCTCTTCCCTTTCCTTCTTAAAAAAACAAAAACAAAACACTAACCTCACTATTCTTAGCTTTTTATACTGTGCTAGGCTTTAATGGACTAGTTTGATGCACTTATGTATTTTGTGGCCTATGTTGTTATAATTGCTTCCAATGTTTCCTCATCTGTAAGTCGCTTTGGATAAAAGCATCTGCTAAATGACTAAATGTAAATGTCTCTGAAACTAAAGAAATCTCAGGCCAAGTAACAAGCGACAGGTAACGCAGACGTTAATAGGTGGAGGGGAAGAACGCCAACAGTGAACAGAAGGAGGGGGATGATCTCTATTGATGAATATCGCCAAATCGTCCCATAAAACTCTTCACATATACTGAGGATATATGTGAAGCACTTGAGAGCAGAGAGAAACATCATGTCTACCCATCATGCAGTAGGGTTAGGGTTAGGGTTACACGCTTTAGCTTCTCTCTCTCTGTCTGTCTGTCTGTCTGTCTGTGTAACTATTGATTTTGCTGTGAGCTAATGGTAGATGATCTTTCTCTCTCAGAGGGTTGTGTTTGTAGAGAATGATTGAATGATAAGCAGTGTGAATGAAGGGACTGAGGATCTGTAAAGGATCTGTTATGATCCAGAACTGATGTGATGTGTGATGTCCTGATCGCTGCTCTTCTTCTGTTGACAGCAGTGAACGCCTCACTGTGATTGGTGGAGGCAGCCTGCAGATTGTTAACCTGACAGAAGAGGATGCTGGGATGTACAGCTGCCAGGCAGACGGAGACAACACCACCAATGAGATCCAGGCAGAACTCACAGTGCTGGGTTTGTATGATTGAATAACGTGTGTGTGTATGTGAAGCTTTATCTCTCTCTTATGATGTAATGTTGTTCACATCTTGAGTCCCAACACACATCAAGACGGAAGAGGGAGAAGTTCAAAGCTGTCTTTGTTTTTATTTACTTTTTCTGCTTTCATCTACTTTTGTTTATGAAAGCAAAGCAGAGCTTTCACAAATTTTAACTGAGAAATAATTTGACCAGAGTCACAGTGGACACAGTGTGTTTTCCTCTCTGTCTGAACTGAGCCATAGAAACGTGTGTGTGTGTGTGTGTGTGTGCGTATCTCTCTCAAATAAACAATATCATCATGTCGTAATGATGCTTTACACATTAAAGTCAAGCTGAACATGACACATTATCATGTAGCCGAATGTCCGATGTCCTTGATGTGCTTTCATCTGTTGTTATTATCACGTGTAGTGACTGTGAATGACAGATCTTCATTTGTTTTGCAGTTCCTCCACGCTTCCTCACAAGACCCTCCAACACTTACGCTCAAGAGTCTATGGACATCATCTTTGAGTGTGATGTCACGGGCTTACCGCCGCCCACCATCAGATGGATGAAAGACGGAGACACGGTCATCCCGAGCGATTATTTCAGAATAGTGGTAAAGCACACATGTCTGATGTTTTCTGTTAATGACATCATGACTGAATGTGTTTTGTGTCTGTCACACTTGTGTGAACACTGATATGATGATGTGTTTTGTTGTGTATGACTCTACAGGAGCAGCACAATCTGCAGGTTTTGGGTTTGGTGAAATCAGACGAGGGCTTTTATCAGTGTTTAACAGAGAATGATGCTGGAAACATTCAGGCCAGCGCACAGCTCATCATACTGGATATAGGTAAACGCACGCACGCACACACACGCACGCACACACACACACACACACGCACGCACGCACACACACACACACACACACGCACGCATGCACACACACACACACACACACTTGTGCTCGTATCAGCAACAGATCTGCATCAGTATCTGTGTGTTTATCTCTGATGTGTTTCTGGAGATGAGTCCACATGTACCTTTAATATTATTTCCCATCATTTAGTTTATTTATTACTGAATGTTTTACTTGTTACTCTGTGGTGATGTCATATTCAGCCCCGCCCACAGTGAAATCTTAGCATTGAAGGTAAATGTAAAGCATTTTCTTCAGGTTTTAGAGATCCAAACAGCACACGCTTTATTGACACTGATTGAAATAAATGTTTTGTATTTATTCTCAGTGTTTGTGTGCTCTCGATCAACACTGACGCAGGTGTGAATGAGTCAGTATAGATATAGAGGAGGTGTGAGATCTCAGTTTTTCGTCAGATTTCTTTTCATGATCACCTCATGCTCCGTGTTACATTAGCAGGCTCTCGGCGGCTGTGCCGTGTGTTTATCACTCTTCTCCACACAGGAAGCTTTCTTCCATCTTTCCACAGGAAGTGGCACACGCTCTCCACTCACTGATGATGACCCTGAGGTCATAAACATCACATCTATATATAACAGCACACGTGTGAATATATATGTGGGTTTGAGGTGGATAGCGGGTTGGGTTTCCTTTTCCTGACTGGCGTGCCGTAAGTGAGCTCTCCTGTGGTTACACGCACATCACACACACACACACGCACATCACACACGCACATCACACACACACACGCACATCATACACGCACATCACACACACATTACACACATCATACACGCACATCACACACACACACACGCACATCACACACACACACACACACACGCACATCATACACGCACATCACACACACACGCACATCATACACGCTCATCACACACATCACATCTCACACATCACACACGCACATCACACACAGACACATTACACACACACATCTCACACATCACACACATACATTACACACACACATCTCACACATCACACACATACATTACACACATCACATCTCACACATCACACACACATTACACACATCACATCTCACACATCACATCTCACACATCACATCTCACACATCACACACGCACATCACACACATCACATTTCACACATCACATCTCACACAAGCACATCTCACACATCACACACATCACATCACACACACACGCACATCACACACATCACATCTCACACATCACACATCACATCTCACACATCACACATCACACACACATTACACACATCACATCTCACACATCACATCTCACACATCACACCGTAGGGTTATCAAGACCACCGTGGGGTTATCAGGACCACCGTGGGGTTATCAGGACCACCGTGGGGTTATCAGGACCACCGTGGGGTTATCAGAACCACCGTGGGGTTATCAGGACCACCGTGGGGTTATCAGGACCACCGTGGGGTTATCAGGACCACCGTAGGGTTATCAGAACCATCGTGGGGTTATCAGGACCACCGTGGGGTTATCAGGACCACCGTAGGGTTATCAGAACCATCGTGGGGTTATCAGGACCACCGTGGGGTTATCAGGACCACCGTAGGGTTATCAGAACCACCATGGGGTTATCAGGACCACCGTGGGGTTATCAGGACCACCGTAGGGTTATCAGAACCACCGTGGGGTTATCAGGACCACCGTAGGGTTATCAGAACCATCGTGGGGTTATCAGGACCACCGTAGGGTTATCAAGACCACCAGAGGGTTATCAAGACCACCGTAGGGTTATCAGGACCACCGTAGGGTTATCAGGACCACCGTGGGGTTATCAGGACCACCGTAGGGTTATCAGGACCACCGTAGGGTTATCAGAACCATCGTGGGGTTATCAGGACCACCGTAGGGTTATCAAGACCACCAGAGGGTTATCAAGACCACCGTAGGGTTATCAGGACCACCGTAGGGTTATCAGGACCACCGTGGGGTTATCAGGACCACCGTAGGGTTATCAGGACCACCGTAGGGTTATCAGAACCACCGTGGGGTTATCAGGACCACCGTAGGGTTATCAAGACCACCAGAGGGTTATCAAGACCACCGTAGGGTTATCAGGACCACCGTGGGGTTATCAGGACCACCGTAGGGTTATCAAGACCACCGGAGGGTTATCAAGACCACCGGAGGGTTATCAAGACCACCTGAGGGTTATCAAGACCACCGGAGGGTTATCAGGACCATCGGAGGGTTATCAGGACCACCGTAGGGTTATCAAGACCACCGTAGGGTTATCAAGACCACCGTATCGTTATCAAGACCACCGGAGGGTTATCAGGACCACCGGAGGGTTATCAAGACCACTGACCCTGTTTATTGTGTTTTCTGTTTGAGATCAAATGTGAAGGTACATGATGTGAAATCAAACAAACCTGATGATTTTAACTCAAATCTGTCTGCTTGCCTCATAGAATGAGATCTTTAAATTTGACTCATAAAAGAATGACTCTGTGGTTGATTTCTTTTAAGTATATAGAGATTTAATCGAGTAAAGTCTGACATATATTTGAGGAATGATATACCGTGTCTGTGCTGATGAAATCAAAGCCGTGGCTGTATTTATCATTCTATTTCAGTTTCATCTGATATGAGTTTTATTATCTACAGTCATAGATGTGTCAGGGCGGCCTCGGTGCTCTTCACCTCTTCTCTTTGAAGGCCATTGTGATCATTTACACACACACGGTGAGATGAGCAGATTGAAGTCATGAGGACGTGAGGTGTGTCACATGATGAGAGCTGTGTTCAGCATGTATTAATAACAGCGCTGACGTTTGATATTGTTTTAAAAACACGTACTGTATGGGTGGTGTTGAGATACCAGCGGGTGGATGAGCGTCACTCGCGGCGAGAGGTTAATGACCGTCACACACGCTGTGAGCTTCAACATCACATTAACACACATGTGAACTCTCTTTATTCTGTTTTCCTCAGTTACATTTGATTCCTCTTTTATTGTATTTGTGACACATGATGATGTAACTTCATTATTTAACTCAGCTTTATTTATAAAGCGCTTTTTACAATTTTCATTGTTACCAAGCAGCTGTACATGAAACTTATACTATGATCTGTTTGAATACTTGATTCTGATTGGCTGGAGGGTGTGCATTAAAACCTTTTAACAAACAGGTAGTTCTAGTCAGTTTGTTTACATTTAAAATAACCTTACAAAATAAGGTCATCACCCCGTTTGATCTAAAGCTACTCTGTAAACATCAATAACAGCTTTAACTTGTCAAATAACCGTGATATAAGCAGGATAATCCACAGCTAGTCGTGTGTTAAAGGATTTTAATGCACTTCACAGAGGCAACAATCCTCCGCTTTACGTCTGATGGTTCTTGGCCTCTATATGGTGCATTAAAACCCTTTAACACATGACTAGCTGTGGATTATCCCTCACATATTGACTATAACATTTAAAGTGAATTAATTTCAAACTAAATATGGAAAACACAGAAGACAGACACACACACACACACACACACACGCAGGTTCAAGCACACATTTAAGATAATGGAGAGAGAAACACAGGTCAAATATTAAACAGATTATAAATTCCGATATGTAATAATCAATATTTTATGTAAAACCTCAAAATGATAAATGTATTTATTAATCATAACAGTCTCTCAAAACCCATCTGTTATATTGTGCGTTTCATGACTTGTGAAGGTATCATGTTAATTCCTGTTATATTGACAAAGGAAACTTTGTACAGCACTTTGGTAAAAAGAACAAAGGTTGTTTTAAATGTGCTTTATAAATCTAATAAATTTAGGGTTAGGGTTAGGGAGATGAATGTAACAGAGATGAATGAACGCTGTACAGATCTTTTGCTCATTCTTACTTCATCAGAATAAATTGTGTTTTCACTGTAAACTCACACAAAGCAACATACAGCATTGAGAACGTCATCACTTCCTCTTGAATCTGATTGGCTGAGCACATGAGTCTGTGTTTGGTTTTTATAGACATTTGAAGATGAATTACAGTAATTCAATTAGTGTGTGTGTGATATCTGTTGTTGTTTCTGAATGTTCCTGCAGTGTTTGTGTCGTCAAACATCTCTTGACCTTTAGACTTCATGACTTCAGTGAATTTACAGTTTCATTTTGATTTACGTCATTGTGGTTGTTTTTACGTTTGTCGATTTATTTTCTTCTTTCCTGTTTTTCCTTTTTGTTTCCTCGCCCCTCCACTCTTGCCAAATTCTGTATCTGAATCCCCCTCATGGTACTGAAGACGTTGCCCTTCCTTCTGCTCTTCCTTCACCGACTGATGCCGCTGCTGACCATGTAGGGTTTGGTCTTGTCGACGGCCGCGTCCCTTCTGCACCGCGTGATGTGGTGGCGTCTCTGGTGTCCACGCGCTTCATCAAACTCACCTGGAGACTTCCTGTTGAAGCTCACGGAGAAAACATCACCTACTCCGTCTTCTACAGTCTGAACGCCACCAACAGGTCTGACATCACTTCATGATACAATTGAGCAGATGATAGAAATGATACGTACAGTTAAGATATAGAATGACTGGACAGAAGGGGTTTAGTGTGAAGTGTGTGTCTGTGTGGTTGTGTGTTCAGGGAGCGTGTGGAGAACACCAGCGCTCCAGGAGAGATGCAGGTCACCATTCAGAACCTCGTCCCTGACACCAAGTACACCTTCCGGGTGGTCGCGTCCAATGCCAACGGCCCAGGAGAGAGCTCCGCCCCGCTTACAGTGGCCACTCAACCTGAGGGTAAAACACACACACACATTTCATTACATTTACATTTATGCATTTAGCAGACACTTTTATCTAAAGGGACTTACATTGCATGATACTACACATTTGATTCTAAGTATGTGCAATCCCCTGTGATCCAACCCATGACCTTGGCATTGCTAGTGCCAGATCTAACCACTGAGCTAAAGGAAAGCTACACACACGCTCGGCCATGAGCTTCTCTGAGGTTACTCTGTTCTCTGTGTGTTTGCTCATCGCTGGTTTGTTTATTTGAGATTTTTGGATCAGGAGAACTGAGCTCGCTTCACACTGAAGCTCTGTGTGTGTGTCTATGTGTGAATGGGTGTCTGTGTTTGTGTGTGTCTCTGCGTGTCTGTGTGGGAGTGTGTCTCTGCGTGTGTGTGTGTGTGTGTGTACGTGTGTGTGTGTACGTGTGACTGTGTGTCGTGCGTGTGTATGTGTGCATGCGTGCGTGTGTGCGTGCGTGTCTGTGTGGGAGTGTGTCTCTGCGTGTGTGTGTGTGTGTGTGTGTACGTGTGTGTGTGTGCGTGCGTGTCTGTGTGTCGTGCGTGTGTATGTGTGCATGCGTGCGTGTGTGCGTGCGTGTCTGTGTGTCGTGCGTGTGTATGTGTGCATGCGTGTGTGGCTGTGTGTAGTGCGTGTGTATGTGTGCATGCGCGTGTGTCGTGCGTGTGTATGTGTGCATGCATGTGTGTCTGTGTGTGTGCATGCGTGTGTGGCTGTGTGTAGTGCGTGTGTATGTGTGCATGCGTGTGTGTCTGTGTGTGTGCGTGCGTGTCTGTGTGTCGTGCGTGTGTATGTGTGCATGCGTGTGTGTCTGTGTGTGTGCGTGCGTGTCTGTGTGTCGTGCGTGTCTTTGTGTGTGTGCGTGCGTGGAATGATGAACATTCATGTGTAGATGTGCAGGCGTGTGGTAACACATCAGGATCTCGACCCCTCAGAAGTGTGTGAAAGAGAGGGACAGATACAAAAAACACAAGACACTGTGTAGTGGAATATTACCCACAATCCCTCGCGCTATAGAAGGTCCAGTTCTGTCAGAGAACTGATGCTTGAACTAAAGTACGGCTGGACACATTAACTGGAGATAGTCTGTTTGGTTTCATGTCTTGACGTGATGTTCGTCTGTGTTTTCACTCATCGTGTGTCTAAAGTGAATGTTTCAGCTCTTTCTAGGTCAGAATATCCTCCCACACGTGGAGATGTGAAGTGTGGAAATATCTTCAGTGGTATTTTGATGCACTTTCTCGTCAGAATCGTGTTTTTGTCATGTGATATTGCAGTTATTTCAAGTGTCCCGCTGTGGGGGGTTGAAGTCCGTCAGTGCTCGCTGAAGTTTGAAGAAAGGAAGAGAAATAAATGTCAAACAAAGAGAAGAGATGAAGCTTCAAGTAGAAATATAATAGAGTGAAGTGTGTTCAGCGGTACTTTGTGTTTCAGACGTATATTTCAATGTGAAGTTCTTCAAACTTGAGCTTGTGTGTGTGTGTGTCTCAGTTCAGCTGCCGGGACCGGCTCCTAACGTTCAGGTGACGTCTGTGAGCTCAACATCAGTCACCCTGAGCTGGGACAGACCGCTGACGGGCAACGGAGAGATTCACACGTATAAACTCTTCTACAGTGAGACGGGTCAAGACTCGGAGCAGGTGATGTCACATGACTCAAAGAGCACGCTGTCATTCATCACTGTGATGTTGATATGATAATGACACACATGTGTGTGTGCTGTTGGACAGGACACAAACGTGACGCAGGCTCTCTCTTACACTACGGTGGGACTCAAGACGTTCACAGAATACAGTTTCAGAGTGGTGGCGTATAACAAACACGGTCCTGGAGTTTCTACACAAGACGTGACTGTGCGGACGCTGTCTGACGGTGAGCGCTCGTGCTTTGATGAAGACGTGTGTTATCTGAAGTGTGTCATGGTCATGCTAACATGTGGATGTTTGGGGCTGTACACACACGGATATGAGAGGGATGATGATGATGATGTTAGGTCTGAAGTGTGTTTTGTTTTTCAGCACCGAGCGCTTCTCCTCAGAATGTCACACTGGAGGTCCTCAACTCAACGGTGAGATGCTCTGATGCATTCATCAGATATGAACTTGATGAAGGATGGAAGTGTTTAATCACATTCACACACAGACAGTGTTCCTAAAACATCATACATTTCTACCGTCTTACCCAGAACACTGAAAGAATGAACGTGTGCTTTGTATTTCTGTAGTATTAGTATCGTGGAGCTGTGCTGTATGTGGATGTTTTTGTGATGTGATTGTGTGGTAAAGTCATGTGATCCGCTCTTCTGATCTGTGAAAGGATTCTTGATTTTCTTTCCTTACGGTGACGTGAGTGTTGTGGCAGCTCTTCCTTTGAGTCCATTAAAACCCTTCTGCTGATGTTTGCTGGTTGTGTCACAGAGCATCATGGTCCGCTGGCAGCCGCCTCCGTCGGGCAGTTTGAACGGAGAACTGATGGGATATAAACTACGCTATCGTAAAGGACTGCGGAGGGCAGATTCAGTGGAGGTCACAACAACACAACTCTCTCACATCATTGGCGGTACACAAACAATTGCTACACAACTCTGTTTGTTAGATATGATGGACAGCTGACGGGTGTTGAGTTGTGTTTGTTGTGTTGTTTCAGGTCTGGAGAGAGGAAAGGTTTACACCTTCAGAGTTTCAGCCGCGACTGTAAACGGATCCGGACCGGCCACAGAATGGATGGCAGCAGAAACATTTGAGAATGATCTGGACGGTGAGAGACCGGCAAATAAGTGTTTGTGTATGGATGCGCCTGTGTCTGTCTGTCTGTTTGTGTGTCCATGTGCGTGTCTGGGTGACGTGTGTGTGCGTTTTGTCAGTGAAACGGATCAGTTCCTGTATGAAGATAGGGCCGTGTGATGTGTTTGTGGTGTATGTTTGACAGAATCTCAGGTCCCGGGCATGCCCAGTTCTCTTCAGGTCCGTCCGCTGGTCAACAGAATGGTGGTGAGGTGGACTCCTCCTGAGAATCGTGAGATTTTAGTGCGAGGCTATAAAATGGGTTATGGTCTCGGCAGTCCTCACGCACACACCGTCACTCTGGATTATAAACAGCGCTTCTACAGCATCGATAACCTCGGTGAGAGAATGACCTGTGAGAGAGGGGGCGGGGCTCCGAAGGGGGTGTGGCTTATTGATGTTTACCTCTCCAGATGCTGCTTCACATTACGTCATCACACTGAAGGCCTTTAACAACATGGGTGAAGGAATGCCCATCTACAACAGCGCAACAACCAGACCACTCTCCGGTAAGATGTGTGTGTGTGTAGCAGTTGTTTGAGTTGCGTTCTGACTGGATTATGAAACACATTCACACTGTTAGCTTTCCTGTAGCTCAGTGTTAATAGCATTGTGTTAACAACGCAAGGTTGTGTGTATAGGATAAATGAATGTGAGTCTCTTTGGATAAAAGCGTCTCCTAAATGTGAATGTGACATACAGATCATGTCTGAAAGTAATGACTTGTTTCTTCATGGTGTTGTGTAGTATCTAGTTTCTAGAAAGAAATCTTGCTTTCAAAAAAGTTGCACTTTTATTCTTATGTTTATCTTAAGTGATGTTCTGATACGTGTGTGTGTGTGTGTGTGCGCTTCATGAACACAAAAGCTCTCTATCCATCAGTCAGCTCAGGTTGTTAGTGAGACCCCCACTGTGCCGTCAGCTCCGTCTCTTCTGTTTTAAAGTCTGTCACAGCAGAAACTCAACACACAGAAATGAGTTTCATGTAGACGTGTGTTTGCCTTTCTGGGAGGAGTTTGTAGAGAAATATTACCACATACTTTCTCTCAGTCATTCTCTCTCTGTGTGTGTGTGAACGAACGTGTTTGTAATGTAATGATTACATTGTAATGATCTCCCTCTTTTTCTCTCTCTTTCATTTTTCTTCTCGATTAACCCTCATCAATTCTTTCATTCTTGTGTAAACTTTCATTCTTGTGTTTGATGTTGACTCATCTCAGACCCTGTAGACCCCGACATTGATTTTTATGAACTCTTTAACAACCCATACACCCCAGCACCTGACCCTACACCCATGCTGCCCCCGGTGGGCGTTCAAGCGTCCGTCCTCAGTCACGACACAGTCAAAGTCAGCTGGGCCGACAACTCGCTCGCCAAGAACCAGAAGATCACCGACTCCAGATATTACACCATCAGATGGAAGACCAACATCCCCGCCAACACCAAGTATAAGGTCAGAAGAACCGCAATAATAAATCATGTGAATGTAAATCTCTCTCAGGTTGTAGTGTGTGTTGGTGTAGAGCGCCCCCTGGTGTCACGCAGAACTTGTGCACTTGAAATGAAATCTGACTACAATAGAAGTTTCTTTAATGATGAGGATGATGTTTTGATCAGATGGCAAACACGACATCTCTGTTTCACACGGTCACGGGTCTGAAAGCAAACACTCTCTATGAGTTCTCTGTGATGGTGACCAAGAGCCGCAGGAGCAGCACATGGAGCATGACGGCACACACCACCACACTTGAGACCGGTAAGAACACACAATCTGACTGTTGTTTTGCATGTCGTAATGTCATGAATAAAACTTGGTTGTTTGGTTTGTAGTTCCCAGCTCAGCACCTAAAGATGTGACTGTGATCAGTAAAGAAGGAAACCCACGAATCATCAACATCAACTGGCAGCCGCCAACTGAAGCCAACGGCAAAATCACAGGTGAATCACTGATCCAAAAACACAACTGACATTTAACCCCTACACACACAACACACTGTACACTATACACACTGTGTGTGTGTCAGGGTACATCATCTACTACAGCACGGATGTGAACGCCGAGGTTCATGATTGGGTGGTGGAGCCGGTGGTGGGGAATCGTCTCACTCATCAGATTCAAGCTCTGACTCTGGACACGGACTATTACTTTAAGATCCAGGCGAGAAACTCAAAAGGCATGGGCCCGACGTCTGAAGCGCTTCTGTTCCGCACTCCTAAAGGTGAAGCTGACATCTGATCCCATGCCTGCTCTTAAAAACACACTTCACTCCTCAAATCTCTTGTGTTTCTTTCACAGCTGAACCTTCAGACAAGATGTCCAGCGATCAGGGTAAGAACATGTCAGAACAGTAAGCTGCATTATGGGATTGTTTGAATGTTGATGATGTGTTGTTGTTTTGTAATATAGGTCTGCAGGTGAAACCCGGACACCCCGTCCTACCTGCTCACGGCATCGGATCCAACATCGGTAAACACAAACTCAACGTCATCATCTGCAGGACAGACTTCACACCTGCTGGGAAATAACGATACCTCCTTCTCGCTCTCTCTTTGTGTCAGATAAGCCGGGCATCACAGGCAGTCATGAGAATCACATTCTGGTGATTGTTGTGATTGTTTCAGTGGGAGTTTTAAGCATCATCGCTGTGGTAGTGGGGGCCGTCCTGTGCACACGCCGATCTCACTCGCACCAGAAGAAGTTTGTCCTGATCTCACTTGTGTTAAACACCATTATATCTGATCTTAATGTTTCCGTTCAGTGATGTTTTGTTGGTTTGTTTGCTCTCAGAAAACGTGCGGCCTGTAAATCCATCAGCAGCAGCAGCAGCTCTCACAAATACAAGAGTTCCTCTAAAGACCTGAAACCTCCGGATCTGTGGATTCATCACGAGCGGCTGGAGCTCAAACCCATGGATAAATCACCTGAGCCCAACCCAGTGATGACTGACACACCCATTCCTCGCACCGCTCAGGACACGCCCGCAGAGCCCACCCACAAGAGACGAGGTGAACACATCACATCAGCACCGGGACCACACTGTGTACTTTAGCCCACCTGTAATGTGTGTGTGTTTCAGGACATGATGTGGAGGAGAGTGTGAACACACTGGCCGGTTGCAAGACAGCGAGACCAAAAATAATGATGCCATTTGACTCGGTGCCGCCTCAGCGTGAGTTCACACATACTCGCCACTGATCAATACACTTCTGCTGTTAAACTGCACAAATATCTGAGACATTCACGCTAAATTCATACTGAATACCGATACTGAATATCAACTGATTTTACCGTGATATTATTCTACTTGGGCTCATGTTATCAAAACATTATGTTATCATGTTTTTATTATGTTATAATGTTTTTATTGTGATTTATTCTGTAAGTTTGCTTTATTTTATTTATTTACTATTTATTTACATCACTGTCAATGACAGTTCCTGGATAGAAAATCAGAATCGGCAGGTTTTAAAATGAGAAACAGAATTGCAATCGGTGCATCTCTAGCAAAAAACACTTGTTGAACAACGTAACGTCAATGAATAACACACCTGTCAATCAACACAGCCCTTATATATTCAGCACTGAAGCTCCTGCGGATTAAACTCTTCACATCTGTCATGAAGCGTGCTGTCAAATGTTCAATTCATACAGTATTTCACACAATATAGATGCAGACATACAATGAATCCGTCAGTTTCACGTTTATGATTTTTCATGTTTTTTCAGTAAATCACATTTCCTTGTAAAATTTAATTTTTGCTTTGTCATTATTTTCATTTGTTCATTTGAACTGTAATCCACATCGATCACATTTGGGTAGTCCATCTGTTATTTCCCTTTGTGTCTTGATGTGTGGTGTGTGTGTCTCAGCTGTGATCAGCGCTCGCCCCATCTTTTCTCTTGATCATCATCATATACCGTGTGGTTATCTTCATCATCAGATCAGTCTGAGAGCTCCTGCCACTTCTGGTGAGACTCAACATCTCATCAATGCATCACTCATCATCACATCACTCATCATCACAAAATCAAATCACTACTCATCTTCACAACAACATCATCACTCATCATCACAGT
The DNA here is from genome assembly GCF_947034865.1 of Barbatula barbatula. Taxonomy (NCBI): domain Eukaryota; kingdom Metazoa; phylum Chordata; class Actinopteri; order Cypriniformes; family Nemacheilidae; genus Barbatula; species Barbatula barbatula. The sequence goes on along the minus strand of NC_136788.1, from coordinate 17,591,854 downwards.
ATCATCACTCATCATCACATCATTCATCATCACATCACTCATCATCTCATCAATGCATCACTCATCATCACATCACTCATCATCACAAAATCAAATCACTACTCATCTTCACAACAACATCATCACTCATCATCACAGTATCATCACTCATCATCACATCATTCATCATCACATCACTCATCATCACAATATCATCACATCACTCATCATCACAATATCATCACATCACTCATCATCACAATATCATCACATCACTCATCATCACAACATCATCACATCACTCATCATCACAACATCATCACATCACTCATCATCACAATATCATCACATCACTCATCATCACAACATCATCACATCACTCATCATCACAATATCATCACATCACTCATCATCACAAAATCATCACATCACTCATCATCACAATATCATCACATCACTCATCATCACAACATCATCACATCACTAATCATCACATCACTCATCATCACAACATCACATCACTCATCATCACAATATTATCACATCCCTCATCATCACAATATCATCATCACAATATCATCACATCACTCATCATCACAATATCATCACATCACTCATCATCACAATATCATCACATCACTCATCATCACATCATTCATCATCACAACATCATCACATCACTAATCATCACATCACTCATCATCACAACATCACATCACTCATCATCACAATATTATCACATCCCTCATCATCACAATATCATCATCACAATATCATCACATCACTCATCATCACAATATCATCACATCACTCATCATCACAATATCATCACATCACTCATCATCACAATATCATCACATCACTCATCATCACAATATTATCACATCACTCATCATCACAATATCATCACATCACTCATCATCACAATATCATCACATCACTCATCATCACAATATCATCACATCACTCATCATCACAATATCATCACATCACTCATCATCACAATATCATCACATCACTCATCATCACAACATCACATCTCTCATCATCACAATATCATCACATCACTCATCATCACAATATCATCACATCACTCATCATCACAATATCATCACATCACTCATCATCACAATATCACATCTCTCATCATCACAATATCATCACATCACTCATCATCACAACATCACATCTCTCATCATCACAATATCATCACATCACTCATCATCACAATATCATCACATCACTCATCATCACAACATCACATCACTCATCATCACAATATTATCACATCCCTCATCATCACAATATCATCACATCACTCATCATCACAATATCATCACATCACTCATCATCACAATATCATCACATCACTCATCATCACAATATCATCACATCACTCATCATCACAACATCATCACATCACTAATCATCAGATCACTCATCATCACAACATCACATCACTCATCATCACAATATTATCACATCCCTCATCATCACAATATCATCATCACAATATCATCACATCACTCATCATCACAATATCATCACATCACTCATCATCACAATATCATCACATCACTCATCATCACAATATCATCACATCACTCATCATCACAATATCATCACATCACTCATCATCACAATATCATCACATCACTCATCATCACAATATCATCACATCACTCATCATCACAACATCATCACATCACTCATCATCACAACATCATCACATCACTCATCATCACAACATCATCACATCACTCATCATCACAATATCATCACATCACTCATCATCACAATATCATCACATCACTCATCATCACAATATCATCACATCACTCATCATCACAATATCATCACATCACTCATCATCACAACATCATCACATCACTCATCATCACAACATCATCACATCACTCATCATCACAACATCATCACATCACTCATCATCACAACATCATCACATCACTCATCATCACAATATCATCACATCACTCATCATCACAATATCATCACATCACTCATCATCACAACATCACATCTCTCATCATCACAATATCATCACATCACTCATCATCACAATATCATCACATCACTCATCATCACAATATCATCACATCACTCATCATCACAACATCACATCTCTCATCATCACAATATCATCACATCACTCATCATCACAACATCACATCACTCATCATCACAATATTATCACATCCCTCATCATCACAATATCATCATCACAATATCATCACATCACTCATCATCACAATATCATCACATCACTCATCATCACAATATCATCACATCACTCATCATCACAATATCATCACATCACTCATCATCACAATATCATCACATCACTCATCATCACAACATCACATCACTCATCATCACAATATTATCACATCACTAATCATCACATCACTCATCATCACAACATCATCACATCACTAATCATCAGATCACTCATCATCACAACATCACATCACTCATCATCACAATATTATCACATCCCTCATCATCACAATATCATCATCACAATATCATCACATCACTCATCATCACAATATCATCACATCACTCATCATCACAATATCATCACATCACTCATCATCACAATATCATCACATCACTCATCATCACAATATCATCACATCACTCATCATCACAATATCATCACATCACTCATCATCACAATATCATCACATCACTCATCATCACAACATCATCACATCACTCATCATCACAACATCATCACATCACTCATCATCACAACATCATCACATCACTCATCATCACAATATCATCACATCACTCATCATCACAATATCATCACATCACTCATCATCACAATATCATCACATCACTCATCATCACAATATCACATCTCTCATCATCACAATATCATCACATCACTCATCATCACAACATCACATCTCTCATCATCACAATATCATCACATCACTCATCATCACAATATCATCACATCACTCATCATCACAACATCACATCACTCATCATCACAATATTATCACATCCCTCATCATCACAATATCATCATCACAATATCATCACATCACTCATCATCACAATATCATCACATCACTCATCATCACAATATCATCACATCACAATATCATCACATCACTCATCATCACAATATCATCACATCACTCATCATCACAACATCATCACATCACTAATCATCAGATCACTCATCATCACAACATCACATCACTCATCATCACAATATTATCACATCCCTCATCATCACAATATCATCATCACAATATCATCACATCACTCATCATCACAATATCATCACATCACTCATCATCACAATATCATCACATCACTCATCATCACAATATCATCACATCACTCATCATCACAATATCATCACATCACTCATCATCACAATATCATCACATCACTCATCATCACAATATCATCACATCACTCATCATCACAACATCATCACATCACTCATCATCACAACATCATCACATCACTCATCATCACAACATCATCACATCACTCATCATCACAATATCATCACATCACTCATCATCACAATATCATCACATCACTCATCATCACAACATCACATCTCTCATCATCACAATATCATCACATCACTCATCATCACAATATCATCACATCACTCATCATCACAATATCATCACATCACTCATCATCACAACATCACATCTCTCATCATCACAATATCATCACATCACTCATCATCACAACATCACATCACTCATCATCACAATATTATCACATCCCTCATCATCACAATATCATCATCACAATATCATCACATCACTCATCATCACAATATCATCACATCACTCATCATCACAATATCATCACATCACTCATCATCACAATATCATCACATCACTCATCATCACAATATCATCACATCACTCATCATCACAACATCACATCACTCATCATCACAATATTATCACATCACTAATCATCACATCACTCATCATCACAATATCATCACATCACTCATCATCACAATATCATCACATCACTAATCATCACATCACTCATCATCACAATATCATCACACAACATCATCACATCACTCATCATCACAACATCATCACATCACTCATCATCACAAAATCATCACATCACTCATCATCACAATATCATCACATCCCTCATCATCACAATATCATCATCACAATATCATCACATCACTCATCATCACAACATCATCACATCACTCATCATCACAATATCATCACATCACTCATCATCACAACATCACATCACTCATCATCACAATATTATCACATCCCTCATCATCACAATATCATCATCACAATATCATCACATCACTCATCATCACAATATCATCACATCACTCATCATCACAATATCATCACATCACTCATCATCACAATATCATCACATCACTCATCATCACAATATCATCACATCACTCATCATCACAACATCACATCTCTCATCATCACAATATCACAAACAATCTTACCTGTTGCATCTTGCCAGATAAGCATCCCTCCTCCACCCCAGCTCCTCTCATTTTCTCTAAGTCCCGCAGGACCCTCGGGGGGAGGGGGGGTGTTCTGGGCTCGAGCCGGTTCCGAGCCCGGAGCACTTGCTCTGAGCAGGGTAGAGTGCTCCGGGTTCGGATAGATCCGGCGAGCTTGGAGCCCACTCCCTGTACAACACGCCAAATACGCATAACCTGCATTCCCAGGCTTTACCATCTATCCCAACAAGGAGCTGTTTATCGGCGAGGGCCAACTCGTGAACTGAAATACACAAAGCTCTTACATTTTGATTTCCAAACGTGTAATGATCTACTGTTATGACTGCATGTTTTATCAAATCAATAACGAAAATCAAGTTCAAGTCAAGAAAGAAACTTCTGGACATTCAGCCCTCAATTCTGTTCAGTGAGACATTATAAAACACATCTTACAGTCAGTTTGAGTATTTGAAGAAGCACTACAGCTCTGAAAAAACCTTAACGTTCACAGAACACTCACTGTAGTCCAAATCCCCTGAATTTGTGTGATGAGCAGATGAGGATAAAACACGTGACAACATTTCTTACCTGTGTGTGTGTAGAATGTTTGAGGAATCAGGCGTCGGTACCAGAACCTCCACTCGCTCCGGGTCAGCCTGCCAGCGCTGCTGAATTCCAGAAGACAGAAGCGCTGATTAAAGAGGAAGATCCGCCTAGTGTCAACCCACCGACCGGTCACATCCGGCCGACACACTCACTCAAGAGCTTCGCCATCCCAACGCTCACCATCTCTTCCCACAACCCCCCCACCTACGACACGGCATTACCCAGCATCCCTCTGCTGTCACAGTCGGGTGAGTTTGTGCCAATGACTCTGCAGTGTCTGTGGAGCAACTGGAGGACGGTGTGTTGTTTCCTGTCAGCACTGGAATCGCATCTTTACGAGTCAGCCATGACTGGTCATGATCTCATTTCCAGTGTGTTTGGTTCGTCACGTGTTTCAGTTGCTGGAGTTAAGACGGCATCTATCGGAACCCTGAATCGAGCGCGTGCACCAGTGGCAGTAACAGTCCCCAGTGCACCCGACCAATCAGAAACCAGTAAGATGTTGTTACAGGCCGATATGGTGAGTGATGTCATTGTATTGTAAATATGACACAGTTCTTCATCAGTGTTTATATACATTTATACATTTACAATTCATTCATCTTTCTCCTGTTTTAACTCACCGGCCGGCTTTATTAAACGCTTTCTGTCAACATATGATTGAACATAATTCCTGATGTCCTTTGCCTCACTTTCTAACTGCATGAATTTTCTTGTGTGTTGTCTTCACTGTGGTGTGTTTGGTCGTCTTTTATTTTTCTGCTCAGTTTCAATTCATTTTCAATTGAAGTGTACTTTATGGGTATGACAAAGTGTGCATTCGTATCGCCAAAGCATTTGCTGCTGGGCTGCGTACGAATAGTGCAAGTAAACGAAAAAATATTAATAATAGGATCAAAATATATGGTGTGATGAATGTATGTAGTGTGACTTAAAGTGGTTTTAAATATATGTAAATGAACTATAGTTTAAACAATGATTTACATTGAGGGTGTCAGAATAAAAGAATAAAGTAATATATGTAATGTACATCATCTCTCTCTCTGTGTGTGTGTCAGACGTATGACACGGACGAGCTGTCGGAGGAGATGGCTCATCTGGAGGGTTTGATGAAGGATCTGAACACCATCACTACGTCCTGAAGCACAGATCTCACACGCACACTCTTCTCAGGAAGAACAAGACACTTTGAATAAACACTGATCCCAGGTCAGCTTTAAAAACCAGGAACACGATTATCAAGGATGGATACCAGTATCATCTTTTCCATCCTGCACAAAAGAATCATTGAAGAATTGGACTGAATGCTGTTCTGCACAATACACAAACACACGTATGTTTAATGTTTATTTGGGATTGTATTGGCATACTTCATATTCTTATCTTGTTTGTGTACTTCATCATTTTAGACTTTGTATTTTGACTCTAATTCATGAAGAACGGTGAATTTTTATTAAAAAGGTTTTTGACATGAATTGTGAGATGAGGATTAATTCACTGATTCTCCTTAAGACCTGATGTTCTTCATGCAAGAATGTTTTTTGAATATTGGCCGGTCACATGTGAAATTAGCCAGATGATGTCATCAGACTTCAGTAGCGTTAGCGGTCTGATTATGCATCAAAACAGATGAATGTGAGACGAATTCGTCATTTTAAGTCCAGTGACGTGAACGTTTGGTGCTCCAGTATCTCCTCAATGACGAGACTGTTTGTGAGAGCAGAGAGGATTATGGGACGCCACGTGACTCTCCAGTTTTTCTACTCCTGAGCGAGAAAAACCAAAAGCAACGCCTCGCATTAATACTTTGTGCACTCCCCAAAAAAGGACAATTTTTATATATTCATGGTTTGCTTGTTTTTATATGAAGAGCACACATGTTCCATGTCGGTTATAGTGAAATATTCTGCGTTGTGTTTTTCACCCAGCGGCCCTTTTTCTCCATAAAAAGTACGGAGAACATATTGAGGATCAACGCTTTGCTCATGTACAGTTTGAATGTCTGTGTGACTGTAATGAGTTCAGATTTTTTGTTTGTGTTTACATTAACAAGAGAAGATTTAAAGAAGCTCAACAACATACTGAACCATGTTGAAAAACTGTCATTTGCACTTTTTATATGGATTTGAAATTGCTGATGCCATGTGAAATATCAACCTATTTTATGTAATAATAATAATGTCACAAGTAAACAGCTGGTTTTAAAGACAAACAACTCTTATTTTGTACTTATTTTTCCATTGTGTGCATCAACTCCACTGCTCATCTTATCATCATTATACAAAATAAGATCTTGACCAAATGATGTATTTTGATGAAATCATTTTTGATATATGTATCGGAAAACGAGTATTATAGAAGACATGAAGAAAAGACTCTTGAACATAAATCTAAATGCATTCAAATCTAATGACTATAAACTGACAAATATTTTGTAAACATTTCAAGAAGTGATTTTAAAGGTACAAGCTGAGATTGTTGTTATTAAAAATGAATGTAACTGATTAAAATCCTTTGATTGACTGAAAATAGATGACACTAAGGGTTATCTGTCCTGCTTCTCTTGGTCTAGTGGCCTCATGTGTTGTGTGGAGAGAGACATATTATTGTTGTCATGATGTAATGTGCGTTCTCTCTGGCCCCGCCCCCTCCGCTCGTTCCCTCGTTTAGTGTCTATTAGAGTCGCTGCAGCATCTTGTGTTCATTGACCCTTGTTAGCCTCCCCTTTATAATGCCCTCATGTCTTCTGTCTCATGCTGTCGTTCTTGTGGTCTTGTGCCGGAGTCTAGTCTAGTCTAGTGTTAGCTACAGTCAGCTTGTGTTCCTCTCTCCCGTTATGTTTTGACCTTTGTCCTGTTGTTTTACCGTCTTGTGGTTTTTTATGAAACTAGATCTAAATGAAGATGGTAATGTTTGATTTGTCGCTGCGGTTGAATGTGTTTAAATGATGCTTTTCGCCGATAAGATCTGCGAGTCTTTATGATGTCATCACGTCTGAGGTTCATAGAGACGCGCAGCTCTGGATTCACATCATTCTCATTCTCAGCGAGTTTTTCATCGTTTAACATCATCAAACACAGCAGAAATGGGTCAAATCAGCGCTCGCTTTAAGAAAGTGAAGTCTGGAGAAACTGCGATCGAGTCACAAGACCACGCGAGCGATGAAAGATGTGGTGTTTGTGTACTTGATGAAGCTTAGTGAAGTGCACTTGTGGTGTTTGTGTACTTGATGAAGTTTAGTGAAGTGCACTTGTGGTGTTTGTGTACTTGATGAAGCTTAGTGAGGTGCATTTGTTGTGTTTGTGTACTTGATGAAGTTTAGTGAGGTGCACTTGTGGTGTTTGTGTACTTGATGAAGTTTAGTGAAGTGCACTTGTGGTGTTTGTGTACTTGATGAAGTTTAGTGAGGTGCACTTGTGGTGTTTGTGTACTTGATGAAGTTTAGTGAAGTGCACTTGTGGTGTTTGTGTACTTGATGAAGCTTAGTGAAGTAGTGTTTGTGTACTTGATGAAGTTTAGTGAAGTGCACTTGTGGTGTTTGTGTACTTGATGAAGTTTAGTGAAGTGCACTTGTGGTGTTTGTGAACTTGACGAAGCTTAGTGAAGTGGTGTTTGTGTACTTGATGAAGCTTAGTGAAGTAGTGTTTGTGTACTTGATGAAGTTTAGTGAAGTGCACTTGTGGTGTTTGTGTACTTGATGAAGTTTAGTGAAGTGCACTTGTGGTGTTTGTGAACTTGATGAAGCTTAGTGAAGTGGTGTTTGTGAACTTGACGAAGCTTAGTGAAGTGGTGTTTGTGTACTTGATGAAGCTCGGTGAAGTGGTGTTTGTGTACTTGATGAAGCTTAGTGAAGTGCACTTGTGGTGTTTGTGTACTTGATGAAGTTTAGTGAAGTGCACTTGTGGTGTTTGTGTACTTGATGAAGCTTAGTGAAGTGGTGTTTGTGTACTTGATGAAGCTCGGTGAAGTGGTGTTTGTGTACTTGATGAAGCTTAGTGAAGTGCACTTGTGGTGTTTGTGTACTTGATGAAGTTTAGTGAAGTGCACTTGTGGTGTTTGTGAACTTGACGAAGCTTAGTGAAGTGGTGTTTGTGTACTTGATGAAGCTCGGTGAAGTGGTGTTTGTGTACTTGATGAAGCTTAGTGAGGTGCACTTGTGGTGTTTGTGTACTTGATGAAGTTTAGTGAAGTGCACTTGTGGTGTTTGTGATCTTGACGAAGCTTAGTAAAGTGGTGTTTGTGTACTTGATGAAGCTCGGTGAAGTGGTGTTTGTGTACTTGATGAAGCTTAGTGAAGTGCACTTGTGGTGTTTGTGTACTTGATGAAGCTTAGTGAAGTGCACTTGTGGTGTTTGTGTACTTGATGAAGTTTAGTGAAGTGCACTTGTGGTGTTTGTGTACTTGATGAAGCTTAGTGAAGTGGTGTTTGTGTACTTGATGAAGTTTAGTGAAGTGCACTTGTGGTGTTTGTGTACTTGATGAAGCTTAGTGAAGTGGTGTTTGTGTACTTGATGAAGTTTAGTGAAGTGCACTTGTTTCTTGTTGGTGAAGCCCACGAGCGGATCTCTGGTTAGAGATGAGCAGAAAGATCTGACTGATGATGATGATGACGATGATGATGATGATGATGATGATGATGATGATGATGATGATGATGATGATGAGGAGAAGTGTGAGATCAGAGTAAGTATTTTTTTTTGTCAACCTTACCATGAAGAAATCTGCTTTTTACTACACTAACAACACAATCTCAACATTCGGTTTTTAAGCATTGATATTTAGTGCATGATGTCGTGTAAGAGTCATTTTCAAAATGCTTCTTGAGATATTAGTAATCTAAAACTGCTTTGTTTGTGTGCAGGTGGACGAAGCGTCAGTGTCCGCTGAAAGGTCTCAACCTCTCTAGACTCCCCGTCCAGAAGACAACAAAGAAGAAGATCATGATGAACAAGAAGTCGTCCAAGAAGAAGATGATCCGCAGCGGAGGCTGCGTGAAAGAGGACACGGCGCGCATTATCATGCGACAGGTGCTCGCAGTCGCGCAGGAGTGCTGTAAAGAGAGGAGTTTTCCACCGCGACATTAAACTGGAAAACCTTCTGGTGAACCCAAAGACCTTAAAGGTCAAACTCATCGACTTCGGCTGCAGCGTCCGACTCAAGAGAGGCTACGAGAGCCCTATTTTCCCCCAGAAGTGTTCATCAGCAACAGATACTGCGAAAAACGGCGACTGTGTGGTCTCTCGGGATGCTGCTGTTCCGCATGATGCACGGATGCTTTCCATTCGCTTTTGAACTGCACAGAATGTACGAGGCCAGCTGGAGTGATCCGGAATATTCAGACGAGTTGTGTCGTCTGATGCGGTACAGCCTGCAGTTCAAAGACAAAGAGCGGATTAAACTGAAGAACATGGACAAGCACGCCTGGTTCCAGATGCTGTCGTAAGTACATCTGCACCTTCACATTATGAGAAATGACGTGTTGACTAGTTGTGTACTTGACTGAAGTGTACTTGTGTTTTACAGGTGAAAACCTCCAGTGGATCTCTGGTTAAAGACGAGCAAAAATATCCGACTGATGATGATGAAAAGAGTGAGATCAGCGGATCACGACACAACTTCTGCCAGTCCGGAAATCAGATCCACTGGATCACGACACAACTTCTGTCAGTGTGTGAAGTCAGATCCAGCGGATCACGACACAACTTCTGTCAGTGTGTGAAATCAGATCCAGCGGATCACGACACAACTTCAGTCAGTGTGTGAAATCAGATCCAGCGGATCACGACACAACTTCAGTCAGTGTGTGAAATCAGATCCAGCGGATCACGACACAACTTCAGTCAGTGTGTGAAATCAGATCCAGCGGATCACGACACAACTTCAGTCAGTGTGTGAAATCAGATCCAGCGGATCACGACACAACTTCTCTCAGTGTGTGAAATCAGATCCAGCGGATCACGACACAACTTCTCTCAGTGTGTGAAATCAGATCCAGCGGATCACGACACAACTTCTCTCAGTGTGTGAAATCAGATCCAGCGGATCACCACACAACTTCAGTCAGTGTGTGAAATCAGATCCAGCGGATCACGACACAACTTCAGTCAGTGTGTGAAATCAGATCCAGCGGATCACGACACAACTTCAGTCAGTGTGTGAAATCAGATCCAGCGGATCACGACACAACTTCAGTCAGTGTGTGAAATCAGATCCAGCGGATCACGACACAACTTCTCTCAGTGTGTGAAATCAGATCCAGCGGATCACGACACAACTTCTCTCAGTGTGTGAAATCAGATCCAGCGGATCACGACACAACTTCTCTCAGTGTGTGAAATCAGATCCAGCGGATCACGACACAACTTCTCTCAGTGTGTGAAATCAGATCCAGCGGATCACCACACAACTTCTATCAGTGTGTGAAATCAGATCCAGCGGATCACCACACAACTTCAGTGTGAAGGTGAAGAGGAACGTGTTCAAGACGGGTAACACGCACACCTTATGAAAATGAACTATGGTTTAAAACCCCAAAATATTGGATGATGTTGTAAAAACAAAATTTTCAAACAGTAATCAATGCACCAAAAACCACGATTACTACACCACAAAAAACATGGTTCATTTTCATAAAGGACACACACATCACACAAATACAAACATCACACATACACATACATGCACACACACAAACACACACATCACACAAATACATACATACATGCACACACACGCGCACGCACACACAGACACGCACACACATGATACACAACGCGCACACACAACGCACACACACCGCGCATACCGCACACACACACCGACGCGCTCATACACACGCACACACACACCGACGCGCACATACACACGCACACACACACCGACACACACCGCGCACACACACAGACACACACCGCACACAAACCGACACGCACGCACACACACACATTACACACCTATCACTCAAACACACATAACATCACACACACACATACAGGCACCTCACACACATAAACACACGTCATACACATTCAGACGAGTAAACTCGTATTTATCATCACGTGAAAGGCTTATAACATCCAATCCAAATTCTTTTTAAATATAATTGATTATTTTAATAATATAGATTATTTATAAATAATATATTAATCCAGCCACTAGTTTCAGTTCTAGAACTGGTTTCTAGTGCCGGTCCCAAGCCCGGATGAATGGAGAGGGTTGTGTCAGGAAAGGCATCCGACGGAAAACTTCTGCCAAATGAAACATGAAAATCACAAAAGCGACTTCCATACGGGGTCAGTCGGTCCCGGGTTAACAGAGACCAATGCTGTTGATGAACAGAGCATCGGCTGACAGGGGAAGAAGCAGAGGAGTTACACGCGACCGTAGACACAGAGAGAAGAGCAAAGGCACAATGACAGGTAAAGGTAGAGAGCCGGCTGATATGATGGAGGGAAAGATTGTGTGCACAGGAGACCAGGTGGAAGAGCATCAAGGGTTCAAGCTGTTTTATCATGGAGTGGAAAGAAAGAGAAATGGGGCAGGAGTGATCCTAATGGAGGAGTTGGTGGTGAAGAACGTGTAAAGAGTGTCGGACATTGAAGGGGTGATGGTGAATGTTGTGAGTTAGAAGAGAACTTTTGGAGTGAATTGAATGAAGCGATGCAGAGTGTCCACAGAGGTGAGAGACCGTGATTGGATCGAGCACTTTAATCATTTTTGAACCTGAATACAAATCAGTATTTCATTCATACAGTAATGAATGTAATTGAAGAAAAACATCTGCTATCTCTGCTATACCATTAACACCTGCTCTTGATACTCAACCTGCACTTAGGTAAACATGGAACTACATTACATCCTACAACACTTAGACAGACCTGGGACCTACGTCAGGATCCTGTTGTAGACTTCAGCTCGGACCTCTTTCTGCTGCTTACCCAGCTCTCTGTGCCAACCTCTACCTGTCAGGGGATTATTAAGTTCCTATCGAACAGGCAGTAGCTAGTGAGGTTGGGAAGATTTACATCCAGCACATGTACGATCAGCACAGGCGCTATTTTCACTCTACACAAACGAATGCACCTCTACAGACCCTTTGGTCAAACTCCTGAAGTTTGCAGATGACACCACAGTCATTGGCCTTATTCAAGACGGTGATGAATCTGCTTACAGAAAGGAAGTTGCTCAGCTGGCTGCCTGGTGCAGTCAAAACAACCTAGAGCTGAATGCACTCAAGACAGCGGAGATGATAGTGGCTCTCAGAAGGAACCCTCCATCACTTCTTCCCCTCACCATCCTGGACATCACTGTGGATGCTGTGGAGTCATTTAGGTTCCTGGGCTCCACCATTTCTCAGGATCTGAAGTGGGAGTCCCACATAGACTGCCCAGCAGAGGTTGTACTTCCTCCGTCAATTCAACACTAACCCACAGGAGATACTGACCCAGTTCTACTCAGCCGTCATCAAATCTGTTCTGTGCACTTCAATAACTGTTCAATCAATCAGACCAAGACTACAACGGACAGTTCGTAGTGCTGAAGAGATTATTGGTGCTTCTTCACCAACACTTCAGGACCTGTACGATTCCAGAGTGAAAAACAGGGCTAGAGAAATCATCATGACTCCACCACACACCCTGCACACAAACTTCTTGAACTGTTGTCCTCTGGCCGGCGCTTCAGAGCACCAAACACCAGGACGTCCAGACACAGAAGCAGCTTCTTCCCCCGGCAATCTCCCTCATAAACAGATAACTGCTCCTTAAGAGCCATATTCCACTTCACTGCTCCTGTAGTGTGCACTATAATGCCTTCTTATATGTACATTGTATTTCTACATGTATATTAACCCTAACCCTAACCTCTATTTACAACATTATCCATTTGCACAAGTGTACATACAATATGTTAATATGTATATACTATGTCCCTTGTTATTATCTCCCACTTTCTGTTTAATTTAATTCTAACCCAAATCCTTTTAGAAATTAGACCTCAGAACTCTAAAAAGCTGAAACAGAATCTCAGAATTAAACCAAGTATATGAGGAGAAAACATAAACTGAAAAGAGTACATCAGATATCAGTAAACTCACACCTGAGAGAAACAAAACGCAGGGACAAAGTGTTTGTGATGAGCCATCATGATGGTAGTTTTCATGTGTTTAATTCAGCATTCACTGCCTAAAGATGGTCAAGTGAACTTTTAACCTTTAACTCGTATATGCGATCGGCCTCTACGCTAATATTACTTTTGTTTTCTATGAGTTCCTGATTCTCACCTCTTGATGACAACAGTCATGGATCCAGAGCTTCAGATTAAGGTCATTCTCTCTCTCTCTCTCTCTCTCTAATTATATATTATGATTGTCGATTCATATTAAACATTTTATACCATATCATAAATAACCTTGTAATAGTAAGTGATATTAAAGAACATAATTACTGATGTTATGTTGACTCACAATACTGTTTAAAATCTTTCACACATACTTTCAATGTCATTTATTTGCAAGAAATATAAAAGACCAACTGCCCAATCAGAGTTCCTGAATGATTTTTGCTTCCTTAATCATAAAGTTACAGGGTATCTGATACCCGTCCACCTCATTACAGGTTTATATTTGACATTGCTCTGCATCTTTCTGCATAGAAACTGATTATAGACTGTTATCTTTTCTTACTGAAGTGCTGTATATATCTCAATGTGTATGGGCTGAACATTACGAAACTAGAAAAAGAAAAATCTTAACTTAAAAAAAGCGATAAATGAACCTGTAAACCTGAGGCATGTAAACCTGTTTTGTCTTTGTCTTTATAGAGCGATGATTGATGTGATGCTGCTCTGATCGACAGATGACACGTTAACAGAATTAAATGACAAACCTTAAAGACAAACTTTCAACTTGCTCAAACTTTTTTTAAAAGACTTTAAATCGAATGAATGTAGAATGTCATGAGTCATAAAACCGTGTGAGACAGAAATGTTCATCAAAAACATTTAATGTTCAGAACATGTGTGTTACTGCACACATGACAGACTTCACAAAACTATAGAAACTATAAAACCCTTCGAAACATTACAGGACTTTTATTGGCAAACATTCTTACACATTTCATGTTTTAAGTTCAACTGCAAGGATTTGACAAAACCGTTGAAATAATCAAGAGGCAAACGAGTGAACGTTTGGATTTGATTGGCACAAAAGCGGAGTCTTATACACACAGAATCATCTAAATAAACTAGTCAAAACTTCATGATCAACACATCAAACCTTCAGTCTTACAATGAAAACAAACACACACGTCCATCAACATTCACACACACTCACATCCTCCCCAAAGAATTCTGGGAGTGTGTCTTTACTTTAGGCACTAACAAGGAATGTGTTTCAGGAAATTTATTCTTATAAATAATATTAAATGGCATTTTTTTCAGATGATTTACAACTAAATTTGTTGCAATCAACATCTTAACCCTTCTGCCATAAACATTCACTTAAACATGGATTTCTCACCGTGAGCGACAGGGAATCATTCAATTATTTCAATGTGTGTAACCAAACGACCCAGAATCATTTCTGCAGACACACAAATATACAAACACGCTGATGAACAACTTCAAACATGAGGAATCCCTCAGCAGATCCAGTGATGTGTGTGTGTGTGGCGTCTCTCATATGGATCAGATGTTTTTAATTTCTCTGGAAGGAGCTCTGAGCAGCGCTGGTGGCGGCACTAGTGGCGGCACTCTGGAAGGTTCGGTTCGTCATGACGCCCTGAGAAAACTCCTGCTGAGCCTTCTGGAAGCTGGCGCCCGTGCGACGGTAGTGAGAATGAACCTGAACGTGATCAGCGAGCATCCGTCAATACACACACAGACTTCTTACAAAAGACCGTCAGTAAGAGCTACTCACCATTTTCAATAAAATGACAGACATCACAGCGCAGACGGTGAAGAATGCTGCCACAACCATCATGATGATGCCCACCGCCGTGTTACTGCCCACCACAGACACGGCAGCAATCCAACCGCTGACATTGAACAAAAACAAACATCAAACTCATTTCCACAATGTTCTACAGAGCAAAACCATCAAACATATCCATGAACGCACGATTTCATAATAATAATAATGAATGTGTGCTTATATCAAGCATTTTGATATAAGAGTGAAAGGTGGAAAAGATTTGAGACTAAGAAAGAGGAAGAGAACCAGAGGAAGACTTTAGACGGGAAGCCGGTAAACAAGCCACATCTATAGAGATGAAGCGAAACCCATCTGACACACAAACACCAGCTGAAGTCTAAAGAGAAGAAGGGTTTACCTATTTCCCCAGCGCGGGATGCCCACACTCTGAATGATGTAGATGCCGATTTGAGCGAAGAATATGAAGAAGAAGAAAAAGAAGTTGAAGGAGGAATCAGACCTGAAAAACACAAATCCACATCAGCTGGTTAACAATCTTAAGTCTGATCTCACCGGAAGCTTTCTGGACGAGTCTGAAGTGGTTTTGAAACAATACTTGAATGGTTCTGTGAGTATTAGAATCTTCAGGTCCGTCCACTCCAGCTCTCACACACCAGGGTCTCAAACGGTCACGCAAAGTGATTTTAATGATAATAGTTTATAGTGTTGGGACACTGGATGCATGAGCGGCGTGTTTATTTGAGCAGCGTTCTGGAGCCACCGATGTTCTGTGAGTTTTGACGACTTGTATGATCTGTGACCAAACAAGTTCTTGGCTTGTTGGCTATCCGTGCATTTAAGGGTTCAAATCCATTAACACTTGGCTAGCTGTGGATTATCCCACTTATACCATAAATTAAAGCTGTTATTGATGTTTTCAGTATTTTTCTCAGTTCATTTCAAACATTGCTCAAACTGACTGGAACAGTTTTAATGCACACCTTCCAGCCAATCAGAATCCAGTATTCAAACAGACTATGCTATAAAAGACATCTAAACACTTCTAAAAGGGAGTGTGTGTGTGTGTGTGTGTGTATCTTCCTCTATATTCTGATATATATTCAAATGGATACGAGTCTTGACTAACTGTCGGATTGAATCGTTTTGGGATTTAGATCCACTGGTGACATTCATCAAGTGTGCAGGAGAAACATAGCAATCCTTATGGTGTTTAGGTCTTAAAGACCAATGATATTTAGATCCTTTTATGGGAGCGGTTGGCATCATGTCTCCTCTTTTGTAAGCTTGAGTGAACTTAACATGTATGTGCACTAAAGAGCTGTTTACACACACCTGTGTTCACGGCGAGTGACAGTGAGAGCTTGTCACAGTATGAGAAAGCCGCGCGCCTCCAATGATGCCTACACTCAACTCACCTGAACGCTTTATAGACGGGTCTGAACCAGCAGAGGAATGAACAGGGTGTGAAGAGTATGAACCAGAGGATGGACAGACCGAAGTCCACACCTGCCGCTGCGCTGGTGGTGAAGTCTGCCAGACACGCCAGAACATTCAGAAACAGAGTCACACAATGCCCTGCGCACACACAACAACACAACATGACTTTCATTAAGATTACTATGGAAATGATCCTGACATTTATTGTACAAATGATATTCCTGTGGTCCAATGAAAACTTTGTGTACGTGTTTGTCACTGTGAGTGAGTGTCTGTGTGTGCGTGCACTCACACATCCAGAGGTAATAAATCATTTTGCAGATTCTCTGGTGCTGTTGTGGGATTTCTTCAGAGAAGTCCTGATAGAAGCAAGGCTTGATGGGAAAGATCTTGGGGAGAGGAGGCCAGTTGTTCTCTTTACCTGAGCAAATACAGTATTCATGACTTCAGACTTGTGTTTTATTTCACAGCGTGTAGTGTAGAATGTGTGTGTGTGTGTGTGTGTGTGTGTCACCTGTGGTTGTAGCTCCTCTGTTGTGTAACTCTTGCTCTCGTCGATCGAGCTCAGCTGCTTTTCTCTCTAACTCCTCCTGCTGTTTGTGCAGATTTGCCTGCGCAGCTGCAGCTATGGCCTGTGCAGACGGACACGCTTTTGTTAGTCTCTGGAGTCTTATTGCGTGCGTGCATGTGTGTGTGCGTACGTGCGTGTGATGCTGACCTGTGGATTTGGCTCCACTGACGGCTGCAGGACAGCAGGTTGAGACGGAGTGTTGCCTGCTGGGATTGTGGATCCCTGACAAACACACACATATATTCTGTAGATCTGAGACACTGAACTCTGATTGGACGAGTGAGCTGAGCGGCACACTTACTGTGTTAGCATCAGGAAACGGATTGAAATGTTGGATGTGATCGATTCCAGAGTTTGTCACCTCAGTGACCGACGGATCCTGCGAGACAACAGACACAATCATCAATGTTCCTTTCATCAAGTGAGTGATAGTCTGATGATCATTGAGTGAACATTATTACGTGTCAAACCAACAAAAGCTTCAATGTGTTTGTGCCTAAAAGATGATCGTGTCTGAACCTTCTGTACATGAAACACTGTCCTGGATGTTTGTTTCCTGATGAAACATGAGCAGATGTATGAAAGTGTGCATGAGCGATGACTGCACGTCTGTGTCAGGAGCGTGAACATGATTGATAAACATCATGTGAATGAATATTGTGCATTTCATTTCAAGGCGGATGGTGCAGAACTCAATATTGTGCTGTGCTTAAGAAAACATGAAAAATAACACATGACGTCATGATGACAGCGGCACGTGTCTGACACACACACACACACACACACACACAGTATCAGAAAACGTCATTCATACAGATCTGAGTAAACTGTGACCATACTGTCACGTGCAGAAATCCTGACAAATCTGTCACATTCAGGAAACTAAATGAATTCTGTGATGTCTGTGTGTTTACTGGAGCTGTAGACTGAAATACATGAACACACATCCATTGTGACACACAGTAAAGTCAACACGAGAGAGAGAGAGAATGTGTGTGTGTGTGTGTGAGGAGTGGCCCTCCAAACCTGCGCACCTTCTACGCGAACACGCGAACACGCACGCACACGCACACACACACACACACACACACTCGCGCACGCACACACACACACACACTCGCGCACGCACACACACACACACACACGCAGTAATCAGACACGTCGACATCGCAAGATTCCAATCCGATCTGTGCCGCATCTCTCCCGGGTCACCTGACACCTCGAAAAAACTTTCTCTAAACTCTCCCCATCAGGTGAGATTCTCCCGCGCGCGAGCTCTCCGCATCTCACCTGAAATGGATTGACGTCGACCGGGTTTTCAAACGGGTTTGTGTCGAATCCCGACATGGTTTAGTGGCTTTATCCGCCGTTAGAGTCCGAGCTGATCGGTACCAGAGCTGCGATCTATGCTGCGCTGTTTCCTCTCCGCACTTCCGCGATGAGGGCGTAACGCGCATGCGCACGACAACACGCCTGGCGTCTTCGCAACACGTAGGATTCTTTTCTCTTCAGCTCTTAAAGAAACGGGTTCAAGAATCTGCTGCTGTGGAAACACACAAATGAATGCGAGGCACATATGAGCTGAGTGTTTTTTTCAAGCACAGATCTCCGCGTATATTTACATTTGTTTATTTATTTATGCCAAAACAAACGGCTCAACAGAATCATAGAGGCTCGTGATTGGTTTACGAACACTGACGTCACACGCGTCGTAAACATGGCGGAAGTAAAAGGTCAGTTCACTACTTGACTTTCTCATTTACACATTTTTGACTTTATTTCAGCTACAACACGCACGTGTGTGTGAAGTGTGACGGTGGTGTGTGTGTGAAGTGTGACGGTGGTGTGTGTGTGTGAAGTGTGACGGTGGTGTGTGTGTGTGAAGTGTGATTTGTCCGGCTCGATCTTTCGGTGTTTATTGAGCGCGAGCAGTGTTTGTGTTTCAGTGTTTCCTCTGTGCTGTGTGGTGCAGCATTACGCGTGGGGTAAAGCGGGTCGGGACAGTGAGGTTGCCCGCCTCGCGCTCGGTGGAGACCCCCAGGCTGTCATACACGACGATGAACCCTATGCAGAGGTACTGACACATCAAATAAACACTCATTCAGAGAATATCTTACAAACGTGTGTGCTGGTCTGTGGATCACGTGATTTATTGTGTCTTCATATAGTGTTTACGGCACACACACCGGTCAGTTTGACATTTCTCCATTAAGGACTTAAGATGAGAAGCACCGTTCGTCGTCATGTGTTTTTCATTCTCATCCTCACCGTAGCTCTGGATGGGCGCTCATCCCAAAGGCGACGCTCTCATCAAAGACAACCGGATATCCCAGAGGACACTGGGGCAGTGGATTGCAGATTTCCCAGGATGCCTGGGGTCAAAGGTCAAAGACACATTCCACGGGCGGCTACCCTTCCTCTTCAAAGTGCTGTCCGTCAACACGGCTCTGTCCATCCAGGCCCATCCCAACAGGGTACGGTGTCGCCATACTGAATGCGGTTCTATGCCGTACGGTCCTAAATGTCTGTTGTTGTTCTTGACAGGAGTTGGCGGCTAGACTTTACGCCCAGTTTCCAGAACATTACCCTGACAATAACCACAAGCCCGAGATGGCCATCGCCCTCACACAGTTTGAGGGGCTCTGTGGCTTTCGGCCGGTGGAAGAAATCCTCAACTTTCTCCAAAGTGAGTTTTGACAAAACTGAAGATGATCAAACGTGAATGTTTACTTATATTTCAAAATGACACGAGTGATGTCATCAATGTCTCCCTTCCTCCAATTCTATAAGTCCGATTACAGACGTGAAATGTTCTGTGTGTTTGTGTGTCAGATGTCCCAGAATTCTGTGCATTAGTGAGCGCTGAAGCTGCCGAGGATCTCCGGAGCTCTCGGGACGATCCCGAGCGAACGCCTCACGCGCTGAAGAAATGTTTCACACGCATGATGAGCTGTGAGAAGAAACTGTTCGTGGATCAGCTCAACATGCTGGTTAAACGCATCTCTGAGGAAGGTGAGCGGAGCAAAACCTCAGCAGAAATAATAATAATAAGAAGAAGAAGATTGTTTGAGTGATGATATGTGTGTGTGTTTTGTTCAGAGGCGGCAGGCAGAGACACATCCAGCAGTAACGGAGAACTGTTGCTACGGTTACATTCACAGTATCCGGGAGATATCGGATGTTTCTCCATCTACTTTCTCAATCGTATGGTGCTGCGGCCGGGCGAGGCCATGTTTCTGGGCGCCAATGAACCTCACGCATATCTTTCTGGAGGTCAGAGGGCAACACACAAGCGTTCAGTACTAGCACGTGTTGATAATCGACTTTAAAGTTGGTGTTCCTTCATGTTCCAGACTGTGTGGAGTGCATGGCGTGTTCCGATAACACCGTACGTGCCGGATTGACTCCCAAATACATTGATGTGGACACGCTGTGTGAGATGCTGAGCTATCGTCCTGCTCCCGCCAGCACCAAAATCTTCCCGTGCGTGCGGGACAATTCGGACCCCTGCGTCTACCTGTATGACCCGCCTGTGGCCGACTTCACTGTCATGAGAATACAGGTGCGTTAGTGACGGAAGGACGCTTCATGCATGCAGGCACAACTTCAATTCATTCAAATGTGTTTTTTGTAGATTCTGGCGTCAGTCGAGCAGTACACGGTGAGCGCGCTCGAATCTGCCGGCATACTATTGGTCATTGAAGGAGAAGCCGTGGCCACCTCTGCTGCGGCACTCTCTGACATCACTTTACAGAGAGGCTCTGTGCTTTTCATATCAGCCAATGAGAGCGTCTCTTTACAGGTGATTTCATCCTCAGGCATGACCATGTTCCGAGCCTGCTGTTTACTGTAGGACAGAATCTCATGATGTGACGTGTTGCAGAATAACTCAAAGCATGACCAATATCATTTATTGTTATATATAATATTAAAATTATAACATGTTTACGGTTAAAAGGATTATGCTTACCAAAAAAACACTATATTCTTGGTAAATAATATAGCGGGTGTAATAACATTCTGCCACGTTTAAATGTTTCAGCATGCCATTTTGAAATGTATAAAGGTCTGAATTCCTGTACCGGTTTAAGTCAACGTGAAACCATGTTTCTGACTATTAAAAAAGGTAAATGAAGCCTGTCAGCTCCAGCGGTATACGAGATCTGACCTTCCCTTAACTATAGATGTTTTAAAGAACGAGTTGAGGAAGTAAATAAGAGTTTGTGTTGAGAGAAGATGCACGATTTCTCTCTTTTTTGCCTTTTGGATTTTTGCACATACGATAAATATACAAATCCAGATGGAGGACATTTGTACTTTTACAATCAAATGTGGTTGAAATGAAACTTTGTCAAATTTCTCTTTTTAGATCACAGTTTTCACACTGTTACTGTTGAAACAACATTAAGGAAGTTGAAGGATTTTATTGATTTGTTCTTATAACGCTTGAAGAGACGCAAGGTTTTTGTCTGTGACCTGTTACCGCAAATGTTTCTTCTTCTTTATTCCTGTTACTGTTTTTACACTAGCAGTGTGTGATGATGATGAGCACAAAGGATTATGGGAATGTGTTTAAGAGGGATGAGAGCATGTACATGTACGAAGCATGTGTTTGGCTAATGTCATGATCAATAAACACTTGTGTACTCTTCACCTGCTTATTCCTCATCTGTTTTTACGGCTTCACTTATCAAACAGGTTTTTCTGCACAAAGGTGAACTTCTCTGTGAGTCATTGTTTAGAGACAGGGCGTTAAACGTGTGCGGAAACCTTTCATACAACCATGTTTTCCAGGGCCTGTTTGATATTTTATGTACAGTAACGTTGCAGTTTGTTCTCATTATGTAACAGAAACATAAATCTCATTCGTTAAGAATCCACTCATTACACAAGTGTCATGTATATCACAGCTGCGCACTTTAAACAACGTTAACATTGACACGCAATAAAATGAACATTTCAATGTGTTTATTAAAGAACAGTTTAAAATCATATTCTAACTCTAGATGACGTGCTGACGGGGGTGTGACGTTCCTCTGGTTCCCCCGCGACGTTCACGGCTCGTTTAAAGCGCTCGGATAAATCTGACGTGGCCAATGAGTCCAGAGTAAACACGTGATTTTGAATGTGATTGGCTGTGGGTGTCAGGGCCCGGTAGAGTTTCTGAAGGGCCCGCACGTCCTCCAGAGCGTCATGAGCCGCGTACGAAACGCCCAGCAGGTGCTTCACCAGATTCTGCTGCGAGAAGCTCTGCAGTCCGCTGTCTTTAAGAAGCTGTCGGGCCAGAGGAAGAGTGTCCACGAGTCCGGAAACTCCTCTCTGAAAATCCGACCTGAGGCTGAACTCATCCAGAGCTCGAGCCAACACGTGACAGTCGAACCTGCGGATGTTGTGACCCGCCAGCAGAGGCCGACCGAACATGTGAAGGAAGGTGATGAAGGACACCAGAGACTCTCGGAGAGAGTTCGTGAGCACGGGCCTGCCGCGCAGAAACAGACGGCGTCGCGTCACCCGGAAGCCCGTCACTCGGGACGCCCCGGGCTGAATGGGGCATCGAGGAACCATGAAGAGATTCAAGGTGTGATGTCCACACACTGCGGCCAGCTGGACGATATCACACGAGCGATCTAAACACACACACACATCAGACATGACGTCACACGTGTTGTCTAGTTAGGTCTACAGTCATGACCGGCTGTAGATTATGAAGTTTAAAGTAAAGTGACAAACCGAGGCCAGTTGTTTCTAAATCAAAGAACACAGTACAGACTGCAGGCTGTGACATCTCCATTCCATCCTCTTGCGTTGCGTCAGTGGCGCAGGTGCGTTCATGAATATGCACGCGAGCTGACCAATCATAGGCAGCGCCTTATGAATATTAATTAACGTCACGACCTGGTACCTGGCCATTCAATTTCACACACATTAGGCTTGTTTGAGATGAGCAGAACCGATCACCGGTGATCAGCGCGAGATGCATGCCGGTTAGAAAAGTGTCCGAGTTACGTCCGCCTTGCTCTGATGTCATGCTGACGTGTGCCAAAAAACTCTCGCGACGGCGCGACTGCGCTGTTCAAAAGCATGATGGGAAACGACTGAGTGACGACACAGCTTCATGCTCATTGGCTGAGAATGTCAATTGATACATTTTCTCTTCATTCTAAGAATTAGATTACGCATCTGTTAATTTATATTTACATGCAAACTAAACAAAAACAAAACACACCTAGTGAAGTTAAGTATTAGGACTTGCGTTTATTTTATATTTCTCTTCATTAGAATTCTTCCTTGTTGTAATTTTCACTTTATTCTATTGAATGTTTGTGTGAATTAATAAATGAATCCGTTAAAAATATACATGCACACATACATATCTAAATGGACTGTTTAGTCATTATGCCTCATCTTTGTGTGGTTTCATCTGAGAAGTGTCTGGGTCTTAAAACAAGGGAAGAAATTCTGAAGAATGTTTGCTACAATACAGCTTTGACTTGCATGGTATGGAAAAATACTATGGACGTGAAATGGTGGCAGAAACCTGCTTGTTATTAAATATGACAAACATTTGTTATGACCTCTGTCTCTCAAAAGCAACTTGCTTTTTACTTCATTTACCATTTGTTTATACAATCCTTGAAAATGTCTTACATGTGTGAGCTGTTTATTTGGACATTATCTGACAGTACATTCAGTGATTATTATTGTAAGCATCTTCATGTAAAAACAGTGGTATTTCGATTACATCCACTTCGTCTGCGATAAAAAACGCGACCGCGATCTCCTCCACTGTTCACGTTTACAAGCGACAAAACAGCGACATTCACGAAGTGTTCGACTTCAAAGGTCTTTTTTGACTCCTCCCCCAATATACTGCTGCCGCCTCCATGCGCATCTCAAACAAGCCTAGTGACTGATTCATATCATTCAACAGCGCCATCAGGTGGACTGAACCAGTGTTTCGTTGTTATAAATGAGTTTATTTATGTTTTTTTTTAGGGTTTTAGGGCGTGTTCACAATTTCCAGTTCCAATAAAATTCCACGACTGTGTCTTAATCGCGACTTTTATTTTGAATAGTGAGCACGGGGTTTATTCAGGGTATTTATTCATGATTGTCACGTGTGTAACTCAGGGTAAATACGGCAGGTTGTTTATTTTCTCAATATATTTATTCCTTCGTTCTTGACATTGTGCAGTAGATCAAGAATAAAATATGATTTTCAGGTGGGCCACAAATTATATCTGAAATCTTATTTTACTTCACATATGTTCAATATCTTGTTTGAATTAAAAACATGAAATGTCAAATTATTATATGTTGTGGTTAACCATTTACACAAAAATATATTTAATACAAATAAATATATTCTGGTCTAAATATTTTTCGATAGCTGATGGGTAAATAAACAATGTTTCTTGATAAAAATGCTCAGTTTACAACTGTGTGTGTGTGTGTGTGTGTTGAGAGAATCATGACATCTCAGGTGAGACAGAACCTTCATCTCTCTCTCTCTCTCTCTCTCTCTCTCTCTCTCTCTCTCTCTCTCTCTCTCTCTCTCTCTCTCTCTCTCTCTCTCTCTATATATATATATATATATATCAAGTTTTTCCTGGCAAGTGAAAGCGAGTCAGTAAAATAAGTAAGAATCCTTAATGCATTTTTGATGAGACAGGGGCGGTTATTTTCATAAGGTAACTTCAAATGTGCTTTTAATGCACACCTTAAGTAAATGAACACCCAACTTTATCCATGAATGACTTTTCAGGTCATCTTGTATGAACACTTCCAAACTGCCCATGGATGCGGTTTCTGGAGAACATAACTTCTTTAAATGTGTATAGCTGTGCTAATAATACAACCGTAAGAAGCATTCTCTGTCTGTCACTATATGGCAGAAAAGAGTTGCACAGCAGATGACCTGTAAGATGTTTAGTATGGCATACATCAGTCTAGTGGTCAGAACAGACACAAAAACAAAATGAAGGTGTTTGTTTGTTATACAGAAAGCATTAAATGCATTATAGTGTTTAGTGCAAAACAGACAAGACCTAGAACAAGTGAATTTTGTAACAACACCAGCTCATGTCATTCAGAATAATAAAATAATATTTTATTCTGTCATAGATTTGGAGTGACATGACAGTGATGACACAGAATTATTCTTTTAAAATATTTCATTCTAATATAAGGTTTATTCCTTGATTCTCAGCTGACCAATCAGAGAGAAGTCTGGCTCATTTCTCTCTTACCCTGAGATCACCCTCAGCCAATGAGATTCCAGAGTCATTGGGAGAGTTGTGTTGATTGGCTGTCTGCTGAGCGTCTGTGGCAGTTGTGTTGATGGGATTGGCTGCGTTGACGGTGTTGCTTCTGCTGATTGGCCAGGGGTTATTCACGCCACCGTTGCACGTGTTGTTGTTGGGGACATTCATGCTTCCTGAACTGACAGTGTTGCCCAGAGTGTGCGGCCAAGATGAAGAGGTGAAAGAAAACACAGACGCCCCTGATGCCCGCGCGCTCGGTGATGCCGACGGACCGTCTCCGGTCAGAGAGGTTTCCAGAGAGAGTCGCAGGGGCAGCGGATGGCGGGACAACAGCCCCTGTAATTTGGCTGGAGGGCACGGCTCTGGCACCGGGTCAGGAAAGGAGAAAGCCAGACATTCGGCGTCTTCGTTCACCCAAGGGAAGGCAGATGAAGGGGCCGGCGACAGGTGCCCGGGTGTCTCTGGCGGAGCCAGAACTTCTGACTCCAGTGGATGTTGTGTCAGGGAGGTGGAGCTGTTTGCACAGTCGCCCTGAACTTTTCGAGGTCTGGGTCGGGGAACGGCCGGGGGAACACAGTGGATGGGTGTCTGTGGACAGCTGTAGAAACCCGGTCTTTCATACAGAGGCATGGAAGAGAAGGAGTCCTCGGCTATGTTCCGACCGTGTCCGGGCATCGGAGGGCTTTCGGGAGGCAGGTAAAGGGGGAAGCGGGAGAACGGAGCTCTGGGGCGACGCCGCAGGAGAGAGACACGAGCCGAGGGAGATGAGCGAGGGTAACTGGGGGACTGAACGCCCAGAAGACGACTCAAGCTGCCCAGAAATGGAGTGGAATGATTGGCTTCTTCATTTTCTTTAATCTGCTCCAGATTGTGCTGCTGGAACTCCATTTCCTCTTTGGGAACACTGACAGAGAGAGAGAGAGACAACTGATAATGTAAGGAAACTATTGTTTATGTGTATCGTCTAACTTCAACATGAGATCAGCTACATTTTGTGTATCAGGTATAAATCAAAGTAAATTCAGTTTTCTTGAAAATGTAAAAATGCTGAGAGGTTTGTTAATATCAATATCAGTATTGAAACAACAGAAGTCACGTGACACTGATAGAAATGCAAATACTGTACCTGATGTCCAGAGCAGATCCCATAAATGATGGTTTACGGTGTTCAGCGCTGGCAGCTGTGTAAGGCGGCTGAGGTTCAGATTCATTCCAGTATTTGTCTCGTTCAATGTGAGGAACTAGATCAAACATTTCATCCACTGACAGCAAAGACACCTGGGAAACAAAACACTTCATGTAACTGCACACGTCTGGCCGGAAGTTAACTTCCAGTCTGTGTCTGGCTAGTGGCTAATATTTGATCAATATGTATTTAATTTGATTTATATTCATATTTTTGTATATCATTTTATCAAATAAACAATGTATTTATTTTATTGTATACACATGTGTTGAATGGGTCGTGTAACTTTGTCTCTTTTAAGTTTAGCCATGTTATGGTTGTTCACCTGTATTACTGGCGACACTTGCTTGCTAATGTCAAATACTTCACTTTGGGCCTCAAGAGCAAAACATTTGTTTATGTTGTTGCTTTGACAGTGTCTATAAAACATGTTTAAGCACATCAACTGCAATAATCAAACAGTAAACATGATGTACCTGTAAATTACGATCCACCAACCAGTTTGTCTCAAAATCATCATCATCTTCTCCAAACGGGTTTATAAGCTGCTCGGCCACCTAAACACACCCACGCGAGATGATGTCAGCGTAGTGTTCTTACATTACAATGTTATTATGTGTGTCATGGTAGCAATTAATCAAAATGTCTGTGCTGTTGCTATGGGACTGTGAGATGGTTGCTATGATGTTCTGACCTTCAGCCAGCCCACATAGAAGAAGAACTGCAGTAAGGTGAAGACGGGCAGGTAGAAGTCAAGATTGTGACCTGGGTAACCTTGGGCGGGGTCAAGAAACTGCCGACCAATCAGACAAGCCAGAAAGAAACTGTACACGGCAACGGTCACCACCTGTCAGAGAGGGCACCACAGATTACACTCAAATAACATGATGATAATAATCATTTCATTGATTTCATGTGTGTGGAGGTCATTTTGATATCACAGAATCAGAATCTGATTGATTTCTACAGTGTTTGAAGTGTCAGACCTGTGTGTAGACGAGGGGTAAACTGATCCAGTCATATCCATACAGTCTCATGCACTGAGAGCGAAGTGTGTTTAACTCCTGACGGATGAAAGAACCGCTGCTCACATGAGGCTCACAAGACTTCACACACACACACTGCATCTCATTCACTTATTCACTTCATCTCAAGTGTTTCCAATACATTTCATTACACACACAGTCAGACAGACACACACACATACAAACACACGCACACAGTTAGACAGACACATACAAACACACGCACACAGTTAGACAGACACACACACACACAGTCAGGCCCACACACACAAATACAGACACACACACACACACAGTTTGACACACAGACACACACAAACAGACAGACAGGTGTAATGAGTCATACAGTGAGTATGGCGGTCATGGCGACATCATTATTGATCCGTCCTTCAGTTCGAGCTCTCATGGCCAGACTGACAAACCACATACAGGGAATCCAGAATTTATTATGAGCTGAAGGTAAATCCTCAAACTGTCGCAGTTCTTCAGCGGTCATGAGACCTGTGAGAGAAAACACAATTTTAAATTTATTTTACATATTGCACTATGTGCACGCAGCCCGGCTGCAAATACTTTGGCAATACGAATTTTGTCATGCCAATAAAGAACACTTGAAAACACTGAGACCGAACGGGGCGTGAGGAGTAAATGAGGACAGACAGGCTGCTGTAAAACACTCTGGAGAGAGAGAGAGAGCCCATAATTCCCTGTTTCCTTCTTGAGTTTAAATCCCAGACACCGCAGGGTACCGGCTCCATAATCTCTGTTATTACACACACACACACCATCAAGCTTCTCGCAAGACGTGACCAGGAACACAAACAACTTACAAAAGAGTCTCTAACAACAACACAGTGATATTCTCACAGCACCACACAACACTCATGTAGAGTTGATCTTCAATCTATGCATGAAAAAGTGAGTACAGCATTAAAGGGTCTTACCAGCCTGTAGCAGATGATCCAGGGTCGGGAATCTCTTGTAGACGGCCGTGCTGATGGAGCGATAGATCAGAACGCCTGACAGGTTGGCGTAACGCACTAGAGTTCTGCGGATGAGTCTGGACACTTCGTCAGCCCCCCGCACGTGCCCGCTTACCAGCGCCGCCAGCCGGTCGGGCCACGGGACGCTCTCGAACTGACCCCACCATCGAGACACCACCAGAGTCACATAGAAACCTGCGGCAGCACAGGTTACTCAGATCCATCACGCCTGACCTTTCACCTCTGTGTCACTTCATCTGTATTCTTACCCAGCACAAACGAGAGGGGGATGAGCTGAGCGTACTGATCACAGTAGATGGAGAGCTTCTCAAACCTCCTCCGCTGTCCGTCGTCCAGCACACACCTGTCAATCAAACACTCAGCATCACGTTCAGACACTTTGGTACGGATGTGAGATCAGTGAAGAGTTGGTTACCTGTATGTAAAGCTGATGGTGCAGTACAGCAGAGAGAAGATGAGCAGCTCTCTGTACAACAGCTTATAAATGCTTCCTTTCCATCTGAGAAGGAGACGGTAAAACGTGCCCAGCCGGGCGTCCGCCACCCACCTGGAGTATGTGACCGTCATTACTGCCCGCTGGTCCACTCGCAGCAGATCTGAACACCAGAGAACACACACACAACCATTCCTCAGCTATCCAACACACGTCCCTTCTTGAAGAAATGCAAAACTGTAGGAATGATTAAAACACAAATCCAAAGCAAAACATTAAAGCTTTGAAGAATGCCAAGCAGATCAAATGGATGTGTTTCTGAAACACACCGTATGTATGAAGGAAACATGTGTGAAGCGTGTCAGAGACGCTGCACCGCTGGTCACCTGACGTTAATCTGTTTCTAATAACAATGAGGCTTTGTGCAAAACTGACTGAGACTTAATCTGAACAAATCTTACCAAACACGCGATTGAATAACACGTCACTGTTTGGTAACGTTAAATCATGAATGAACACTGTGTGACAGATGCTGATGGAGGATGAGGAGGACCGTTGTGTCTCTCTGACGCTCTCTAGAGGAGACAATGTGACAACCCGTGACTGACCGCACACACACTTCATGTGTCAAGAGGTCATCGGGTCATCTACTGTCATGAGATCATGTCTCTGCACGTGCAGTCAGTTAAAAACACATGTGTGTCTCTTTGCAGCTTTGCACTATTTATCCTGGTTTTGCATTTAGATTCTTGTTCTTCTCCGCACACACACACACACGTGTGTTTGTGTGCGTGTCTGTGCGCGTGTGAGAGAGAGAGACAGACAGAGAGAGGTGGGGGAGGTATATTCTGCAGGTCATGGGGGCTTTTAAAGGAGGAGTTCATCTCCCACATCTGCTTCAGGTTATGGGGTGTTTGCTTGTGAAAGAGCATTCTGGGATAGCGCTGTGTCCTTCAGCAAAGAAGAGGAAGAGAGATTAGAATAGCTTGTGGTGTTTATATTATTATTGAATGTTGTCGTGTAGCACTGAGAGAGAAAAGCCTCCACACTCAACACAACACAAGAACTGCAACACACTGCGGTGTGTGTCCGGACTCATCACGTGACGCGGGTGTCCGCCTCCTGGTGTCATGTGACGTGATTGACAGCCGAATGCTTTCCTGCTCAATCTCAGCGGGGAAAGTTTGCGGAAAACAAGCCACAGCTCTTCTTCTTCTTCTTCTTCTTCTTCTCTTCTCTCTTGTTCTTCTTCTTCTCCTCTCCTGTCGCTCCTCGCAGCGCAAACGTGATCACTTCTGCAACATACTGCGTGTTGACGTCAGCGGCCAGCGCGAGCCGAGAGTCCTGTGTCCGAGCGGAGCGACGGTAAGAGCGGGAGCGCGCACGGGATATGCCGCCGGAGACGCCCTGAAGTTCAGTCACAGGAATGTTTGGCGTGTTGACAGGTGACGTGTTTGTCTCGTGCAGAGCTGGAGTCGGACTCGAGCCGGTCGGGGGCAGATGGGGGGTCAGGGGGACCGATGCCCGGGGAGCGCGAGACCACAGAAGCGGAGAGGAGAGACGCGTATAACATGTCCCGTCTGCGCAGCTCATCTCTGGAGATCAGAGAGAAGGGAACAGAGTTCCTCCGAGAACAGCTCGACGCTGCGCAGAAGGTTCGGTCATCTCTCGTCAGAATGCGGTTCTCTGTGACTCTCTTCTCTTGACTGTGTTTGTTTTCTCGGTGTGTTTAGGAGTTAAAGTTAAAGGATGAGGAGTGTGTGCGACTGTCTCACGTCAGGAATCAACTCGAGCTGGAATTGGAGGAGCTGACTGCCAGTCTCTTTGAGGTGGGCGGGACTAAAACATCATCACTGACGGATGATTGACACTCAATGATAATAGACAGTTGAAGCCTGTTGTGTGTGTGTGTGTGTGTGTGTGTGTGTGTGTGTGTGTGTGTGTCATCATTCTGCTCACAACACAGAGATCCTGATCAACTGAACATTCAATTCAACTTTATTTATTTAGCGCTTTTCACAATTTGCATTGTTCCAAAGCAGCTTTACAGGGGAAAAATAAAAACCCCCAAGAAAGGGTAAAACACGCTACATGGTGTTTTATATAGTAAATTAAATTATTCTAGTATATAATATCTAATGTCAGCATCTCCCGGTGGGTTATTTATCATATTTAGCATGAAGTGAATGTTTGGCTGTAAAGATGTGTTTTTAATCTAGATTTAAATTGGGCGAGTGTGTCTGATCCTGGAATAATATCAGGAAGGTTATTCCAGAGTTTAGGTGCTACGTATGAGAAAGCTCGACCCCCTTTGGTGGATTTAGTTATTCTAGGTGTTATCAAAAGAGTTTTGAGATCTTAGAGAGCGTGATGGGTTGTAGTGTGATAGAAGCTCTGTTAGGTAGGTAGGGGCTAAACCCTTTAAGGCTTTATAAGTGATTAAAAGAACTTTAAAGTCAATGCGATACTTAATGTAAAGCCAGTGAAGAGTTGATAACATTGGGGTTATGTGATGGTATTTTCTGGTTAGAACTCTGGCAGCTGCGTTCTGAATTAACTGTAGTTTGTTTATTGATGATGCAGGACAAACACTAAGTAGCGTATTACAACATCAAGTGCATTATTGTGTTCTCATGTTTTTCTGTTCAGACACTTTAAAGGAGCCGGAGGATTACAGTTAGATTACAGTTAGATTACAGTTCTTTATAGATGAAATTGATTTACTTTGTTTTGATTTTGTTTAGGAGGCTCATAAGATGGTGCGTGAAGCCAACGTGAAACAAGCAACAGCAGAAAAACAACTCAAAGAGGCGCAGGGCAAGGTCTCTCTCTCTCTCTCTCTCTCTCTCTCTCTCACTCACTCACTCACTCACTCACTCACTCACTCACTCACTCACTCTCTCACTCAGACTCACTCACTCACTCACTCACTCACTCACTCACTCTCTCACTCAGACTCACTCACTCACTCACTCACTCACTCAGACTCACTCAGACTCACTCACTCACTCACTCTCTCACTCAGACTCACTCACTCACTCACTCAGACTCACTCACTCACTCAGACTCACTCACTCACTCTCTCACTCAGACTCACTCACTCACTCACTCAGACTCACTCACTCACTCACTCAGACTCACTCACTCACTCAGACTCACTCACTCACTCACTCAGACTCACTCACTCACTCACTCACTCAGACTCACTCACTCAGACTCACTCACTCACTCACTCAGACTCACTCACTCAGACTCACTCAGACTCACTCACTCACTCTCTCACTCAGACTCACTCACTCACTCACTCACTCAGACTCACTCACTCACTCACTCAGACTCACTCACTCACTCACTCAGACTCACTCACTCACTCACTCAGACTCACTCACTCACTCACTCAGACTCACTCACTCACTCACTCAGACTCACTCACTCACTCACTCACTCACTCACTCACTCACTCAGACTCACTCACTCACTCACTCACTCACTCACTCAGACTCACTCACTCACTCACTCACTCACTCACTCAGACTCACTCACTCACTCACTCACTCACTCAGACTCACTCACTCACTCACTCAGACTCACTCACTCACTCAGACTCACTCACTCACTCACTCACTCACTCACTCACTCACTCAGACTCACTCACTCACTCACTCAGACTCACTCACTCTCTCACTCACTCAGACTCACTCACTCTCTCACTCAGACTCACTCACTCTCTCACTCACTCACTCACTCACTCACTCACTCAGACTCACTCACTCACTCACTCAGACTCACTCACTCAGACTCACTCACTCACTCACTCAGACTCACTCACTCACTCACTCACTCTCTCTCTCTCTCTCTCTCTCTCTCTCCTCCAGATCGACGTCCTGCAGGCTGAAGTGTCGGCTCTTAAGACGCTGGTATTGACATCTACTCCCTCATCACCGAACCCTCAGCTTCACCCTCAGCTGCTGTCGCCGGGGTCGGCTCGAGGCTCTCGGGGTCATGCCCGTAATAAGAGCGCCAGCAGTGCCCTACAGCTGCAGCCCGAGCCGATGTGTGTCCCGTCACAGCAGGAGGAGAGAGAGGTACAAACTCACACGCTGGCTGCTGATTGGCTGATTACTTTCTCTCTGCTTCTGTGTGTCACCGAATCTCGTCCTTTCTGTTTCTATCTCTCTCCAGTTTCTCTTTTCGTCTCTGTGATGTGTCTGTCTGTCTGTCGATCTGCCGCCTGCTCACTGTGACCTCTGAACCCTGCTGACAGGGCGCTTACTGTTGCCAGGTAACTGCAGAGCAGGTTTCTATGGCAACAGCCTAGTTGTAGTAAGACTGATGTTGATGGATGAACTCTCTCGTACAGTTGGACTCGGTGTTGTTCGCGGAGTTTCTCTCGTGGAAGGAGTCGGCGAGTTTGGAGGGTTCTTCAGCGTTCCTGTGCAGAGTTCAGAGAGAAGACATCGGACCCTGTCTGTCGTTCACCTGCTCGGAGGTTTGTCTGCTTTCATCTCCACCTGTCAACTCAAACTCCTTCTCCACCTTTATCTGACCGTCTCTCTGTCTCAGCTGTCCAAATCTGTTCAGCGAGCCGTGGAGAATAACTCTCTGACCATTGAGCCTGTTGCTATGACGACCGTTCCCATGGTGAAAGCCATCGAGTGCGGAGGACCCAAGTAAGTCATGACTACAGACCGTCACATCACAGACCATGTCCGTAGCAACAGTTCCACCCGCCAAGTCTTGACTTCTGCAAAACATTTCAAGACAAGTTAACATGTGACGCGCATCACCTCACTGAAGAAAGCGTCACATACAGACCCTTTAAATAGAGCTTTCTGTATTTCTGTAATCATACTTTACTTTCTCTTTGATTTGGGGTTTTTGCACAGCGGTTGCCGGCCGCCCATAGAAACGTAAGTGACCCCAAGAACTCAGTCTGCATGGGATTCTGTTGTCAATAAATCAATCATTTTGGCCGCTCCAGCATTTAGTCATCTGATTGACAGCTCCGTTTTGACCAGTGTAACCTTGTGTTTAAACAGCAAGTGTGCGTTGAGCGGCATTTCCCGTCCCTGCCGGCATCGCATCAAACTGGGAGATAAAGAAAACTATTATAACATCTCTCCGTCCAGTAGAGCACGAGTACGTCTCTTCATCATCATCATCATCATCATCACATTCGTTCTCTGATTATTCAACATTCAAATCTTTCTCTCCTCTGAGACAGATCACAGCCGTGTGTAACTTCTTCACATACATCAGGTACATCCAACAGGGACTCGTCCGACAGGAAGGTCAGTCTGTTTTATATATATGGTGTAATATATAGGGTTAGGTGTTTGAAGCGCCTGATTTACAGATGTTATTCCTCAATGTTTGTTGTCTGTCTGCAGTTCAGCAGATGTTCTGGGAAGTGATGCGCTTACGGAGAGAGATGAGTCTGGCCAAACTGGGATATTACATGACGGACATCTAGACAACACACACACACTCCAGCGGTGATGTTTTATATTTCTGTATGTATTGAGGGGATGTTTCAGAACACTATATGGAAGAGCTGTTGTCAGGTTTTGTTGTGTTATTAAACAGCAGTTTGTTTGTGTTGAATGAGATGGTGAGTCTTGCCTAACCTCACACAGATCAATGATCCTGAAGTGCCAAACACAAAGTGCTGTTTCTTATATCTGTCTTAAATCATCACAAACGTTTGAACGTGTTTTGTTTAAGGTTCATTTCGCTTTTGTTGACTGTGAGATTAACTTTTGTTGTCATATATACGTGTAAAGCGTGACGACTGCTGCACGATTGACAATCATTAAAACACAAATCCACGTTTAATGTTTACAGTTCACCCCGCTCGGTCAAAACACTACATATTTCTTAGTCTGTTTCTTCAATCTGTCTTGTGTTCAATCACAACAAACAATTCAAATACATAAACGTCTACCTTACAGTCCGCTGCTCATTAAAGACATCATCTGTGTGCATGTGTCTCTTTGTGATTGTGATGAGAAAATTGAGACTCTGTACATTTATTAAAAAAGGATTCTGTGGAATGATCAATTCAGACCAGTGAAATGTTTATAAATGAATGTACATGAATACAATTTCTAAAAAGAAAAGGCTGGAGATTTTTGAGAAATTTCTATCTGTATCATGTCACAGCTCATTTTAAATTCAATTGGCTGAAAGGAACAACAAGCAGAACATCATAAGAAACTGAAGGTATGAGCTGTCAGCTATTAAACACACGAGTGCAACACATTTATCACAGAAAAGAGTTTTTGTGACATCACATGTTCCGGTGCTGTCATCTGAAAGGAAATGACCTCACGTGACGGTCACTCTAATGCTATATCGAATACACTGTTTTCTATACAATATTAAACTAAGACAGTTTCATGAAAGACCAAGACGTTTCCTAAACCAGCTTGATGTCATTTCAGCTTCTTCTCTGACAGCGTTCTCTCTCTCTGGGCTTGTCGAGGAGAAACCTGCGCATATGAAATGTTGAGATCAACTAAACATGGCAGCTTAATTGTGAATGCACACATACAAACAGATTAATGTTTGACATCACATTCTAATAACACACACACCTGTGATAGCAGAAGAGGATGAGCGCTATCAAAGCCACGCCCACCAGAACTGACATCACCGACGCCACAATGGAGGAGGCCGAGAGGGGCGGAGCTGCAGGCTCTACACAACAGATGTAAGAAAACATGAATGCAGAATGAACGCCATCCGAACGCTGTGAAGATGTTCACCTGTGCAGGTGTAAGATCCAGGTGTGTTGATGCACTGCAGGTGTGGAGGACAAACCCACGATTCCGTCGAACACTCATCCATGTCTGACAGAACCACGAGGAGACAAACATCACTATGGATCAGACATGAATATTCATCTTTTCACGTACTACATACAGTATAAAGAAACCGTCAGACCAAGGCAGGCAGGTGGTCGAGGTCTCCACTGGTGTGTATCGGGGTCACACGTGATGTGAGGGGCTCCATGCAGCAGGTATCCAGTGGGACACTCATAGATGACAGTCGAGTCACACAACACTGAATAACCCACACGCAGCCGTGGAATCGAGCCGCAGGCCGAGTCTGAGAACAAAGACACAGTCACGGTGACGATCGGTGCGTGTACGAGCACACGTCCAGAACTAACAGCAGTACCTGCGTCTGCCTCTCTCCAAGCCGACAGGTTCATGCGGCGGACACGCGCATCTGTGCAGGGCAGCAGGCCGTCGGGTTGAAGTGTGCGGGAGAAAGGATCCGAGGGCACCAGCTGAATGTGCGTGTTGTCACAGATGATGGCAGATAGAGAGACGGCTTGAAGAGCGTCTCTCTGAGATGAGCTGAACACGCCTTCATTCTGCCACCAGAACCTCCATTTAAACAAACCCCATTCAGAATTATAACACACACTGCTGTGATGTGATTTCAGTTTCCTTTGTTAAACACACACTCCCATTTATTCACCATTGTTGGCTCCCCAAACAAGCATTTCGTCTGTGTTTCTCAAAAGAATAATTTCTTATTGTGTGGATCAGCAAACATGTTTGTTTTGCCAATGACACACATGAAATGCATTCTATTGAATTTCCCACAATGCTCTGAATGTTACCGGTCTCCATCTCGAAGAGCTGTGAACTGTTTGGCGATGAGGCAGGCGAGTAGCGGCCCCACACGGCCCCCGGGCACAGCGGCCTCTGAGATGCCTCCCACCCACACGTCCATGTTCCGGGCTGTTCCATACAGACGCAGCAGCTTTTTGGCCAGAACTTTATTACCCACAATCCCTGATAAATCAGATTCATTCACAGGGACAGAGAGACCGCAGAGTTCCCGCCAGGCGCTGTAACCTGCAGAGACACCAAGGTTCTCACACACAGACACACTGTAGGAAGCACGCTCCTGATAGAATTGTTTTTATGCTAGTCAACTTAGTCAAAATGTAATTCACTGCCAGATTACCCATCTGAGTGCATCAAAGATGATGGAGGGGTCCAAAACAAAAAGAGCATCCCCGTAGTAAAGGTAAAGGCTGTGTAGGTCTAAATGCAGTCACCTTGTAATCCATGATCTCGTCCCCTCTGTAGGTTTAATGCTGCCAGGTCGAGCGGTAGACCACCCTGAGCCTGGAAGAGCCTCTCCGTCAGTTCCTCGATCATCATCTGGTCTGCTGTCTGTAGTTTGGCCGAGGACAGGAGCAGGCCGCGCAGCACAGGATCCACGCCACCTACGGCACACGGAGATACCATCAACATGCACCATCGTCACCTTTGAAGTGTGCACTTTAAAGAGAACCCACCCTCATGCACAAGCCTCCAGGATGCAAACAGAGAATGATGTAATGGCAGGGACGGGTGCTCAGTGTTACACCGGTAATCGGGTCCGAGGCGGTTCACGAGCGGATGCACGGTGACGTGTGCGAAGCGGAAGGCAGCGCTGGAGAAGACGTTAGAGATGCTGGGGTCGGCTTTGGGGTCGTAAACCTTGTACGTGGGCACTAGGGACAGGTAACCTCTGCGGCCGAGGATGTGCGGCAGGTAATG
This sequence comes from Barbatula barbatula, assembly GCF_947034865.1. Classification (NCBI taxonomy): domain Eukaryota; kingdom Metazoa; phylum Chordata; class Actinopteri; order Cypriniformes; family Nemacheilidae; genus Barbatula; species Barbatula barbatula. The sequence continues at coordinate 17,553,333 of NC_136788.1, read as the reverse complement.
ATCCCAAGTCAGAACCTTACAGACAGGATTCACCACGTCAGTCAAACGTTTCGAGGTGTTTGGTCTCAGGTAAAGTTTCTCGGGTGCGTTTCTCACCTGGTGGACGGCGCCCAGTATTTTTCTGGCTTCCTGGTACAGCGTGTCTGGACCCCAGTGAGGGTTGAGCTGGTGAAGCTCCGCAGCCAATCGGTTGTGTTCTCTCAGAAAGAGTGTGTGAAGAGCGATCATACCCAAGTGTTCATTGGCCCGAGAGTCACCTGAGACACACCCACAAAAACGCCACAGTTTATAAGCACACGGAATTTAACTAGAACGCCAACGATCTGAACAAATAACATAACAGAGTCATCTCCTGACCCACAACCTGCTTGGAAACAGAAGGATTTATTCCTCATGCTTATGTCAAATCTGTCTGCTGTCTCGGGGGGCAGGCCGGGGTCGGGGGGCTCTCGCGGGCCGCAGGGGTCCAGGTGAGGCTGCGTGCGGGACAAGTAGGGCATGAAGCCCAGACCCCGGTCAGAGTGGAGCTGGTTAACAGCGAGCAGGCCAATAGGAGACGAGAGGTTCCGCAGGGCGACAGCAAGCGCGTCCGAGCTCCCGTACACCATACTGGCGTCCACAAACGCAGTGATGGCGTTCAGCTGCTCCCGGTGACCTGACGGGACTGTACAGCTGGGGGCGGAGCGGAAAAACGGCATGCAACTCTGCCGGCCTGCGCGGGGGTCCGAGGGTGGGATCTGACAGAAGATGAGAAGAAATTACGTGATTCTGTAGGGACTGACTTTTCTGCATCATATGACAAAATGATTGTGTTGACTCACGTGTATTGGGAAGCAGGGCGTGTGGCGGCTGCAGGTGCCAGTACAGTCGGCTCCGCTCTTAAACGCTGCAGTGCTAGAACTCTGAGGAGTTAACGTCAGGTCATGATCGATCCACTGACCCCACTCCACCATCAGATGAGACAGAGACGTATCCAATGAGATGTTCTCATTATGAGTGTACAAGACCTCCTGTGACACGCTGCGCACCTGCATGCATGCACACACAAACACACATGCATGCACACACAAACACACATGCATGCACACACAAACACACAGGCACGCACGCACACACACAGAAACACAGACTTACAGGACTTGAAGCTATAGCACACAATGTCTTCCACTAGAATGAAGTCAATAAGTGGAGAAGTCGTACGGGTGGTAGGGTGTAGTTATTGTAGGTGTGTTGCAGGTCCCAGCCTCGGGGGGCTCCTCGAGGGTCCTCGTACTCTGGCGAGAGCCAGCGGGTGTACGGCGTGTTCGCTGCACCCCACAGAGGATTCTCTCTGGAGAGACAAAAACAAACGTGATGTATGATTGTGGATGGTGAGATGCTGTAGGGATGTGTGTGCACCTGTTGTTGCAGTGTCCTGTGATGGTCCGGTATCGTTTGGACAGACAGTCAGATGTACACACGGGTCTGAGTGTTTCTGAAGAACAGCCGGTCACCTGCTGGATGATCTCTGTGTCTTCTGTGCTCAAAAGCTCTGAAACACCGATAACGACAACAGCGTTCGGCCGATGTGAACTGATTCATCGGAGCTGAATGTGTGTGTGTGTGCGTGCGTGCCTACCGTTGAGCTGGGGTTTGTCCATGGTGTGTGTGTACACCATCTCTCGGATCAGTTCCACTGTGTTGTCCAGAAACTCTGCAGATCTGATGTGGCTTCTGGTTTCTGGGCCGGTCTGTTTAAACAGAGCCAGCAGGTCATTGGGTCGGACAGAAGCGTCAGAGAAAGACATCTTCACCCTGAGAGAGACAAACACACCAAACACAGCTACTGTACAGACATCTCCATTCAATCTCGAGCATTTCTCCTGATGGTCTCACTCGTGTCTCATCTGGACATTCAGATCGAAGCAAAGTTATCCGAGCGTATCCACTTTCCGTTGAGAACTGAACTGTGTGTCCTTTTATCTCTTGATGGATTTTAGGAGAATCACGTGCGACAACTTGACAAATGAACCTCCACGTAAAAAATACAAAAAATTACATTTAAACATGTACTGTTTATGTGGTTCAACACAGAACCAGGTTACGTGTTCAGGTAAAACTATCATTTTTGTTTTAATCTAACAATAATTCTTCCAAATTTTCAAATAAAAATATTCTTTCTATTTGCCTTTGTTTGCAGAAAATGAGAACCGGAGAAAAAGGTGTAAAATAACAGAAAAGATGTGTTTTCTTCAAATACTCACTTTTAAGCAAAATTATTTCTGTATTTAGGAAAAGTAAAAAAAAATATTATTGGATGTGAAAACTTGGATTCTGTATCACAGTTTTCATGCGTCTTGTCATGCTGTCAATCTTTCACATTGCTGTTGAACGACTTTACGTCACTCCTGAGGTTTGATTTAGTTGAAATTCAACAGACACTGGACTGAAATGACCACAATATGATGAGAAATGATTTACATTTGATCCAAAGCGCCATACAGATGAAGTAAACAGTGAAGCAGTTGGAACAACAAAAGCAAAAGTTTAATCAGAAACTGTTCATACAGAGCTAAGTTTTATTATTATTGAATTATGAGCAATAAAATTCTCTGTATGTTTCACCTGTCATAGGTGTGAGCGTACGCGGCGTCTGTCAGCTCTTCAGCTCGCCGTAAAGCTTCCCTGACAAACTCAGATCCCAAAAACACTGAAAACAAAAGACTGTAGAACTCTAGTGACCCACACCAGAGAAATCACACAAGCACAAATGATTTGTTCTGTAATAATAAAATAATCTCTTCAGAAGTATAACTCTCAGTACCTGTGGCATTCTGGGCAGGAAAATGAGACATGGCTGACAACGGTAGACACATGATCACAAATAAAGACACAATCAAACGGAAGACAGACACCTGCCATGAAATAAAACGCATCAAAACTTTATTCAGTTCAAGAGTTTTTCCAGCCTTATTCAACATGATATTAAAGAAAAGATTTATGACACAAAGAAAACAAATCACATAAAACTATCAAAACTTGCTGGGCGGCACTTACCAGACACTTTGAATCCATCTGTACGCTGCTGTCAGCCACTCTCTGTCCTGACAAATTGATCACATTTTATGTTTGTTTAATCTAGAAGTGTATTTTGTGTACATTTACATGTAAAATATGAATGAATGCCGGTAAAACAGAGTATAATGAAGTGATGAAATGAAATAAATGCTGGAGTGTCTGATGTGTGTGTCAGGATGTGAGGTGACTGACTTTTATACGCTGCCTTCAGTCTACAGGTATGTGCAGAATTCTGTTATCTGTGCGACTGGTGACAACAACTCACATCAAACAAAGCCGAACACACACACACGCCGATCCTCGTTTCATCCTCTTATCTAATGAGGTTATCAAACGTCAATTTCATCTTCTGAAGAAACCTTCATCTGTGCTGCTTGTTCACGTGAAGGTCAGCGGCTGCTGAAGATGAAGATCGATCATCTTCATAGTGGTTCAGATTTATTCACCGTTTCTTCCCAACACACCGCAGAACTCTGAAGTCTAACTCAACGAACGAGCTTCTGTAATGTGGACACACATGATGAAGAACTGAGAATCACGTGAAACCCTCTAAAGGTAAAGTATTGAGTTACACTGTTAACAAAGCCTGTATTCTGTATACGGTCAGGCATCTGCCACCTCTCAGATCAATGGCTGCATTTCCCATGATTCCTCTCTGTCGAATGACACCTCTTGTGCTGGCCACCATACCATCAGATAAAAGGTGCCACACCTGGAAAAGAGTTCACTGGAGCATCACATAAAACCAACGCTTCTGAAAGCCTGATAAGACAAATGAGAAAGTGTGGAGAAAAGAGGCAGAGAGCTCACGACTGAACACACAAAGTGTGAAAAGCTTTTTGTTTTTCACATGTGTGTGTGTGTTTGTTTCAGGCTGTCACAAGATTTCATAAGACAATCTCTAAACTCATCATCATGTCCCGTCTGTGACAATAAACAAGATGAATCCATCAGAGAAACAGACACAGATCCTTTAGTCCGGTGACTAATGATATATTCAGATTTATTGTGCTTTCCGTTAAGATAAACCAGTTCACACACATGACATGAGGCACAGAAAACTCTTGTTCATACACTCATCATCACTTCTGTCTTCATAGATACTGTCAAATATAACTGACATTAAGGCAATTAAATAGATAAATATTGAAATATCTGCAAGTAATATTTGTAAAACCATACAAAAGTCGTGTTTAGTTTGGACATTTACACAGAGATTGTCATACTCATGTTTCCTAGCTCATTGTTAATACTGCATTTATAGTTTTTATATATCAGGA
>NC_136788.1:17468804-17548796 GCF_947034865.1 Barbatula barbatula | reverse complement strand
AAGAATTTGTCGTTTCCTCTCCGTCAATAGCTGTGTCTGGTTCCTTGTGTTCTCCTAAAAGATGTGCGCATACTGAGGATTCTTAACTAAGAATTAAACAAGACATCCTTCGTAGGACATACTGGCAGAAAAGGAAACAGGAAGTACCACGTTTCTATGACAGTACGTTGCACTCGCACACCAGTCAAATGAATTTAAATGATTTCTACATGACTGAGCAGTGGGTTACTTCTACTCTAACAATGCCAAACGGTAATGTTTTAAAACATAAAAAAATCTTGTAAACCACATCTGCTTGCTAAGATTAAAAATACGAGACACAGATTTATAAACGTAACATTTAAACACCACGTATTTGATTGAAAATATGAAAGGAGACAGCCTCGATGACGTAGCAGGTGTCAAATGAGACCTCAGGAGTACGTAGCCTACCCCAAACGAGACACCGCTAATGTGTGCTCAGCAAGACCATTTTGAGATTGAGCGCTACAAAGTCGTGTTCTACCGTTACTTCAGCATCTCCAGGCACGTCAACAAAAGCCCCGATCTCATTGGTCGAGCGGTTTTCAACACGGTGCGTCAAACAATAAAAATGAGCCTGAGGCTCGTGTTTGTGCACACTCACATTGGCACCCTTGTGGAGAAGCCTTTACTTCCAGAGATTCTTTTTGTTGTGCATTTACAGCACATGAAGTTGTTAGTGTGAACACGACTCGCCTGTACAGGTGTGACAGGAGCAGAGGTGCATTCCACGGCTGAAGTTCTCTCAAACTGCGCAGAGATTTCAGGAGATCGCCCTTCTGAATCACTTCCACCACCTTACTGGCCTGAGTGAACTCTACAACACAAGACTCAAGAATTGATGTCACATTATACGCACGACTACACAATAAACAACCAAATTGAAAATATGTAAAGACATGACTGAGACTAACAATATACACAGAACTGAAGTTCCTGTCAAGAGTAGAACGGCAGTAAAGTGCAGCGTTTACTCACCTTTACACTCTAAACTTCACACACTGTCGAACGAATAAATCCATGAAAACGTGCTTACCCATCATGCCTGCGATGTATGACTTGCGCACATCAGGCTGCTGACTGTATCTCAGCGTACACATGTTTCTCACTCGCTCCTGATCCAAGAGAAAGAAATATCTCCTCAAGAAAGCACACACGCCCTCTCCATCTCTCCCCCATCTGCCGGGACAGCCCAGCTCCAGGTACAGACAGGCCAGCTGTGAGAGGTCAGCGTGGAGGTCAGGGGGCAGGGGTTTGGGGGAAAACAGCTGGATCAGCTCAACAGGGTTAGTGAAGGGCGTGAACGGTGATCTGACTGGGGCTGTGAAACACGGACTGCTCTCTCCAAAGTCTTCTTCGGTTGAGGATTCTTCTGGGTACGTGGGCGGAGCTAATAAGCTCTCTGGCTGAACCAGAATGCAACAGGACACAGAAGACAAAACACGTTCATCCTCCAAAGTCTTCTCCTTTTCTTCCGTCCTGTCATTTTCTGTGTCTCTTGGTCTACCGGGGTCTTCTGGACCCAGCACTCTCTCCAGAACCAGAGCCCACTCTTCAAGCAGCTCTCCGAGACAGATGGGGTCCAGTAAAACCGTGGGGTCCTGGATCTGAGATCTGATAACACAAACAGACTGTTTCAGCAGAGCCCTGATGTTTGTTTATAAGCGTGGAAGATTTCTGATGTTGTTATGATGATAAAAGATGATGTGAAAATCTGAACTGAACAGTGTGTGTGTAGCTGGACTCACGTGGCCGTCTGTGTGGCGACTCTCAACTCCTGCAGTTCAGACTCGGAGCTCATCTGCTCATCGTTCGCTCTGAGACGCATCACAAAACACACGCTCAGTTATTACATCTACACAACATCACAGTAAAGAGTGTGACGGATGTCTCACTGGTGTTCTCCTTCATCCGGCAGAGGGGTCACAGGAGCCATCACATCACCCTGAAGGTCAGGCCGAGGCCAGAGGTCACTGTTCATCTGAAGGGTGTTGATCTTCTCTGTGGTCTTCTTCATGAAACTGGAGACGCTGAAAGACACACGTTCACAAAAACACCAACATCACATCTGAATCAAGAGTGAAATACAGAGAAACAAAAGGCAGAACTCCTGTAATCTTACCAATCACACGAGACGCTTCGGTGTACGACGACACAATGAGACGGAGAGCAAGAACACACTGCTATAAATGTGATACTGTAGTGAAACGGGAAGTTAGCGTTTAAAAATAACAGGGGACGCGACCAGCTGCGATATGAACCATTTAAAAATATGTTTGACTTTCTGTGGGGCCTTACTTCCCCGTGCCTAAGCCAATCAAAGCGGAGCAGAGCGAGTCCGGTGTGAAGGTTAAAGGGAAGTGAAATGAAGGGAAAAGTGTGTGCGTACCTGTCCCGGACAGCCTGCAGAGCTCGTGGAGGTTTAGGCCGGAAAGACAACGGTAGAAACTGCAGACCGAGATCAGACCTGTCGCTCTCTCCTCGCACAGACTGAGAGTCTTCAGGACAGACAGCATAATAGAGATCAAGAAAAGAGAGAATACAGTCAGGCGGCACGAGAAGCAAAAGCTCAACTTCATATCACATGAGGAGAATCTGAGAAAAAGAAAAGCGCACGTTGACAGCGGCAGATAAATGAGTGACGTGCTACTAACGGCTGGTTAAAGTGACTTTTATTTCAAACTTATTTCAATGTACAACAAATTGAGAAACAAACACCAAATGACACCACACTACACAGCTTTGTGCTGGTATCTCTGCCCTTCCTGAATGTATAAATCAAGGCTGATTTTGATCTTCTGCTATTATTACATGAATGCATGGGTTTAATCAGAAGTGACCCACGGTGTGCACTCGTGATGTGATCTGGGAAAACCCAACACATGGGGAAAATGGACATGTTACAGTTTGATACCATATGAAGGGTTCAAGCCCTTTCCAAAGCTGTTCTTTCATTTCGCTCGTACCTAGTGTGTAACAAACGTTATGGCTATCTGAAGTCCGCTGAGCGCTATGATCTTCAGCAAAGGAATTGGTGAAGAAAATGGGTTTAAGTGATGAAAATAAAAGCACAACAGTCGAGTATCACAAGTTAAAGACACTTTCAGTGGTAAAAGACTATTTCTGATGACAATTTAAATAAATAAACATTTCCTAGTATTGAAGTCTATAAAAATACTGTATAAAACCATTTGAATAAAAGTAATGTAAGGAAAATGGTGCTTAAGAACGAGAGCTCTGTCAGCAGTGCTAAGAGCATCATTACACAAGGACACTAGCAAACATAACGAACAACTGCTAGTAAGTTGGGAAGCAAGTTTTACATTGTTTATCATGGGCATAGTGTATGAACTTTTGCCATCCCGTTCTGGAGGCGGCTCACATGGGCAGTGGATAACTCCCGGTGCTCCAGCCGGTGAGCTCCGTCATCTCACGTTATCGTTGTACAAGAAAACTTTGCATGCCATAGTTTACACAGGACTGACAGGAAATGTGCATTGATACTCCTTCATTCTTCATGTTATGTGGTTTGTTAGATGCCTTTGTCAGGAGAGGGAAAGTTATGAGTGATGTCCTTAAACATCAACTATAGCCACTATAAATCGCTATTTTTCAGCAATAAACAAGTCCATTTTGCCACAATATTTTAAGAGATGATAGACATATAGACAAAAGGTTATAGAATAATAATAAAATGAAAACCAAAAATTGACTTTTGATCTATTTTGTGATATTCCTGAAAACGTCCCAGCGCGACATCCGACAGGTTTTCCCAGATTGCATCATACAGTATTTCAACAAATCCCTGAGAATTAAAGTAAAGAGCTTGGAGCAGTTCAGCTACAATTCCACTTCAAAAGCCTTTGAGACATCCTTTTATTCTCTTGTTTCTAAGTGTTCTGAACAACTCTCTTTCTGCTCGATACTGACTATTATTGGTGCAGACACATTCCTCCTGAGAGAGCCAATCACATTCCAGCAAACTCCCTTTAAGATGTAGAAGCATTCTTTCACTTTTTCAGTCTCTCTCTCTCTTTCTCACCATTTTCCACCTGCTCATCAGTGAAACTGAACTCCTTCAGCCGCTCCTCCTCCAGCGTTGTTTGGGTGGCGATTGAGTTGGTATCGTCATCTGATTGGCTGCCTCGTCGGCTGATGACGCGATAGATGCCACAGTCTAGAACATTAAAGCTCTCCTGCATTCAGAGATATTCAATATGTTAATTATGTTAATTAAATGATAGTTACAGCTTGAAGTCAAAATTCTTTACAGGAATAAAACACATGAAACTGTCAGTAACGCCTGGAAGTAGATCAGGTCGTTTTTCTATTGAACACTCACATGTGAGGAGATGCTGCTCCTGCGGCTGCTACAGGCAGAGTCCAGCGGCTCTAACTTGCTGATAACTTCCTCCAGTTGACCAATCAACTGCGGCTGGGAGGCGGGGTTAAGCTGCACCTTCAGCTGCTCCAGTCGATCAGTGGGGAGGGACTTCCTGGCCTGAGGAGGAAATAGAAAAGACTTTACATCAGGGGTCTTCAACTACTTTTCTTTGAGATCCAGATTTCAAAAGTATAAATAGGATGCTGGCCAGTTTTTACCATATATTCATTTCTTCTGTTATTTTGTATTTTGTTCCTTTTATGCTGTTTTTATTGCTGTTACTTAAAGGTCACATATTAAAACATGCAAACAAATAACGCGTGCACAAACCAACAGATTTGCAGATTATGATGTTGTAAACAACATTAGATATCTTTGACAGACAAATCGCTTCATTAGACGTCAGTACATTGTTATGAGCCGCGGGAATTACTTTTGTACTAAATGTAGCAGTGGTTTGGACTTTAGAAATGCACGTCCTGATTACGGCACATCTCTGAAAGCGCACCGTTCTTAATGTCTCTCCACTTATTTTAAATGTAAGGCCAGCCAGGTAGAGATGATTGACGGGACGCATTTGGCCCGCGGGCCCCCAGTTGGCCAGCTCTGCTTTACACTATTTCATCAATATCCAGTAATCAAACTGAAAATAATAACAGTGTTAATTGAAGTGTGTGTGTGTGTACCCTGGATGCAATAACTGCGTGCTGAAACATGCAGCAGACGGTGGCAGCCAGTGTCCAGTTCTCTCTCTTCATCAGACGCTCCATGCAGCGCTCAGGTGACAACAATAACAATTGAGACAAACGGCCATCGTCATGAAGACAAAACAGCTCATTCCGGAAAACAGCGATGTCCATCACATCTGCAGAGAGCAGGACAGATATGGACATAACCAGTTATACTGCATCTCCACTGCTGTCTGATGAAAGAACATTAGTTTGGCTTAACATTTATAAAGTTATCACTATAACCACACATACTTGTGTTTTTTCAAATGAACAACTTCTGTTATTTCACCTTCTTACCTTTGACCTCTGTCCACAGAAGAACCTGCCCACTATGAGGGGTGAAGATGTAGATGGCTGAACCTGTCCAGGTGAGAAGGTTTTGATCTCTGTCAAACACACACACACACAAAGTTCACATCTATTTTTAATAATACTTTATCCTTAAAACACAAACAGCAGGTCATGACCCCCATTGACTCCCATGTTAGGAAAAAATACTGTTGAACCCCAAATAAGATATTTTGAAGAATGTTGGACAGCAAACAGTTCTGGGGCACCTTTGACCGCCAGGGTATTTTTTCCTACTATAGGAGTCAATGGGGGTCAAAATCTGGCAAATTGGCATGCTTCAACAAAACACGAGACATTTATACACATTTGAAACAACTGGAAGTTGAGTTAATGATCAAATAATTTTCATTTTTAGGTGAAGTATCACTTGAAGTAAAGGTTTTACTGCAGTGTGATAAGAATCTAGAGGACTGATCACCCGAACTGAAGGAGTCTTGGAAACGCCAGAGACTGTGGACTCATCTGTGTAGAGTTGAAATGTGGCTCATTCCTGCGTAAACATCAGACACGACACAAATAAAAATGAATACAGCATTCACACTGACAGTAAGAGATCAGGTCCTGTGCATTTCATTGTGGGGTGCACACAGTGTGCTCTGTTTTACACCACACACAGGTATTTCAAGAAAACAGAACATGTGCAAACTGTGCAGAAGGATCAATATGAATCAGAGTTTGCGGAGATGTCAGAAGCGAGTGTAAACACACACCTGTAAGAGATGAGTGGCAGCGGTGGACAGGCCAGCAGCTGTTTGAACTGATGTGTGCTCAGAACTTCACCGCTGAAACTGGCTTCCCAAACACGAGAGCCCGGACGGGCACAGTACAGCAGAGGGGGAGGAACGCCCGGCTGACCCCGCTGACCCTGCAGGAGAAAACATGCCCCAAACTCTCCGTCACGCTCCTTACTACCCACACGCCAGAACTTCTCCCTGACACAGACAGACATTGAAACAAGATCTTAGGAGAAGAGACAATTTTTTGATAACTGGACAAACACACAGTCCCGCTCCAAACACACACACACCTCTCAGTATCACACAGGTAGCAGCGGCTGAGAGACGAGATCACAAGGTGTCCGTCCACGCAGCCCAGCTGAACAACACGTGAGTCCACCGTGGTGATAGTCTGAACGGGGAAGATGACAAACGCTGAGCCCTATCATACACACAAACACAAACACAACACACACAGACTGAAACACATAAACAAATAAAAATATACAAATTAATGTTTAGAACGAGGTTTTATTTTACCTTGCTCAGTTTAGAAAGTCCGGCGCGGACGCAAGACACTTTCCCTCCAACGTCTCCAGCAAACACTCGGAGTGTGGCGGTGTCCCAGCACAGAGACGTCACAGTCTGCCCCCGATGTTCCCATGATGTACACACTCGCTCCGGACGACCGCGACGCTCCACAAGCAGCTCCCACACCACAACCAGACCCTGACTGAGACACACACACACATCACTGAAGAGACACAAACTCAATACGCACATCAATACAGGTGAATAGGTATACCTTGTTGCCACGGCGATAAAGTCTTCATCATGAGGGCAGCATGCGACCTGCGTGATTGAACCTTCCTACAGAAAGACGGTACAGAAGACAGAGAAAGTTACAATGATGGATACGATAGCCAAATGGGACGCGTTTTTCTGTCATTTACACATTTGTACACAAAATCTACATAATGTGAAGAACATTCAGTTAAAATGTAATCAACTTCTGTATTTGTTTTGTGTAAAATAATAAAACCATTGATTTCGGTTTTTATTTATTATTGTTATAAAGAATTTTACACTTGCTAACTGCATTTCAACATTTCTACTGTAAAAAAAGGCTGATAATTTTGCTCTTGCGTGTATCAGCACATATATATCTTGTGTTTGTTTGTTTACTTTGTGCGTGAGTATGAGTCTTTGTTTCCAGCCTTCTCTCTGAATGAGGTGCAGCCCCCCAGCGGACGTCCCCAGTGCCAACCACTTCCTGGACACGGACACACACGAGCACTGCCACACAGGAGGAGGAAATGATTGTAATAAATCACAAGTGAAAATGGTCACGTTCTAATAAGGTAAACAGTATTAGGACAATAACAAATACACGTTTAAATCTAAAGGTTCTACAAAAGGCACTTCACAGTGAGGCTGTTTTTGTCTCTCAAAATAACACTTTAGTCAAAAACAACCATTGCTTTCAATCTTTTATCCAAGCTCTTGTGCAACATAAATGTTCTGTGACATGATCCGATATCTAATAGCCGATAAATAATAATTCATTTCCTCTGTTAAACTTCTTCAGCTGCTCACAGTTGAAATCCAGCACAGTTCTGTCTTTCTGTCGTGATCATTCACTTACGTTACTGATGTAGATCGAGTATTTATGAATGTGTGAATTATAGGAATAAAATCATATTGTGTGAATCAGACTGCTGTCTGAATGCTTTCTGTCTTGAGATCTGTTCCACTCGTGGCTGTTCAGAACACTTCTCTGGGTTGCTCTGGAAGAACATCTATCATTTGTTTGTTTAATCAAAAATATACCAGAAAGGTTTGAAGTGTAAATAATGTTTAACTAGTGTAAAGTAGACTTGATAAATAATTTTCAGAACTAATGGTTTCCTTGTTTTCTGCAGTCAATGTTTTCATATAAAAGATGGTGTCCACTTTTTGGCTATTGTATCAGTCTTAGGAAATTTTCTATTAATATTTAGAGACTGTATATCGGCCAATATATCAGTTATCTGCTTCCAATGTTTAAGAATAATGGGGCATCGGCCTAAATTTACATATCGGTGCATCCCTATCAGAAACTAAAAGATAAACAACACCACATGCATTTCATAGATGACAAAAGCTGTTGTGATGATGTGTGTTTACTTTGATTCGACCCGAGTCGAGCCGTAGGGCGGAGAGAAGAGGGTCCAGACAGTCAAACTCGGCCAGAACATGAGTACAGGAGTCAGAAACCACAGGAATCATCCTGACGAAAACAAACAACACACATTAAAGCATGTGGCATACTTTGATTTTTTTGTACACAAGCGTGTGGTCACTGCAAGAAATGGAATGCGCTAGCTGCGCTTAACACAATTCTGGCAGTTATTTTAAAAACAAACGAGGCATATGGTATACAGTACCAAATTTAATATTGCAAAAAATAGGGGCATTGAATTTTTGTTAAAATTATATTAATAATATAAATGTATGTGCCCCCATAAATGTACCATTTGGAATAACAAATATATAAGGATTAAATCTATATTTTTTTAGATTTGGTTTAAAACGGGAGTTATTTGGGTTTAACAATTAATTGGCAAGGATAGTAGTTTTATATCTAATTAATTTGTACATATTTATCATTTTTCTGATGATCCTATTCAATATCTTTTAGTTTTACATGCTATCCCCAAAATATTGCTAAAACTATTTAGAGGTAATAAATATTATTTGCAAACAATAGAAGAATTTACTTCTTGTTTTATGTTACAGTGCATAGATTTTAAATGCAATCATATTTTCATCCGTTCCCTTGTGCAATCCAAAGGAAAAATAGCTTTTACTACACAATGGAATTCTATATTTCAAAAAGATTTGGATTGGAGTAAAATTTGGAAGACACCTGATAAATATTGCATCACAAATAAGGTCAAAGAAGTGTCATATACATTTTCCATTGAGTCTATCCAGTTAAATCATTGGTGATACAACGTTTTAAAGTGGATATTGTGGACCTCTGTGTGTTTTGCAAGACTTCCCCTGAGACTATTAATCATTTATTTTGGGAATGTCCTTGCACACAAATGTTCTGGATAGAAATCAATAATTACTTAGACATCAAAACTATGTGTTTTGTTAAACTTGTGGAATCTGATATTTTGCTTAAATGTTTTTTGCATATATATGCATAAAGTTAAATGGTGTGAAAAGATACCCAACTTTGAGTATTTTAAAAATGAAGTTAACGGGTATTTGGAAACAATACGAACAAGCAAAGTTTAAAAGCAAGCAAGACAATAAAGCTATTTAATAAATAAAAGCTTTTTATGTAAAAGGCCTTTCAGTTTTTATTTTTTTAGACACCTGACTTGTATAGGTTTATGTACTATTATTTGTATAATACAGTTCTTCATTATTTCAAATAAAAATCTGGTGGTGCGGTACTATTCTGATGACGAAATTTGTGTCACGCGCAATGTACGGTGTCCCTCGCGTACGAGTAAAAACGGAACTATACTCCGGGCTTTAGGTCACGCATGCGCACGCGCAGTGTGTTTTTCTGAGCTTCTGGTCGTTCTAATGGACAGCACAGTGTTTTTATTAAATGCTTAAATGACAGCGAGCAACAATTCTAACTACTAAAGTAACAGTTTAATGCAGTTTAATGCAGTTCTCTGTTCCTGAAGTTGACCAGGACAGGCACATCTCAGGTCAGCTGTAGACACCTAAACATACTGTCTTACTAGTAGACAGCTCACTAGAATTGAAGCCACAGCCCGCCTGTCACATGACTCAAGGAAAATCCAGCGCACGCGCACGCGCACCATTATATTTGACATGTTTTACTTTGTTTCTTAACTTTGTGCGCAACAAAATAACCGCGCGCACACTGACAGGTATCCAGCAGAGAACACTTCCCCTTCCTCCAAAAACACAAATCTATCACAATTCGCCGCTGACACACTTATAAACACTTCATAAAGTGAATGCTTAATGTTTAACATCATTAAAAAGCGTTAGCCGATTAGCATGACTGTGAATCACGAGACCTGAAACAGCACAAACACATTCTTTTCCGTCAGAGATTCAAATAAAAGTCTAAGTTCAGTATCAGAAAACAACACTTCAGTTTCACTTTTCGCTCAGAATGACTTTCCTATTCAAGTTAACGATCGCGTGACTATATACAAAACCCCTTCAGTTCATCTTAATTTACAGTTAAGCTTTAAATAAGTGTCATGTCAACAAAACATATCATATTCAAGACGTATGAATGTGTATTAAATGATGCTTTACTTGCTCCTGATGGGCTCCAGACGCGTTTCAATGTGGATTTAATGTCCTGAGGTGCTGCGAAAGTGAATCAATCCTGCAGTGTGTAAAGATCGTGTGTTTGTGTATCTGTGTGTGTGTGTGTGTGTGTGTGTGAGAGAACTCACGAGCGTCTGACTGAAAGTGACCGGCGCTACTTCCGCATTACGCTGCACTCAGGGTCGCGCGCAGTGATTGTCCAAGGCACAGGGAACTACTTCTTAAGGCTTGCTCGGAAGCTCTATGATTTGAACTTAAATCGTTTTGTAATAATTAAAAAAATGTTTGTTCGAACGTCATTAAAGCTGATGTGATTTTGTGTCAATAACATGTAGGTTTTGTGTTTAGTTTCTGACAGCGGCGCACGCGTCCATCAGTGGACGGGGTTCATCGGTCCATTAGAAGCTCTTGTATTGATTGATATTTGAGATGCCCAAGAGAATAAAACCAGCAGCAGATAGAAAATAGCAAAGACTCGCACATCTCACAACCTTGAATCAGATTTACTCTTGAATTTTGTTGTACATATACACAACCATCACAAAGGTTTCTGAAAAGGATCACTTTTAACATCCGATGTTTCACATGGCTATTAAAGGGACAGTTCACCTAAAATGAAAATTCTGCCCTCATTTACTGCCCTTCTTGTTGTTCCAAATCTGCATTGTTCTGATAAACACAGAGAAAGATATTTGAAAGAATGCTTATAACATTTACATTTATGCATTTGGCAGGCGCACTTACATTGCTTTATCCTATAGGCCTACGTTAGTTTCTAATTATGTGCAATTCCTTAGGATCAAACCCACGACCTTGGTGTTGTTAACACCTGCTCTTACCACTGACCTTTGAGCTACAGGAAACAGCGACATACATTATTACCAGACAGATCTCGCTCCCATTGACTCCCATAGTAGGAAAAATACACTGGTAGTCAAAAGTGCCCCAAAACTGTTTTCTGTTCTATATTCAACAGAACAAAATAAATGATTAAGTATTTATTCCTACGATGGGAGTCAATGGCTGTTGAGATCTGTCTGGTTATAAACATCTTTCTCTGTGTTCATCTGAACAAACACATTTATACACATTTGGAACGACTGGAAGGCGAGACAATGATGACAGAATTTTCATTTTTGTGTGAAGTATCCCTTTAACCCTGGATGACAGAGGCAGATCTATGAAAAGATTGTGGTTAAAAAGAAACCAGAGCTTCCTCTTCTTGGCTCTCGTGGTGTAACGTCACCGTGTATCTGCTGTAAAATGTCAAACGTTTCTCTCAGCATGCTTTCAGGAAGTTCTTGTGATAAAACACACACACAAACACTCGGTGTAACAGTTTGATGACTTTATTTGAAATGACATCCACAACGCAGTGCAGCTGCAGTAGAAGCATTAACACGCTGTGCCATCACACAGATCATTTAATGCATTGCAGAGAATTCATATTCATTTACAGTATTGCTATATTTCCTCCCGTCAGCTTGTCTTGAACAACCGACTCGTGTCTCGGGAGACTTGAATTGGATTGCAGTGAAGAGTTCTCCGTATCATCCACTTTAAAAACTTCTCGCTCAAACAGTCCTTTGCATTAAACGTTATAAGTTCCTGAGAAACCTTCCACCGGTTTATTACGCCCAGTTTGGTCATCGTAGAAATACAAGACTGTTAAAATGTCACATCTTACAACGGAAATTAAATTATCCACTGAAACAGCGGTAAACAGAACGGAACAAAACCGAAGTGAACGAACAAAATATCAAGAGAAGTAAAACAGTTATCTGTGACTGCAGCTGTCCATCTCCACATGGACGATGACAGCGTGACCCTCTCAAAGCCCCTCTCCCAGGTAGACACGCCCACCAGCACCTTCAGCACTGACCCGAGTCGGCCTAAGCCGGGAGAGTGTGTGTTTCTTCCTCTCCCTTTTGTTGTTATTTGAGCGTCTTTTCTCTCTTTCAATGCGAACACGTTCTCCGGATCTTCTCAGGTCTTCCTCGTCATTCGTCGGCTTTGCCAGACTTGGAATTTACTGTATGCAGCCTGAAGCATTTCCTCCAGATGAGCCGTGAGCTGTCAATACACCACACACACAAATCAAGACGTGATTACACAACTTCACAACGCCTGCCTGCCTGTCTATCAAACATTCACACACAGTTTACTCAAGAGACGGTCATTACAGGGGCGTGGCCTTACATTAGCGCTCAAATACTGCCGTTGGATCTTCTCTTGAAAGGGGCGGAGTTTGGTCAACTGAAATCGCTCCAGGTTGGATTGCATCTTAACAACCTGAGCAAAGGAAAGAAAAACACACCTGACACTTAACAGCGATCGGTGATATTTAGCTGGGGCAATTATTCCATTTATCACGGATGTATTCTCTGACCTTTTCCTCCAGGAACGGAGTGTTAACAGGGAAACACGTCCAGAAATGTCGGAGCAGCTCTCCGGACGCTGTATACAAATGCTTCAGCTCGTTCTGAATGTCACTGGGCACCAACTCTACATTAGAGAGAGAGAGAGAGAGCAAGAGAGAGAGAGAGAGCGAGCGAGAGAGTGCGAGAGCGAGCGAGA
Organism: Barbatula barbatula; assembly: GCF_947034865.1. Classification (NCBI taxonomy): domain Eukaryota; kingdom Metazoa; phylum Chordata; class Actinopteri; order Cypriniformes; family Nemacheilidae; genus Barbatula; species Barbatula barbatula. Next base: position 17,535,699 of record NC_136788.1, on the reverse strand, counting down.
GAGTGCGAGAGCGAGCGGGAGAGAGAGAGAGCGAGCGAGAGAGCGAGAGAGAGAGAGTCTTCATCAATACTTTCATCTTTATCTGTTTATACTGATGGTGTTACTTAGAGGGACAGATAATTATATACTTTTATTCAATTTTTTATTTGATTGTGCATGTTTATATAAATGTTTCCTTTGGCAATTTAACATTTGTTTTATAATGCTTCTTTGAATCTTGATTGAGAGAGAGAGAGAGAGAGAGAGAGAGAGAGAGAGAGATCATCAGCTCAAACCTGGCGGCGAGATATGTCAAGTCCTGTCACGACAGAAGAGCAACAACCAGCACAACACAACACAACACAGACACAACACACACAGACTGACACAACACACACAAACTGACACTTATGACAGGATCCTGTCACTTTCACTAAGAACTTTTGTCAATACTTCGCACTTTTATGTCTGTATTGATGTGTACATATTGTTTCTTATATAGGATACTCTTATTTTATTTTATACAGAATGTTTATATTTAATCTTCCTACTTTGGCAATGTAAAACACTTTTTTATCATGCCAATAAAGCTTTTTTGAATCTTGAATCTTGAGAGAGAGAGAGAGAGAGAGAGAGAACCAGGAGAGTATAAAGTAAACCTTCAATTTGAAATTGAGAGAGAGCAGACTCACGGTTAACAGTCTGTTGACTTCCACCCTGCATCAGAACCCCTCCAGGAGAGAGAGCCGAGATGGCTGAGCTCACCGCACTGCTGGACATCACCTGAAACAGAACATGACAACACATCATAACTCAAAGACCTGATCTCCTGGCAGGTTTCAAACACGTGTTCTGTTCATCGTCAGTACCTGAGTCAGGCGGGGTTTATAACTCTTCATCTCCTGCTGGATGACACTGATGGAGTTTAAGATGTCCTGACTGCTGGTGTACGGCTGTGATTGCAGAGGAACCGGGCCATGAGAATATCTAACAGAGACAAACACACAAAACTAATAACTCAACAAACACACAGAACACTTCTAAACGCTTGCCTCGTTTCAGGTTTACCTGCTCGATTTCTTCAGGTTCAGAGAAATGGGTTTACGGCGGCAGTCACTCTGCAGATCATCATATTCTATGGCTTCCTGTAATTTCACCTTCAGAGCGAGAACAATAACAAAAACATCATCATTCATCTGGAGCCATGCTGGGTGTTCTTTGCATCGCCTTGCTTGAGCCGTCTGCAGCTGTCTCACCTTTTTCAGCGGAGGCTGGAAGAGATCAGAGTCTCTGGAGTTTCCATCGGTGCTGCTGGTTTCACTGGTCTGATCACTGCAGGCTTCCCTGCGCACAAACACACATCAATCACACACGTGACTGAACACACACACACACACACACACACTCGTGTCCGTTGAGAGACTCACGCTTTGCGCAGGCCGGCGGCAAGCACCATGGCACTGTGATGATTAAAGCGTTTGATAATGGCACAGTTGCTGTTTTCTCTCAGTGTTTTGTTGGTCACGTTTGAGGTGGAGGAAGCCGCTGCTGTGCCGTAACCCTGCAGAAACAGAGAGGTCACAGGTCACAAGTCATCCTACAGACATCGGGTCAACAGTGATGTAAGGTCTCTCACCTCATCTAATGTTTTATCCTCCAGTGCGAGCAGATCCACCATGGGGTTCTTCACACCCTGAGTCACCATCGACTTCAGACCTGAGAAATAAAACAGCGAACGCTCAATGCACACTCATCGTAGGTTCTCGTGTGACAAATACAGAGCCGTGTTGCACCTTGCTCATCCTGTTTGGCACACTCGGAGAAGATGTCCTGCAGGCCCGTGTTAAGTCGATCTCTGTGGAAGTAATGAGACTGAAAGAAGCACGTCCAGAACTCCTTCTCGGTCAGGTTGTGAGGAACGTTCTCTGCGTATTTCTGCTTCACTGCAAACAGATGGAATGAAAGTCCTTTTCAGGATTTAATCAACAACTGAAAGGATATCACAAAAGCGTCTGAGATTTACAGAGATATTATGAACACACTATTTGTCTGAAAGACCGTTGTACACGTTTTTGTGCGATTAACTCTTGACATCTGAAAATATTTAAGCTGAATCACATATCTCACCGGTAGGATAGGTTCTAAAGATCGACTCGATGATGTCAGACGTCAGGTTGTAGCGCAGACCGTTGCAGCCGTCCGTCTGCGGTCTAATGTCAGCCTGTAACCACGGCCACACGTCATATCACAAGCTCTCATTTACAATGTAAATGTGACAAATACCCGGCGATTCGTGGCGAGCGAAAACTCACCAGGAAGGCAGCAGAGATGCCCACTTCCTGTTTGTTGTTGTTGGAAATTGAGTGGTCTACAGAACTCAAGCTCAGCCGATTGGCCCAGAACTCCTCAGCGCTGATCACCTGACTCACCACCAAATCCTTATAGAGCTGAAACAGAACAGGGTCTTCCTGCAGCATCCTGCAAAAACAAACGAACGATGCATGATGTTGTTCTGATGACTGAAGAGAAAATCAAGCACACTTTAGGAACAATGTGCAGAGAACTTTGTTGGTGAGATGATATCCGCTCACCTGTTCTTCTCCTCCAGCTCTTTGTTGGCTTTCTTCTTGAACTTGGGCAGGAGTTGCTGAAGGAGTTCTTTAGCGGCGTCTCTGTCCTTCAGTGCCGTGCTCTCATTGGCGAAATGAAAAGTGGTGCTTTCGCCCGTGTGCAGAACCAACTGAAGCTGGATCTTTGCTTTGCCGTCGGGGCTGATCTTTTGACCTGCACACGAGTGAAGAAAACACAGAGCACGGTTTACTAGTAGCTCAGATAGAGTTTATTTGGACATGATGCCGTAATTATCTGTTGAATTGTTTATATCTTAACACAGATTATGACAAGCTTCTCGACAAGAGGTGTTAAGACAACAAATGACTGGAACTCACAGCGGATGTCAGCATACAGATGACTGACAGTGAAGCGGTCCTTCCCCTCCGGACCCCAGGCGATCCGTCCAGCCATCAGATAGAGAGTTCCATCCTGCTTCCTCTGACGGACCTTCTTCACTGCTAACAACACCTCCTCTGACAGAGACGCCATGACTACACACACATGTATGTTTTATTATCTCCGTGGGGACATAGGCATAATGAGTTGTATACTGTACAAACTGTAGATTTGATCCCCTAAACCTAAAGATCCTAGAAAACTTTTTGCATTTTTAGATTTAAAAAAAGTATTGTTCACGAACAGTGACACGGGTCCACATGAGTTGTTGTGCATTCGGGTTTAGGTCCCCACTAACATATAAAAACCAAGTGCACACACATGTCTTTCCATGTGCAAAACTCAACAGATAATATAAAGAAAAGAAGAGCTTATGACATATTCAGATGTGTAAAGAAAGATTGAAACAGATGATAAACTGGAGAGAAAAGGAATTGATAATAAATCTATAAGAGATAATAAACCAGAAGTCTGTATTGAATCTCATTCAGATCAGTTTCTACCGGAGCTAACAGCACTAGCAACACCATCATTTATCTCTTTCTCACCAAAACAACTTTAAGTACATAAACCAACACTCATTCTCAGTAAATATAAACACCAAACTCCCTGCAGTGGCAAGAACGATTGAAACAAACAGAAACGAGATTTTAGACCGAGAAGTCTGTCCTCCGCTCACAACTGAACTCACTTTCGGGAAATGCTTTATTTCAGCATTAAAGACCCTCACCTGGCGCTCCAAAGCTGCTGAAGCCCGAACCTCAATGTTGATCTTGTGCTAGACGGAGTGAAATCAGTGTTAATGACCGTTTCTATGTTTTATTTACAGTCGACACAGACTCCGTGAGTGACAGCCGCTCTTACATCCGACCGCCATAGAAACAAAGTGAAGCTAGAACTTCCGCCGGTTTACGAATAATGGCTGATAAACGGGAGCATTTCAAAATCAAAGTCCTCAACGCTAAGGAGCGCGGCTTTTCTTTTGACAGAATACTCGATTTCCTGCTTTAGATGTTTGTAACACTCACTCGTGTCAGTTGTTTGTGTCATGAAGGAAAAACAGATGAACTGGTTTGGTTTTGGTTTTAATGGCTTCGGTCAGATTATCACTGGAGATGTGAAGTGTAAAGTTAACACACCTGTGCTGTTATCAGACGCGCGTGGATCAGACTGTAGAGTCAGCTGGAGCTCGAGAGCTGCTGTCATTCACACAGACAGTGAGGAAAACCTTCAGTACTTCAATGGATGATTCTACAAATTTGATGCGTATTTCTATTTTATATTGTTTGACAAATATCCTATTTTAATCATTTCTATATATACTCTGCTCACATCATTTTTCTAATTTGTATTTATAATTTGCCACATTTGTAAGTCTTCGTTAATATTTCAAATAAACGTGTGAGATGCATATTTAACTAGATCTTAAAGTCACACAAGTCTATACAGTGAATGATTTATCCATGCACGCCATCATTTAAAAAAATCAAAAACGTTAAGCTCCTCTCGCCCTCTCAGCAATAACTCTTCCCCACATGACGTCAGCAACATAAAAGAGGTTGGACTATACTGACCGTCCAACAGCCAGGCATTTTAAGCCCTCCCCGCCAGGCCCAACTTACAACAAACCAATCAAAAAGGGAAAGGCAGAATAAAGCACATTAATGGCAAGTTCCGTTCCATGGGGATTTTAAGACATAAAGCTTTCGACTAGAATCTTAAGGACTCCATGATGATCAGTTGTTGATCTTGAGTGCTCAGTGATGATGGTGTTGTTTGTGTTCCAGGTGGCAGTCGTGTGTGCGTGTCGGGGTTTGTGCGTCGTTCTTCGGGACAGGTGTGTGTTCCAGAGAGTGAGGGCTGCACAGACGCCTCCATCAGTGAAAGACATGTGACCATCAGCTTCACAAGCAGAGTGGAATGCTGGGAAATACAGCAGGCACAGAACCGGCTGGTTTGGAGCAGGGAACAGGAGTCCAGCGGTAATAAAACACCACTCACTGCAGCTAATTATGCTCTTCATGTAATAAAGAGGCCAGATGATGATGATGACGTTCTGTCACAGGTCAGGATGTTGCATTGCCGTTAGTGCCAGGCGGGTACGTGGTGCCCAGACCACCGTTCTTCCGTCCTCTGTGTGCTAAACTGTGTGCTGTCAGCCTGGCGCTAGGCACAGAACACGCTGTGCTACTCACCGCATCTGGAACGGTGTTTACCTGGGGATCTGGAAGGTCAGTGAATTTAAAAGGATATAGAAAATGAATATGCCTACGTATCTTTATACAACAAACGACTCTTCTTTTTGTTGGCAGTCACGGGCAGCTGGGTCATGGTCATCTGGCATCACAGGAGGAAGCTCAGATTGTGGAGGCACTCTGGGGAGTTCAGATCGCAGCCGTGTCCGCTGGCGGCTGGCACTCCGCTTCTGTCAGCGGTAAGAATATTCACCATACATCTGTAGGAGCACACATAGATTCTAAGCAGGTCTGACGCCATGTGTATCTGTTGGTGTTTAGCTGGAGGGGATCTGTACATGTGGGGCTGGAATGAAAGCGGGCAGCTCGGCCTGCCATCTCAAAGCGTGGAGGAGGAAAAGCTGAGAGCGAGAAGGACCGGTGACACACTTGTGTTAGCAGACGCGTACAAAGGTTCTAAAGATCTGTGTGTGGCCTCTTGTGGGTTTGGAAACGTAGACTTGGCCGTAAATCAAGCAGAGGAGAAAAACAAAGATGACGTGTTCATCTCCATTCAAGCGTTCCCGGCTCTAGTGGATATTCCTCAAGTGTCAGAAATCACCCAAGTCGCCTGCGGATCCAGACATACAGCCGCCGTCACAGGTGATATCCACACCCACATTTGTTTCATGACATTTCTAGTTGATATGAACATCATGGAGTAGTGTTGTTTTTCCTGTAGGTACGGGTGATCTCTACACCTGGGGATGGGGTAAGAGTTTGCTTTGCTAATGTAGAATGTAGATGTGTTGTTGCATTAGTCACCTTTCAGTCTCTCTTTCTTTAACAGGTTCGTACGGTCAGCTGGGACACGACACTGAACACAGCACAGATGAACCAACGCAGGTTAAATACTTTCACAGTCATGACATGCGGGTTCAAGATGTTGTTTGTGGATTATGGAACACTTTTGTGTCTGCTGTTCCACACGAACGATCCTCACACAAACACAGGCATACAGAATAAACCTTTATTACATTAGGTACAAATATATCATCCAAAATACTGATTAGAAACTGTAAGCATGTCAAATGAAAGAATGATCTAGAGAATACATGTAAAATCAAGGTGCTAGAGTAAGATAAGAGTTCGTTGAAAGATCACTGGTGAATATTCTGGACCGGAAAGCAGCTTCACAGCTTCACAACACAATCTTGAATGAACTACAAAACAACATTCATTTGTCAGTTAAATCAATGAAAATATCAAAGGTTTCTCAATTCTTCTCAAGTCATATGAAGATATAAAGGTCTAGAGATGATGTAGACTGTGCTTCTTGTATGACACAGTACATTTCTTCTATTGTGCCTCTTCAAACTACTTTCTATCCATTAAGATATGGAGTGAGCGAACACACTGCTGCGGCTTTAAAGAGTAAATGTTTTGTGATTTTTAAGGCCCTGCTTTGGTTTATGGAGTGTTTACGTACATACACGGTGTAAAAACAGTTGATGTAACCTCAATTCTTGACTGATTCTCAAATGATTCATTTGGCAATTCATCCATCTAATCCCTCCTTTCCGTCAGCCTACTCTGATCTGATTGGTCAGAGGGTCTATTCTGCTGTGATTGGTCTACTGCAAATTGAACATATGCAGGCATAACACGGAGTGACGTAAGTCTGACCCGGAATGACAGACGACTTATGGTGTAAACATTCCGTCTAACATCTGTGTTCTGCTGAAGAAAGGCCGTACTAGAGGTTCACAGTGACATGACAGAATGTTTTATCTTTCGCTCACCTGACAAAGTCTGGAGATCTGGAGATCACGTGCTGAAATTCAGAGAGGTTCACGGTTCCATCTTTATCGATGTCTGACTCCTCCAGGATCTGCAGAAGGAAGGGAGTTTGTGTCAGTGAAGCTGATCTGATGGCCGTCTGTCTCCTGTGAGATGGATTTGAGATGGACTCACATTGCCTATCAGCTGTCTCATTTCCTCTGGGGTGAGACAGGCGTCGTCCGTTTCTCCCGTCAGACAGTTCACCAGCTTCCTCAGGTCTCCCCCATCAAGCGTGCCGTCGTCATCAAAGTCTGGAGAATACAGGAATATCGTAAAGCCCACTTTGTTTATTATTCGTTTTTTCCTCAATCGTACAAATATAATTCAATCTTGTTTAACACTTTAAATAGGTTATAAATGAATATTTTGGTTCCAAAATGAGATAAAAACAATCTAAAATCATGTTTTTATTGTGCGTTTCATGCAATATCAATCAAACTGCAGTTGGTTTGTTTTGATTTCAAACATAATATCTCAAGCAATACTGCTTACTAACAGAATAAAAACATGATAATAAAAACAGAGTTATCTCATTTTGGAACCAAACTCTTCAAATATTCTGTTGGTTGCACCAGCGTAGTTTACGTCATCTGAAGGGGTCTATATCAAGTGTGATGTTTACAAGAGCTTTATCTAAGGACGAGAACATGACAGCAACCACACTTCATAATCCTTCAATTTCAAACCACTGATATGTAGGTTACTCCACTAAGATGATCTGATTCGTGATGTTAAAATAAATGTAAATGTGCACCAACTCCTTGAGTTGATATTACCGAAGATGCGGAAGGCGTAGTGGGATTTGATTTCCAGGGTCGCAGAGTCACTAAAAGCACTCAGGAGATCCAGAAAATCCTCAAAGCTCAGACTGCCATCCTTCCGGTCAGATGTGGAGAACACGTGGCAAATTCTCTCCCTGAATGGGTTCGACTGCCATCGATCAGAATCAACGGCAACAAAACACATGTGGTTTAATCAATCTGTAAAGATCTTCAAATGACATTCTTGGTGCAAAAACAGAACTGCGGGTAACGGTTTAGTATCAGGACACATGTCTAGAATCACCAGGTTATATTTCACCCCAAAACACTGTATATATTCTTAATTTCTTCTTTGGATTCGAGGGTTCAGACTTTCTTACTTTGAGTTCTGGAAGTGTCAGGATGTTCTGCATGGACACTCTTTCATTCGGCCCGGTCTCTCTGCCTTGGAGTTGACAGAATTTTTTGTGCGCCCTAAACAAACACATCAGTTGTGTAGTTTGATGACTTAATGATACTGTAATGGTATTAAAAGAGTGTGTGTGTCTTACTCGTTGATTTCTTGTTTTGTGAGAAATGTGAGCTCCTGAATTAAACAAGAAGAATTTAAACATTAAGACAAATAAGATCAACTGTCTGTTCTATATAATAAATAGACATTTCAATAGTTTCAATTGAATATAAAACGTGTAAAAATATAATATAGTTACACACAAACTGATTTCTCTGTATATTATTTGTTAGTGTGAACTTTACCTGATACTCCGACAGAAGCTCTTTCGGTAAATTATGACTCGCTGTTCCGCCCATTACTGACTGACTTCACAACTGATAAATACACTTTTAAAAGTCACTTTGTTTCGTATTTGCTTACTAATCCACGTATTTGTCCAGAGTTTTGTAGTTTTTGGTCTCAACAACAGGCGAGAGAAACTTTGGTCGTTGGTTGACAGGCTCACTTCCGCTTCCTGGAAGACGTGTAGTTGCTATAGTAACATGTTTGCTTCTCGCGCTGCGCAAGTCCAGCACAGGGAGTGTATAATGAATATATTATACATATATATGATGTTGATGCATTTTTAGAAAACGCACAAACTAAAGACATTCTAGTTTAAATCACGTGACTTTGCGTCTACAACAGAAGCGTGAAGGTTTTTCACATAAACACTTTTCCAGCTACACAGTGCAACAGATACACAATTATAACACATCTGAAAAATAAATAAGCAATGTATGTAGAAAGTCATTAAAGTACATAAAGTTAGTGCACAGAAATACACAATAAATTAGGCTGCAACTAATGATTATTAGTTTCTTTATTAATCGGATAAAAGCATTATTATTATTTGATCTTTTGCTTATAATAACCAAATATAAAACCCAAAATAAAGGTATTTATTGAATTCTTTGAAAAGTGAGTTTCGCTCTTTTATAAAAAAAAGCAATAAAACTTCTTTGAACATCGCAAATATAAGTAACAACCGAGTGTGTTGGTGAGGAAATGTTCCAAGTGAATGATAAACTTATTTTGAACTCCAATGTTAGACATTTGCTTCAACAAAAACTATTATTCGTTTTGAATGAATGATGTTAATAAGAGATGATATTCTCGCGTTCAATGCTATCGGGACTTTGATGTCACGCGTCGATCGATCTGTTTGGGGATCTTCACAATTAATCTGGTCTTGTTACTAGCAAAGTTTCATATTCATAAATCTAAATATTTAAACGTGAAACTTCATTTTCTCACATTTTGGAAAGAACTTGAAAAATACTTCTTTTCAGTTTCGTTGTCTGACAACAAAAAGGCCTTAAAAACTTGATCTGTTTGTAATTCTTTTCCTTTTTTTCAGTGTCATTCTTATAGTTTATCAATATGTTTAAGTTACATGATTGTGATTTTTTGTTTATTTTAATCTGTTTTAGTTCTGTTGTTGACTGTTATTATCTGTAAAACTTTTTTTAACTCTGTAGGAAAGTAGATCTCGCGGGCCACAGGTGAGAACTTCTGTGTAATATGAAACACTGGATGTAATGCAGCTCAACAGTCATCACGATGCACAGAACGAGACTGTGTGACTCAAAGCACTGCATCAGATCAGCAACAAACACATTTCTATCATAAGCGCTGATCTGCGGTCAGTTGCTCAGCACCAGGAACCGTTAGCACGACCAGAGACACACTGATCTCACCTCACAGGATTGTTTCCATGAATCCACGCCACGGCCGTGTCTCTCTTTATATAACAGCGGACGGTTTGAAGCTCCTCCCCCTTTAATTGCATTGGTTTTGTCTTTAAAGAAACAGCGTCTCCGGATATTGATGAAGGTTGTAATAAAGAAACAGACTCCTGTTAAATCTTCACTAATCTCAGAGGATTTGTGTTTATTATTGCTCACTGTCGTTAAGTCTTGCTCATGGATTTCTCTTCAGTGATAATTCCCACTTCGAGTAGGAAATAATTGACGGAACGGCTCTTTAATGGTGCAGATATCATTAGTAATACTGGGAATTATCGACAGGCAGCATGAGCCCGATCTATTCAGTATGACAATCACACGAGGACTTTTATTGGTTATGTGGTGTTTAGTTTAAAGCTGTTATTTATGATTTAACAGCACTTGTTGTTTTATAAAGGGGTTTGCGGGCTTGGATCCACAGCAGGTATTTGCCCGAGCGATGACGCGCGTGAGTTCCCAGCTTCCCTTGCGCGGTCACCATCATGGCGGACGAGCAGACTGAAGAGAAGCAGCAGTCGGCAGCGGCAGAAAAGACGATTTTGACGAACGGAGACTCTCATCCTCCTAAAGAAGACGCGGATCCCGCAGACGAGAGCGGCAAGAAGAAGAAGAAGAAAAAGAAGAAGCCGAAACCGTCAGCCGCGGGTAAATAATGACGCAGAAAAGAGTCTCGTGGCCTCCCGACAGCAGCTCGAGCTCTTCAGACTCATGTTCTCGAGCTCAGTGTTTCAGATGTTAAGTGAGATCTCGTGAGGCTTGTCAGTGATGATGTCCACGTGCTTCTCTGGTTCTTCAGAGTTGGTGAATATGAGAGTTACGACACACTTTGATCTCGCTGCCGTGTGGTCACGTGTTTCATGGACCCCACAATAGCTCCAAACCCATTAAAATAGATTTGAGCGCGAGGGGTAACTGTAATGGAGCTCAATATGAGCACATCGCGTACACTGAATACTACCAGGACGTGAGTGTCATAACTCTCTTATTCAACAGCACGTGTGTGTGTTCGGTTGGGTAATGTTGAAGAACATCAAGACTAATAGCGGCAATGTTCCGTACACAATCATAGAAGTGTGAGTTCTGGATGTTGTTCTTCGTGGTTTTGGTCCCGTGTTGCATGTTGTACATCCGTTTGACAATAAATATTCTCTTGTGTTAGAAAACAAGGAGGGAGACGGCGAAACTGACATCACCAAAGTGACAAAAGAACTCCAGAAGCAAACATTAGAAGAGCAAGAGAAGGAGGACGAGGCGGAGGACGGTGCGTGTTACATTATAATATGTCATAAACATGTAACTTAACAAGTGTGCACCTGTGACAGTCTAGTGTTGCTTCTTGAGCTAAATAACACGAGTTGATCATGAACTATATCTGTTTCATTCAGCAGATGGTGAGGAAGGAGATTCCTCAGGAAAGAAGAAGAAGAGAAAGAAAAAGAAGAAAGGACGTAAGGCTTTTCATCACAGATACTGTTTGAAGTCACAACACTCATCTGCCAACATTTCATCACTTTCCAGTTGTTCCAAAGAGAGAGATATTTAGAGGAATGCTTATATCAGATTTAGGAAAATATACCTTTTATTGTTCTGTTGAACCCAAAAGACCACATTTTGAAGAACGCAGCACAGCATACAGTTCTGAGGCACTTTTGAACACCAGTGTATTATTATTCAATGGGTGTTGAGATCTGTCTGTTATAAGCATTCTTCCAAACATCTGTGTTCATCTGAGCAAACACATTTGGAACTGAAAGGTCACTTCATGATGACAGAATTTTTAGGTGAAGTTTCACTTTAATGTTTTGTTGTATTTCTCCAACCGTTTCCAGCCAAAGTTCAAACAGATCCTCCATCCATCCCCATCTGTGAGCTTTATCCCGCTGGAGTTTATCTCAAAGGCCAGGAGTGTGAATATCCACCCACACACGACGGGTACGGTTAGGTCACATGCTGAATGATGGTGAAGAAAATGTCTGCGTTTTGAAGCTCAGAACCGTGGTGTTTGTTTTGTGTTCCTCACAGACGCACTGCTGCGTGGAGGACCAGCAATGAAGAGAAGAAGTTTTTGGATCAGGCAAATGAGGAGATGTGGAATGACTTCAGACAGGCGGCCGAGGCACATCGACAGGTCCGGAAATACGTCATGAGCTGGATCAAACCGGGCATGAGCATGATCGAGATCTGGTGAGACGATTATTAAGATTGAACTTCAACAACTGCCGGAGGAAGCCGAAATACCTCTAGAGGGCTAATGATGCGGTACAGATGAAATTAAGTTCATATGTTGAGTTGTCGTTTGTCCCTGACAGCGAGAAACTGGAGGATTGTTCCAGGAAATTGATCAAGGAAAACGGTCTGAACGCCGGTTTGGCTTTTCCCACCGGCTGCTCTCTGAACCACTGTGCGGCTCACTACACTCCTAACGCCGGAGATTCCACCGTCCTCCAGTACGATGACGTCTGCAAGATCGATTTCGGCACACACATTAACGGTACGTCTGAAAACCAACACTCGCTGCCTTTGATTCCCATTCGTGCGACTGATCTCATGTGTTGGATTATTTTGATGTTTCAGGTCGAATCATTGACTGCGCTTTTACCGTCACCTTTAACCCGAGATACGATAAACTGCTGGAAGCTGTTAAAGACGCCACAAATACTGGAATTAAGGTAGCGTTTAATCCAATTTGTTTTCATGATAAACTAATTTCAGTTGATTTGAATGTTGATGTGTTATTCTCAGCTTCACTACTGTTGACTGGTTTCATGAGATAAGCGTGTTTAGTTCCATATGGATTAAACGCTTTGTTTTGACAAATGCATTATTGGGTGTTTGTGCATCAGTGTGCAGGGATCGACGTGCGTTTGTGTGACATTGGAGAATCCATTCAGGAGGTGATGGAGTCTTACGAAGTGGAACTTGATGGAAAAACATATCAAGGTGAGATGAAGTTCCTGCGATGCTGAAGGTTTAAACGGCACCTGCTGTGATATTACTGACATTCTTCCTTTATGTTTCCAGTGAAACCAATTAGAAATCTCAACGGCCACTCCATTGGGCAGTATAGAATACACGCTGGCAAAACCGTGCCCATCGTGAAAGGTGGTGAAGCCACCAAGATGGAGGTACAATCCCTTTCTGTTTGACTTTCACATGTTTATGACTGATATCTGAGAAAGTGAAGGGTTTGGGTGTGACACAGAGAGCTATCAGTCAGAAACACATCATGACACACACTGGAAATGTGAGCTCTAATCTTGTGGTTTTTGTTGCATTGCTGCTTTAACAGGAAGGTGAGGTCTATGCCATCGAGACGTTCGGGAGCACTGGGAAAGGCATGGTTCATGATGACATGGAGTGTTCTCATTACATGAAAAACTTTGAGGTCGGCCATGTGCCAATAAGGTGAGAAACACATTGATCTCTGACACTACTGCGGCCCCTGTGGTCACACTCTGAACATGTTACTCTTTTAATCAGCAATAATCCATTTAACAATAATTGAACACAAAGTAAAGAATCCTGTGGCTTCAGGAGACTTCCATACACAGCCACTAGATGGTGCATCTACATTATTCGCAGCGTTTGTCTGAATTTGACAAAGATATTTGCAAATGCTGCATGTTGTGGTTTTAGTTCATTTAACTGTATGCATTCAGTAGAGACTTCAATGTATTTATATTAGACTGGCAGATGCTTTTATCCAAAGCGACTTGCAAGTAGTTTATTTATTATTATCTATATACAGACACTAAAATAGGCCATTCCATGGCACAAATGAATAAATGTAAATAATGTTAAAGAATATCATATAGACGTCTCAACTTCCAGACTCAGGATTTTCTGTATACGTTACAAAACGCTGTTCTTTTCCCCACTTCGTTAAAAATGACACCACATGCTTTTTTGAGTATCAAACAGCTGTGTTTGGGGTCTATTTTTCACAGACTCTCTGAAAACATAAAGATAACTCGCAAAATGATGTTCTGAATGCAGCGGTCGCTATGCATTTATAGCGAATGCATAGCGTGCTTGACCTAGAGAGCGTAGAACAGATCCTTTTGGCCGGCTGTATGATGACAACGTGCACACCCGTCACAAATGAAATTGAATTTATGCCATTTACTCAAGTGATCCCAGCAAGGTAAAAAAGTACGGATCACATCCCTGTGTTATGTTTTTGTGGTATTCATGAAAATTGTAGTTCATGGTGTTCACGTGTGTTTTCTAGACTCCCAAGAGCCAAACATTTGCTGAATGTGGTGAACGACAACTTTGGCACACTGGCCTTCTGCCGCCGCTGGCTGGATCGATTGGGTGAGACCAAGTATTTAATGGCGCTGAAGAACCTGTGTGACCTGGGCATCATCGACCCGTACCCTCCTCTGTGTGACACCAAAGGCTGCTACACGGCTCAGTTTGAACACACCATCCTGTTGAGACCCACCTGTAAAGAGGTGGTCAGCCGAGGAGACGATTACTAGACCTCTGCCTTCACCTCTCTTATGCTTTCTTACGTCACATTTGAGTATTCTATGGGTAAAGATGGGGGGGGGGATATGCTGTGCCTTCTCATTTCTAACACGCATTTGTCTGTATAGAGGACGGATGAGGTTTGAGAAGTTGAACTGCGGTGTAATCTGTTTTAGGCACAGATGCTGCTCTAGAGACATTTGACAAACTCTTGAGGACGTCCGGTGCACTTTTCATGATCAACGTGTGTTTAACCCGAGGAAATGTGACATCAAAACCACATTTTCAGATCATCTGCATTTAATAGTTGCATGTGTTTAGTATACAGAGAATGTTTGTGAGATGTAAGAGGAATGGATTAGAGTCATGTTGTTTGATCATTCTTAATTCAAGCCCTGTGTGTTTTGGCTTTTCAGTTTGGGGCTTTAGATTTTTCACTGGTTTAAAACAAATGATTCGATCTTCATGGCTTTCTCTCATTCTTTCATTTCAATTCTGTCAACTCGTATATATTCTCAACCACAAATAAACATTACAGCTACGTTACATCACAAATGTTTTTGTCCTTATGTGCTGTTTCTCTTTGATCTAGTGATTGTATTTTTCCTCCCTTTAAATAAAATTGTATTGCATATTTTCATTAAAACGCATACATTATATACAAAACTGAATATTAAAGTTATTAAAAAGCGCCACAATGGAAAGATATGAAAATGTTGCAAAATAAAATAATCGAGATAAATATTTGACATCCAAGCCGTTTAGCTGTTCTAAAGTAACTACTCCGGCTTTAATAACACTCATCATCATAAGCTGACACTGATGAATAATGAAACACTTCACCGTCATTACTGTATGAATGAAAGACTGATGTGTATTAAAGGTTCAAAAATGATCAATGAAATATAAACGACTACTTTCGGCTCCTCCCTTCAAATTTCCCATCACCTCCATTTCCTTCACCAACACGCTCATTAAAGTGCTCGATCCAATCACGGTCTCTCACCTCTGTGGACACTCTGCATCGCTTCATTCAATTCACTCCAAAAGTTCTCTTCTAACTCACAACATTCACCATCACCCCTTCAATGTCCGACACTCTTTACACGTTCTTCACCACCAACTCCTCCATTAGGATCACTCCTGCCCCATTTCTCTTTCTTTCCACTCCATGATAAAACAGCTTGAACCCTTGATGCTCTTCCACCTGGTCTCCTGTGCACACAATCTTTCCCTCCATCATATCAGCCGGCTCTCTACCTTTACCTGTCATTGTGCCTTTGCTCTTCTCTCTGTGTCTACGGTCGCGTGTAGCTCCTCTGCTTCTTCCCCTGTCAGCCGATGCTCTGTTCATCAACACCATTGGTCTCTGTTAACCCGGGACCGACTGACCCCGTATGGAAGTCGCTTTTGTGATTTTCATGTTTCATTTGGCAGAAGTTTTCCGTCGGATGCCTTTCCTGACACAACCCTCTCCATTCATCCGGGCTTGGGACCGGCACTAGAAACCAGTTCTAGAACTGAAACTAGTGGCTGGATTAATATATTATTTATAAATAATCTATATTATTAAAATAATCAATTATATTTAAAAAGAATTTGGATTGGATGTTATAAGCCTTTCACGTGATGATAAATACGAGTTTACTCGTCTGAATGTGTATGACGTGTGTTTATGTGTGTGAGGTGCCTGTATGTGTGTGTGTGATGTTATGTGTGTTTGAGTGATAGGTGTGTAATGGGTGAGTGATTTTTGTATTTGTGTGTGTGATGTGTGTTAAGTGTATGTGTTTGTGCGTGTGTTATGTGTATGACGTGTGTTTGTGTGTGTGAGGTGCGTGTGTGTAGGTGTGTTTGAGTGATGGGTGTGTAATGTGTGTGTGATTTTTGTATGAGTGTGATGTGTCAATGTGTCTGTGTGGTGTGTGTGTGTGCGTGTCGGTGTGTGTGCGTCGGTGTTTGTGCGTGCGTGTCGGTGTGTGTGCGTGCGTGTCGGTGTGTGTGTCGGTGTGTGCGCCGGTGTGTCCGTGTGCGGTGTGTGTGTTGGTGTGTGCGCGGCGTGCGTGTCGGTGTGTGTGTCGGTGTGTGTGCCGGTGTGTCCGTGTGCGGTGTGTGTGTTGGTGTGTGCGCGGCGTGCGTGTCGGTGTGTGTGTCGGTGTGTGTGCCGGTGTGTCCGTGTGCGGTGTGTGTGTTGGTGTGTGCGCGGCGTGCGTGTCGGTGTGTGTGCTGTGTCAGTGTGTGTGCTTGTGTTTGTCGGTGTGTGTGATGTGTCAGTGTGTGTGTGTTTGTTTATTTGTGTGATGTTTTTATTGTGTGATGTGTGTATGTGTGATGATTGTATTTGTGTGATGTGGGTGTTTGTGTGTGTGCATGTATGTGTATGTGTGATGTTTGTATTTGTGTGATGTGTGTGTCCTTTATGAAAATGAACCATGTTTTTTGTGGTGTAGTAATCGTGGTTTTTGGTGCATTGATTACTGTTTGAAAATTTTGTTTTTACAACATCATCCAATATTTGGGTTAGGGTTTATAAACCGATCCCAAGCCTCCTTTACCCAGCTGCTTGCCTATTTTGTAGTGGTTGGGAACGTCTTCGGCGTTGGCGATGAGACGTTTCTTCCACTCCACTTTGGAGATGCGTTTCACCAACTCTTGGACGACTTCTTGTTCATCATGATCTTCTTCTTTGTTGTCTTCTGGACGGGGAGTCTGGCCGATTTGTTCTTCAGCCTCGTGTCTCTCGTCCCTCACGCTGAAGCTTGACAGTCGGAAGTCTTCTACAAATTGAGACAAGTTTTTCTCATCCCAGACTTTAAAGTCCAGCTCGGCCTGATCTTTATCTTCATCTGGACGCTGGATTTCCAGGCTGTGTTGAGACCTTTCAGCGGACACTGACGCTTCGTCCACCTGCACACAAACAAAGCAGTTTTAGATTACTAATATCAGTCAAGTATACATAAGAAGCATTTTAAATATATATGTGGTCAATTCCAGAATTATGGATGTGACATAAAAACTGTCAGGGAATGTGTTTGTTACCAATATACTGAACATTTGTTTACATTTTACTGATCCCTTGTTGATAGAGTTTAAACATCAGAAAAATGTCCGTCTATGCACAAGTTTTCTATTTAAAAAGGGAAATAAAGATGCGTTATGGATGTGACAAAAAAAAGACACGACATACTTTATAGGATTTCTGACAATTAAAATGCAAAACCTGAAGCAATTATTCCCAGCAAAGGGAGAAGGGATGTCACTCCATAGAACATCAAATATTGTGAGAAATAACACAAAATAATGTTGAGATTGTGTTGTTAGTGTAGTAAAAAGCAGATTTCTTCATGGTAAGGTTGACAAAAAAAATACTTACTCTGATCTCACACTTATCATCATCATCATCAGTCGGATCTTTCTGCTCATCTCTAACCAACGATCCACTCGTCGGCTTCACCAACAAGAAACAAGTGCACTTCACTAAACTTCATCAAGTACACAAACACCACTTCACTAAGCTTCATCAAGTACACAAACACCACAAGTGCACTTCACTAAACTTCATCAAGTACACAAACACCACAAGTGCACTTCACTAAGCTTCATCAAGTACACAAACACCATTTCACCAAGCTTCATCCAGTACACAAACACCTCAAGTGCACTTCACTAAACTTCATCAAGTACACAAACACCACAAGTGCACTTCACTAAGCTTCATCAAGTACACAAAGACTACTTCACTAAACTTCATCAAGTACACAAACACCACAAGTGCACTTCACTAAGCTTCATCAAGTACACAAACACCACAAGTGCACTTCACTAAACTTCATCAAGTACACAAACACCACAAGTGCACTTCACTAAGCTTCATCAAGTACACAAACACCACAAGTGCACTTCACTAAGCTTCATCAAGTACACAAACACCACAAGTGCACTTCACTAAACTTCATCAAGTACACAAACACCACAAGTGCACTTCACTAAGCTTCATC
This sequence comes from Barbatula barbatula, assembly GCF_947034865.1. NCBI lineage: Eukaryota > Metazoa > Chordata > Actinopteri > Cypriniformes > Nemacheilidae > Barbatula > Barbatula barbatula. The sequence goes on along the minus strand of NC_136788.1, from coordinate 17,517,222 downwards.
AAGTACACAAACACCACAAGTGCACTTCACTAAGCTTCATCAAGTACACAAACACCACAAGTGCACTTCACTAAACTTCATCAAGTACACAAACACCACAAGTGCACTTCACTAAACTTCATCAAGTACACAAACACTACTTCACTAAACTTCATCAAGTACACAAACACCACAAGTGCACTTCACTAAACTTCATCAAGTACACAAACACCACAAGTGCACTTCACTAAACTTCATCAAGTACACAAACACCACAAGTGCACTTCACTAAACTTCATCAAGTACACAAACACCACAAGTGCACTTCACTAAGCTTCATCAAGTACACAAACACCACAAGTGCACTTCACTAAACTTCATCAAGTACACAAACACCACAAGTGCACTTCACTAAGCTTCATCAAGTACACAAACACCACAAGTGCACTTCACTAAGCTTCATCAAGTACACAAACACCACAAGTGCACTTCACTAAGCTTCATCAAGTACACAAACACCACAAGTGCACTTCACTAAGCTTCATCAAGTACACAAACACCACAAGTGCACTTCACTAAGCTTCATCAAGTACACAAACACCACAAGTGCACTTCACTAAGCTTCATCAAGTACACAAACACCACAAGTGCACTTCACTAAGCTTCATCAAGTACACAAACACCACAAGTGCACTTCACTAAGCTTCATCAAGTACACAAACACCACAAGTGCACTTCACTAAGCTTCATCAAGTACACAAACACCACAAGTGCACTTCACTAAGCTTCATCAAGTACACAAACACCACAAGTGCACTTCACTAAGCTTCATCAAGTTCACAAACACCACAAGTGCACTTCACTAAACTTCATCAAGTACACAAACACCACAAGTGCACTTCACTAAGCTTCATCAAGTTCACAAACACCCCAAGTGCACTTCACTAAGCTTCATCAAGTACACAAACACTACTTCACTAAACTTCATCAAGTACACAAACACCACAAGTGCACTTCACTAAGCTTCATCAAGTACACAAACACCACAAGTGCACTTCACTAAACTTCATCAAGTACACAAACACCACAAGTGCACTTCACTAAACTTCATCAAGTACACAAACACCACAAGTGCACTTAACTAAACTTCATCAAGTACACAAACACCACAAGTGCACTTCACTAAGCTTCATCAAGTACACAAACACTACTTCACTAAGCTTCATCAAGTACACAAACACCACAAGTGCACTTCACTAAGCTTCATCAAGTACACAAACACCACAAGTGCACTTCACTAAGCTTCATCAAGTACACAAACACTACTTCACTAAGCTTCATCAAGTACACAAACACCACAAGTGCACTTCACTAAGCTTCATCAAGTACACAAACACCACAAGTGCACTTCACTAAGCTTCATCAAGTACACAAACACCACAAGTGCACTTCACTAAACTTCATCAAGTACACAAACACCACAAGTGCACTTCACTAAGCTTCATCAAGTACACAAACACCACAAGTGCACTTCACTAAACTTCATCAAGTACACAAACACCACAAGTGCACTTCACTAAGCTTCATCAAGTACACAAACACCACAAGTGCACTTCACTAAGCTTCATCAAGTACACAAACACCACAAGTGCACTTCACTGAGCTTCATCAAGTACACAAACACCACAAGTGCACTTCACTAAGCTTCATCAAGTACACAAACACCACAAGTGCACTTCACTAAGCTTCATCAAGTTCACAAACACCACAAGTGCACTTCACTAAACTTCATCAAGTACACAAACACCACAAGTGCACTTCACTAAGCTTCATCAAGTACACAAACACCCCAAGTGCACTTCACTAAGCTTCATCAAGTACACAAACACTACTTCACTAAACTTCATCAAGTATACAAACACCACAAGTGCACTTCACTAAGCTTCATCAAGTACACAAACACCACAAGTGCACTTCACTAAACTTCATCAAGTACACAAACACCACAAGTGCACTTCACTAAACTTCATCAAGTACACAAACACCACAAGTGCACTTAACTAAACTTCATCAAGTACACAAACACCACAAGTGCACTTCACTAAGCTTCATCAAGTACACAAACACTACTTCACTAAGCTTCATCAAGTACACAAACACCACAAGTGCACTTCACTAAGCTTCATCAAGTACACAAACACCACAAGTGCACTTCACTAAGCTTCATCAAGTACACAAACACCACAAGTGCACTTCACTAAGCTTCATCAAGTACACAAACACCACAAGTGCACTTCACTAAACTTCATCAAGTACACAAACACCACAAGTGCACTTCACTAAGCTTCATCAAGTACACAAACACTACTTCACTAAACTTCATCAAGTACACAAACACCACAAGTGCACTTCACTAAGCTTCATCAAGTACACAAACACTACTTCACTAAGCTTCATCAAGTACACAAACACCACAAGTGCACTTCACTAAACTTCATCAAGTACACAAACACCACAAGTGCACTTCACCAAGCTTCATCAAGTACACAAACACCACAAGTGCACTTCACTAAACTTCATCAAGTACACAAACACCACAAGTGCACTTCACTAAACTTCATCAAGTACACAAACACCACAAGTGCACTTCACTAAGCTTCATCAAGTTCACAAACACCACAAGTGCACTTCACTAAACTTCATCAAGTACACAAACACTACTTCACTAAACTTCATCAAGTACACAAACACCACAAGTGCACTTCACTAAGCTTCATCAAGTACACAAACACTACTTCACTAAGCTTCATCAAGTACACAAACACCACAAGTGCACTTCACTAAACTTCATCAAGTACACAAACACCACAAGTGCACTTCACCAAGCTTCATCAAGTACACAAACACCACAAGTGCACTTCACTAAACTTCATCAAGTACACAAACACCACAAGTGCACTTCACTAAACTTCATCAAGTACACAAACACCACAAGTGCACTTCACTAAGCTTCATCAAGTTCACAAACACCACAAGTGCACTTCACTAAACTTCATCAAGTACACAAACACCACAAGTGCACTTAACTAAACTTCATCAAGTACACAAACACCACAAGTGCACTTCACTAAGCTTCATCAAGTACACAAACACCACATCTTTCATCGCTCGCGTGGTCTTGTGACTCGATCGCAGTTTCTCCAGACTTCACTTTCTTAAAGCGAGCGCTGATTTGACCCATTTCTGCTGTGTTTGATGATGTTAAACGATGAAAAACTCGCTGAGAATGAGAATGATGTGAATCCAGAGCTGCGCGTCTCTATGAGCCTCAGACGTGATGACATCATAAAGACTCGCAGATCTTATCGGCGAAAAGCATCATTTAAACATTACAATCTTCATTTAGATCTAGTTTCATAAAAAACCACAAGACGGTAAAACAACAGGACAAAGGTCAAAACATAACGGGAGAGAGGAACACAAGCTGACTGTAGCTAACACTAGACTAGACTAGACTAGACTCCGGTACGAGACCACAAGAACGACAGCATGAGACAGAAGACACGAGGGCATTATAAAGGGGAGGCTAACAAGGGTCAATGAACACAAGACGCTGCAGCGACTCTAATAGACACTAAACGAGGGAACGAGCGGAGGGGGCGGGGCCAGAGAGAACGCACATTACATCATGACAACAATAATATGTCTCTCTCCACACAACACATGAGGCCACTAGACCAAGAGAAGCAGGACAGATAACCCTTAGTGTCATCTATTTTGAGTCAATCAAAGGATTTTAATCAGTTACATTCATTTTTAATAACAACAATCTCAGCTTGTACCTTTAAAATCACTTGTTGAAATGTTTACAAAATATTTGTCAGTTTATAGTCATTAGATTTGAATGCATTTAGATTTATGTTCAAGAGTTTATTCTTTATGTTTAGGCCTTTTCACAATATGTTTAATGGATCATCTTCTATAACAACGGTTTTCAAAACAAATATCGAAACATTTCTTAATCAAAATACATAATAACGTATATAAAATGTATATATAAAAATCTTTTTTTCCAATGGCGGTAGTTCTTTTAAACCGTATCATTTCTTAAAGTGATGTATGTATTTTATATACATTTATATATATATATCATATATATTTATTTTCTGGAAATGTAACTGACTTGTCTGATTTTATCTAATTTTGTGTTTGTGGAGTCATGTGGACTGTTTATGTCTATGTATTGTACCAATGGCACTAGTGTCAAAGATCATTTTCCTCTCTGTGACAAACAGAATGGACAATAAAGTTAATCTAATATGATCTAAATACCAAAAACAACATAGAATATTATTTACCCCTGAAAACAAGACAGAATATCTTCGGTTATTTTAGTTTAATGTAAAAAAATAAAAATGAGTTTAAGTCGTTTAAATTTTAAAAAATTAAGATCCTGTGTTGCTGTGTTTTTTTCTCAATTTATTTCATGAAAATAGTAGAGCATTGACAACAAACTGAAGATTAAAAAGCTGTGCGATCAGAAAAATCTAAAATATGTATAACTATCTAAAGTGCAAAATCTCATATAATTCAGCAGCATTGAGATACATTCAGGGATTAAATAATCCAATAAATTAAGCATGAAATCATTTCATGTCTGAGAAACACTCACTGTAATATATGGAGATATGAGTTTTGTATATGACGAAGCTCTTTGAACGTTTGATGGATGAGTTCATAACATCAAATAAAAACACAAATCATTGTTTATCCATTTATCTCTGATGTTCTCAGATCAGATCATGTGTTGACAGTCTTTAAAACCAGGACAGCACGTTATTCATTGGGTTCCTAATGAAGGTTTTAAGGTGACACTTCACCCAAAATTGAAAATTCTGTCATGATTTACTGCCCCTTAAATTGTTCAAAACCTGTATATATGTCTTTGTTCGGATGAACACAGAGAAAGATGTTTACAAGAATGTTAGCAAGTTTCATTTCCGTAACATCATTGACCACCATAGATGGAGAAATCAAAATGGCAGTCAAAGGTCTCCCAGAATTGTTAGATTTTCTAAATTCTTCTAAATATCTCATTTAATATGTTATATTTTCTACTATGGTAGTGAATGATGTCCCAGAACTGAAAATAACTAACATTCTTACAAATATCTTCCTCTGTGTTTAAGAGAACAAAGAAATGTATTCAGGTTTGGAACATCTTATGGGTGAGCAAACGTGACAGAATTTTCATTATCACTTTAATGGAGTCAAACTTTGCTCATATTTGTTGATTCTCTTCCAGCTTCCGTCTCTTTACGCCTCTAAATGACTGTCACACAGTTAGTCTTGATGCATTTGTGTTTGCGTGGCACATCCCCAGGCTCTTCTGTCCGGGTCTCTCCTTCTTTTTGAACAAACCTTCATCTTCCTCTTCCTCTTCATCACAGACTCCTCATAACTCAGACTCTTGCTGGTCTCTTGGGTTAAATCTTGGCTCGTCCTCACCGTGTCCAGCTGAAAGATCGGTGGAAAGATTTTGGTGCTGTTGGGGTGTCTGGGAGGATGAACGATGGCCCAGGGGACGTTCTGAAAGCTGCGCTGACTGCGATGGGGTGAATGTGCTGTGTGCACCCGCTCCAGAACTTCTTGTATCCACAGACGTCTATCCCGCTCCTGCAGGTATCGACTGCGGTCGTGCATCATCTGAGCGTGACTTACTGAACGTCGCCTGCAACGAGGAAAGGATGCGGTTAAAGACAGCTTTCGCAAACCGGGGTCACTAGTATACGTGATGGAAAAACAACACCTCATCATTTATTCCCTCTCATGTGTTTGTAAACCTGTGAGTCTTTCGTCAGTGAAACACAAAAGAAGATATTTGATATCACTGTAAACGGATTTCTGTAGAAATAACAGTATTTCTGGCAGAAGTTTTCCAGTTACTTCCTGTAGATTTACATTTGTGTCATTTACTGGCAATTTATCCTTCCAGAAAAAACTATAAAATAACAGCCTCATGCAAAGCATTCTGGGAACCAAATGAGAAAAAAAACAGAAAAAGGTTTATGAGGATTTCTGGTTCCCAGAATGCTTTGCACGAGGCTGTTATTTTATCATTTTCTTTCTGTAAAGATAAAGATTTGTAATAATAATTTATCTTGAACAAACTTTTGCCAATAAATGAGATAAATATAAATCTACAGTAAGTTACTGGCAACTAGCTGCATAACTACAGCAAACACGTTTACAGTATGGGGTTCAGTGTTGTTTGATTATCAACGTTCTTCAAAATATCTTCGTGTGTGTTCGGATGAAGACAGAAACTGGAAAAGGTTTGACATGATCAGAATGATGATTTTGGGGTGATGTGTGGCCCTTTAAGTGAAGTGAAGGTTTCTTGCATTAGCAGCAGGTGGCAGTCTGGACGCAGCAGCAGTTTCTGCAGAAATCAGTCTCATCATGACTTACTGTCTGCTGACGCTGTTGGTGGGTTTGGGTTCCACCGGTATCGGGACGGTCAACAGAAACACAGCAAAGCTCCAGCTTCTCAACATACTGCAGACACGCCCGTACCTGTACACAATCAAAAAGAGTGTCCTTCCATTAGAATACAAATCAAACCTTTTTTTTTTTCAACGTTTTGTGATATACAAAAAGAAAAAGAAGGAAAAAAGAGAACAAAAGAGAACCTATACAGTACAGTATACAGTATAATCAAAACATATATCATATATATGAAGAGTTTATTTCCAAAATGAGATTACTCCGCTTTTAAAGAATTTCAAAAATCTTGTTTTTTATTGAGAATTCCAACAATAAATGAAACTGCAGTTGATTTGTTTAGATTTAAGCCAAAATATCTCTAAAAATAGACGTTACTAATACACTAAAAACATAACATTTTGTAACCAAACTCTTCATATATATATATATATATATACAGTACATAGATCTGTGTTCATATACCCAAGATCAATCTTTGTAAGGATCGTTTATAAATCTGAAGGCATGTTACCGCACTGTAAACGTTGTGATATAATGAATGTTTAACATAAGAAATATTATATCAACATCAATCCTGATTTCACTCATTTAAATGCATTTATAAAGGTAACATGAGTTTAGGGGTATATCAATATTGACCAGTTAACATGAATATGAGAGTGATAAAGTGAAAGTGACCTATTTGTCAGATGTGGTGACCCATACCCGAAATGTGACCTCTGCATTGAACCCATCCAGTGAACACGCACTGCAAGTCCAATGTGTAAAGTGTAATATACTCACAAGAAATCCACAAGTCAGTAGATCAGTTCTCGTCGCATGCTGGACGTGTTAAACATGCGATTGTTTGTCCATGAATGAAATCACACTTGTCGTCCAGATCTCAGAGTGATGGGTGTTGGTCCTCTCTTCTGTTCACTGCACACTGCTCTGAGCAGCAGACGTTACAGCACACTACATCACTGCACACTGCATGCTTCTGTCTGTGTGTGTGTGTGTGTGTGCTGTCCAGGACTGCCAAAGTGTATATACCCCACACACACACACACACACAGTGCATGCGGACACCTTCATTGGAAAGAGGGTGCTCAGTTTTGGTTGGGAGGGGAGCATTCGAAAGAATAATACACCTCAGTGATGTCTGGCTTGAGGTTTTGATTAATATTTCTGTCTTCTGTGTGTTTACGGACACTATTAGGATCTGCTGCGCACACTGAGTCTTTGTGACAGAAGAAGTCTGCATTTTGCTGAATTATTTCCTGAAAGCTATTAAAGCGCACAACTGATACTTCTATACTTACAAGTGCTGCAGAACACTGCTCCTTTGAAGAAAAAAGATCACTCGCAGGGACCGAGAGACCCTCGCTTCCCAAAACACGGGTGAAGCCGGGCGAGGAGAGTAAACAGTTTTGGCTGACCACCGTCCCGAGAGATGATGAGTGTAACCTCAGTGAAATCAAGCCTGCGGGTGTGTGGCTCTCCTAACCGGCCACATCATGCTTCAACTGCACTCACGCCTCACAAATCCAACATGTCACATTGAACCCTGATAAAGTGATGTCTCTTAATAAAGATGACCCCCGAGGAGCAATTGGATTGTGAACAGTGGGCGTGTCGTGTCAGTCATTTATCAAAGGATGCTTCCCTCATGAAGACATCATCTGCAATCAAGAAAAGAGAAGCAAGTTATAACAAAACAGATTTTTTTCTCTGACGTGACATGAGTCGTATAAACAACGAGATGGTTTTAATAAGAAAGAAAGTCAGCATGAAACGGAGGCAGCGATCGTCTGTATTTTCATATCGTGACAACTTCTGAAATGAGAAAAAATGTAGGGCAGGGCTTGACTTCGTTCCTCGAGTACTGATTGGATTGTTGAAAGTTGGGCATTGCCAACAAAATGGAGTCAGATTTGAATGCCAGTTTGCAGTCAGTCATTGACGCCCCGCCCCCGCGCCATTCCTCGTGACCAGACGATAGGTCGTTTCCAGGGGGAGGAGTTTAACGTTTTGATTAAAGCTAACATGTGTAAATCAATTTAAAAACAATAATGTGCAAAGATAAATAATTAAGAGTAAACACTGAAACACTGTAAAAAGATTAGAACAAGCTATTTAAATTTCATGAGGACTTTAACTCGGGTTCAGCATCAATGCAACTATTAAAGTCTGAACCAATCAATCATTTAAATGAATACAGCCAATTGATGTAAAATGAATCGTTTACTTATTAAAAGCAACTCCAATAACTTTTCCAATCTCTAATAAATCAAGAATCCTATAATGGTTTTAGTTCAGAATGCTCTTGATAAGTCGTAAATGTAGAAGTGGAGAGAAATGTGTGTTTTGTTTTGGCTTTCAGCAGTGACGGCAGCGTCTAGTTATGTTCAGAACGCATTGACTCATCCACACAAACCTTGTTTAAATCTCGTGGATTGACTTCCCTTCCCACTTCCCGTGTAATTCCTGTTTTATTCTTCTGTTTGTTTGTTTGAACATGTAACCGTGCGAGAACGCGACATGATTTCTTCCATCAGACAGAAGATTCCAGCGGGCCGCCGAACACACATTTCTTCTCCAAGACTCGTTGGATTCTGCTGCTGAGGAAAATCTCAGATATTTGTGGTCGTCTCTGTGAAATTGTTCAAGGAATAAAATGTGTCATTTAACACCGTGCCGGTTCCCCGCGTTCGACCCTCTCAGCATGTAGACAAACTTTGAAAGGACACCTGTAGTGGTGTGATTTGAGGAACGACTGCAAGATTATTTTTTTGTTTCGGGTGCAGAACGTCGGCAATTCATCATCCAAACATGCCACTGGTTTGTGTTGTGTGTAGGTGCTTTTGGATCTGATCCGGCGGGTCTGATTTAGTGCCAGAGAAAACATGGCCCCCGTGCCAGAGTCTGAGCTGTGAAAACTTGTCTGAGGGTTCCAGTAAATCCTTCTTCTCGCAGGTAACCAAAGCACAACTGATCTGCTTCATTAAATCACTGTTATCTTATTAACACACATTATTATAAAGCAACACACCAGTGTTCAATATTCAATACAGGAGTCAGAAAAGAAGATCTGAAGGTGAATATTTTTAAATATTTGTACATTTTAAAACAGTATAACACTTATTTAAATCTGTGAATTATATAGTGACAGAAAACATTACAGTTACATTTCATCAAAAGAAACGTATTTCTTATTCCTTTACCCCGAACCGAGCAAATAAAAAGTCTAACAGATATTTTTATTGCTTTTATTCAGGCCATGTTGCTGTGTCATTAAAAGCTCTAAAATGATATACATGAAAGCAACTCAATCTATATTCATATTATTTTTGTCATTATTTCTACGGTTATGTTTGTTATGACAATTCAGACATTATTCCTTCTTTTACAGCCACTATGTTTTATTTGAAAGGTTTTATCTCAAATACACTAAATAAAACATGACAGGTCAACTGAAATAAAGGAAAGCATTAAAACAACATGACGACCGGAGAATGTGGGTGATTTCAGAGGATGCTGTGGAACACATGAGGAGCAGGTGTCATCATCATCATATGTGGTCTGTTAACATTTCAGCGGCGAGCCGAGCGCCCAAACAAACATGTTTCGATTTTATCTCGTCGTCTAGAGGTAAAGCCCTTCCAGTAAGCCTTCGCTTTCCAGCCATACATAAAATATACAAATATTTACTGCATAATGGAGCTGGATGGGGCGGGGGTGTCCTTCTTCAGACCCTCCCGCGCGTATCCTGGGGCAGATGAGTGATACAGCGCAGCTCCAATGAATAAAAGCGTCTGAGCGTCTGTGACTGGAGGGTGAAGGACCGGGGGGCTTCATCAGATTTCGGGGATCATACATCATTGGACTGGATGGATGAAGGTGTGTGTGTGTGTGGGGGGGTAAGAGAAGGCACACCAAGGCTGTGTGTGTTGCCACACAGTAGGGCTTTTTGCTGGCTGCCATGGCATGGGCGACCGCAGAATTGCTGTGTTTACTTATAAGCTAGTGCATAAGAGAACAGCAGACCACCGGCTCGCTGCCACCCGCCGGCACAGGGCACGGACCTCGGCTCATCTTTGTTGAAAATGGCTCAGGAACGGGCCGCCTGCACACAGCCAAGCTAAATTTAGCTCGAACAAACTGAAAAAGCCTCCTCATTCTTAAAAAGCTGTTTCCAGAGCGACAGGGTTCGGTGAGGGACAGGAATGGACTGACAAGAGCTGCCTTCTGTGTGTTCTAACAGGTGACTCGTGTGTGTGATTGTGACCCCTGTGATGTCATATAACATGAAACATGTCTGACCCACAGATGTCATCTGAAATGGCTGTTGGGTTATTCATTATGGAAAATGATGTTCAGCTTGCTTGTGTAAGCGGGCCGAATGTTTCTCTGATGGCGGGGAACTTAAAATAACCTTCAAGTCAAGTTCATTTGATTTTAATAGGCATTAAAACAAAATTATGAGGCTGGCACATGTCACATAAATGACCGGCCAAACAGGACACATTTAGTGCTCTTTATTACACGGCTTGTTGGAATGCTTGATTCTGATTTGCCAGTCTCAACATTTGCAGGTTTTTATTTATTCCCAGATAACAACATCTCACGACTAACACACAGTTACCCGGACGCAGCAAATCATTTTCACTGTTTTTTATGACAAATCAAATATAAGTATGTCTTTTAATAACATATATGGCATTATATTTACAAATGATTTAATTGTTTTTTTACTTTTGGATCATGTTTTAGGGTCTTGAATGTGCAGAAGTACTGTAGGGTTGTGTGCTGGTATAATGGAATATATTGTGGGACAGTCTGTGGTGGATTTCTCTTCAGGTGCCTCGGGTCATTGTGTTTGGCATGAAAAGTTCTTTGTCCGCGAGATCCTTCAGGTGGAAGTCACATGATAGCACGGCCTGATGGACGGCTCGGTGGAAAACGTCCAGGCAGCACACAGTAGGTGGGCGTGGGTACCCACTCGCGGCCCCATAAAAACACCTGACACTTCACATTGCCTTTGAGTGGAACCCAGTATTGACACGAACTGACCTCCGTCAGCACCGGCCAAACAAAACAGCACGAATTCACATCGTAATTAAACAAATAAACGGAGAGCTTGTTTGGCACGCCGTTCATAAAGAGCTGGGGCGGGAAGAACGAGTCTTGACATCGAGGTGTGTGTCCTATAAGAGCAGTTTGCACTGTCAACATGGGAAATATTCTGTACTAGAAGTTTCCAAGCCAGGACAAATCCATTCGGTGCCTGTGAAAAACTGACACCACACGGCCAGCAACCGCCCGATTCTTATGAGACATGAATAAAAACGTTCCGGTCAAGAATACAGTCCTTGTGTCTTTGTCACCTTCAAGAAAGACGCAGAAAAATCTATGCTTTTCTTTTTAGGGATATCTATATATTTCTGTTCTGTGTCACATAAGAAATAGAATTGGAAAAATAATGAGTGTTGAGGTTGATGGGATGCTGTCATTGATTCCCCTCCTCGTGCGTTTGTAAACCTGTATGGGACTCTTTCTTCAGTGAAACACAAAAGAAGATATGAATAGTTTGGTTCCAAAATGAGGTGACTCCATTTTGAAGAATTTTCAAAAATCATGTTTTTATTATGTTAGCATGTTTTTGTTGTGTGTTATTGGGTTACTAAGCTGTATTTCTTGAGTTATTATGGCTTAAATCTCAAGTTCTCATTTTGAAACCAAACTCTTCATATATTGAGAAAAGGTTTGTGTTCTCACGATAGAAGTCAATGGGGTTCAGTGTTGTTTCTTTTTTTGTGTTCTGCAAAAGAAAGAAAGTCAGAAATTACCGGAGGGTGAGTAAATGATGACAGAATTGTTTATTTTTGGTTCTATCTAGTATCTAGTTTACAACAAAGTTTGTCTGTAGGAACGCAACTGATCAAAAGTGGCTCTGTCAGATTCTTTCAGATGCTGTTGCTTTAACATTCAGAATGCATAAGGACTCTTGTACAGTAAATTTCATGTGCAGACTGTTGGATTTGGAAATGGCACACGCTTGGACAGTTTATAAGTTTCAACATGTCATCACCCCGCTACACTTTTCACTGCATTCCTCTTTGAAAACCACTTTTATACAAGCCGACGTTGATAATTGCTTAGCTCCTCTCAGATCCCTTCACTCAGAGCGCCTCTGTTATGCTTTTAAAGACACTTTTATGTGGCGCTTGGCAAGAGGATTGTTTTCTGTGTAAATGAAATACAATAAAGACAGAAGGGGTGTTTCAAAGTTTCCCTCTTTCACTGGCAGGGCTCTCTTGGAAAGCTTTACCTAAAGATTAAGCGTTAAAATCCGTGTGGTTTTGGGCACGGTCGCCATATCCCAGAAACATAAGTCAGATCAGGGGGAACAAGTGTGGGGCAAAATCACCGGCTCACGCTGCGGAGACCCGGGGTGCCCTAACCACACCGAACTTGAATCCAGCGGTCAGAAGAAACACCTTCATGCACACACGCTCGGCGTACCGTGAATCTGACATGAGCGGAACAAGACACGTTTGCATCAAAACTCTGAACATTCTTAGTGAGGTGTCTCTCTTCATTCAAGTGAGAATGTGTTTGAAAGCCATTTTACCTTCATAACATGATGAAACAGAGCAGGTAGTACTTGCTTTTTATACATAAGGATTATTATTGGATAATCAGGAAAAGTGGGAAACAATGAGGAAGGAAGAGGGATTTGTGATCTTAATTGAAACTACGAAGGCAAATATTTATATTTCGGCATCCTGGCCAAATTCGCCTGTATAGATCATGGCCTCCTAATCATCCCCATATGTACCAATTGGCTTCATAACTCTGTCTGGTCTTCACCAATAAGCTGGTGTGTGATGGGTGTTCTTACTCAATCATCCAGGTGGATGTAAATGCACATTGGTGGTGGTTGAGGAGATTCCCCCTTTAATGTAAAGCGCTTTGAGTGCCTAGAAAAGAGCTATATAATTTATTATTAAAAAAGGGCATTGACGTCTTAAATCTCAAATGTGACTTATGTAATGTGTGTCACACCTGGAGATCAGATTCAGTGATAACACGTGATCAGTACAGTAGATGTGACGGGGTTGTGCTGCCATCTTTAGGACTCCACCTTCTCTCTTCGACTGTCTTATTATGGACATTTCTGTCTGTCTGCTCAGTTTTAGCCCAACATACATAAATGCGATAACAAAAAGATTTTTCGCAAGTATTTAAAAGGCAGACGTACAAATGCACAAAAGCGCCTCATTCTACATTTATTTTACGAATGAAAGCCCCTTAACTTTAGCGTTTCTATGTTACTGGACCACGAGTGCTCTATGATAAGATCATTATTTGCATCTTATCATCTAATATATCGTGTTGTATTATAATGGCGTGTGACTCTTTGGCTCTTTGTTTTGGGCGAGCGTCTGTCGCGCCGCCGCATTGGCCAATAGGAGAACGTCTTACTGACTCCGCTCGACCAATGGTTGTCGAGCTTGTTATCGCCGTGTCGGTTCCGAGGCGCGAGCATCGAGCCGTCGATCTTTTTGTATTTTTATCCGCATTTGATTTCGTATCTGAGCGAAGAGATTTTAAATTCGTCCGTAAACTTCGACGCGCGAGATTATAAAAAGTTCACATTCGCGCGTAACGGGCAGCTGCGTCAGTCGCGGGAGGACGTTCAAACGGAAGGCGCGAGCCGGTTTGATGCGTGTCTGTCAACAGCGCCGCGCGGTTCGTGCAATTCTACAAGCTTGTATTCCGCCCGAAACCCTCCGCGGGTGATCAAGCATCAAGCGCTCTCGTGTTCTGGCAGTGAAAGTTCGTGTTTCGTATCTCGAGCATGGCGCAATATCACGAGGACCCGGCGCTGCTCACGAAAGAGAAACTGAAGAGCGAGTTAATGGCGCATAACGTCCCTCTGCCCAGCGCAGACAGCAAGAAAGATGTTTATGTTCAGCTTTACCTGAAGAACCTCACCGCGCTCAACAAGAAACGCGGGTCACCGCCTGCAGACACTTTCTCAAGTGATGACGAGGACAGCAGCCGGGTCACCGGGAAGGTCATATATCATACACAACAACACACGTGTTCTGCCTGATATGTTCCACTTTTGCTATTTGTTTATTTATTGCTAAACATCAAACTGTAGTAGTTTACTTTCATATGTACTAAAGTAATGTATAGTTTACTGTATATCATGATTTACTCGCCCTCTTGACTTAAGTCAATTAACAATCCGCGTTGCGAATTTCTTTGTTTAGTTTTGTTTGTTTACTTAATGTCAGATGTGTTTAATGCAGCAGTAAAACACGGCTGTTCACTTTAGAAGTTGTAGTGATGCTTTCCTTTTCCTCAAATAATGTGAAATATATGTTTGTTTATCATTTCTTTAATATATTTAATACAATTGAATTGATTTTAGAAAAAGTAATTTCGATTCACATTATTCATAATTTTCCCTCAATATCACACAGCCCTACTGTTCGGTCAAAAACATTTTTCTAAATAACTTCTTTTGTGTTCTGCGGAAGAATTAACTCATACAGGTTTGACTTTGACGATTTTTGGGTGAGCTATCGCTGCATGTGTAGAACAGGTCACACGTTCTAAAGAAAACCCCAGAAAAACTCTTATCTGATGCTGATGTTATAATCTGTAGTGTTTCTGTTCAGTTCATAAAGTCGACCTTCGTCTCTCCTCCATCTGCAGAAAGCCACAAGAAAGACAGACAGAGCTCGCGTGGATGAGAAGGACGTTACGTCTCTAACCGATGAAGAGTTGAACGGTCAGCTTCAGAAATATGGTGTCCACAGCGGTCCCATTGTTGGTGAGTGTTTCCTCATTCAGTGAATATTAAGGGTTGTGTTGCTTTCTTGGTTTAAATTCACCAGAGTGTTTTTGTCCCGTGTGACAGCATCCACTCGTAATCTGTACGAGAAGAAACTTCAGCAGTTTCTGGATCAGCCTCTGGTGGAGACCACGCTGGCCCAGCCCGAGACTGCCATCCCAGAGGCCGTCACCATCAAACCAGATGGAAATCAGAATGGAAACACGCATTCATCCGAAGACCAGTACAGTGACAAGGAAGACGGTAATGAACTCTAGATCAGATCAGATCAGATGGCGATGCATTTGAACAGCCGTGTTAATATTGTAATCTAAAGAAAGTTCATTGATCATGCCTCATGATGCAGAAGTAGATTCCGTTCCAGAGCCAGTTCCTGTAGTGACTAAGCCGGTCCGGAGCAGAGGGAAGCCACCGGTCACCACCAGAACCAGCAGCAGACAGCGTGTCAAGGTAAAGACAAACAGATCGCATGAATCGCATCAAACACTGGTACAGATTTACAGCAACTGAGGTGGACTGATGGTCGTCATGTGTTCAGGTGCAGGTGGAGGTGGAGGAGACGACCGCAGTTGGACTTCAGAAAACATCACTGGATGGAGGAGATGCTTTAAAGGAAATGTTCCCGAATGAACCCCCCACACCCACTGGGATAATGTGAGTTTAACAGGTTTTTTAGTTTTCCCTAATCTAGATTATCAATGTTTTATCCTTTACAACTGTTAAACTTGAGCGCTGTTTCCGTTCTTCACCGCGCAAAAAACATGATGTTTCTAAGAGCATTTGTAATGGATTGCATATGAACAGGGCCACGTGTCGAAGGCCGATCCACGGTGTGGCTGGACGTCCAGTGAAGCCTCTAAACCTCTGGTCGGAAGAGCTCGTCCTGCAGCAGAAGGTTTACACCGCCACCAAATCTTCAGCCGCTGACGTGAGCAGCGCCACGCTCGCCCCTCGACCGCGCCGCTGGTTCTCTTTCTGGTTAAAGGTTCTGCTGGTGCTCCTACTGGCTGCGTCTCTGTACTATGCCTTCCAGAACGTCACCACCAATCAGATCGACGCCTGTCAGGTCTTCGTCCAGAACAACGTGATCATGCCTCTCGTCAATTACATTAGCTGGGATAGTCGTGATGGAAAATGAGCTCCCGCGCATGTCGATCTGCGCTTCAGCATGCATCTGCTGTCAGACTGATTTTCTAGCCCTGTTTCTCAGCGTCTCATCGGCAGGGGTCCAGCAGTGGGGGTGGGTTTTTTGCAGTTCAACCTAGCAGTGACGTCTTGAATAAACTTGTTTTACAGATAGTCTTTTAACTTTTTGTGCATCATGTTGCTTTGCTATTTTACTGTTTTGTAGCGTTAAAGATGATGTAGTGTAATGTAGTGTTTGTTCATAATAGCGAACCATTTGCCACAGTCACCAGCTCGGTTCAGATCACTAAACGAGTTAAAACCGTAAGTGCCAAGACATGGCCAACAAGAGTTTGCTTTCACACACGTCAGGACTGGATGGAACAACCTGAAGCTCAGTGTTTGCAGAAACCCAATCTGAAACTTTTTTTTATATAACTGTGGCAAAGTTTATTTAGAACCGCTGAAATGAAGAGACCAGATAATGAGTTTTTGACTGTAGCATAGAATCTAGGAAAGTTTGTGTAGATCATTTGTAATGTACAATACAACTCACATAATGTTTCAGTGCTGTTTTATCAAGTCTCATGTAGGAAACAATGCTTCAGCTCTGATGAGAGTCTGGGTTCATGAGTTTATGATGTTTTTAGAATGTGAATTTTAAACCCCAGAATGAGAATTCAATTGACTGCACCTAATCACTGGTCTTCATTTCTTTACTGTGATTTTTCAAGATGACAACGTTGTCTTCTGAACATATTCACCAGAATGAACTGTACTCATTTCAGTCAGAAATACATTTGTGAATGACATCTTGGTTTTCAGGTTTGCTTTTATATTTTTCTTTTTAACGGCAATATTTTTCTAACGTCTTCTGTAAATGAATTGCATTTTTAAAACAAAGTGGTTAACTTTCTAAAGGTTTGGTTTCGGTCTGCTGTGTCTCAGGCAGTGGATCGAGGTGTAAAATAAGTCATATTTGCACTCTGTTTAGGCAGCTAACTGTGGGAAATTTGTTCATTTGCAATGAATTATTTATGTTTGATTCAATGCAGAACTGGTGTAAAATAAAAAGGTAAATTCTGGAGGTGACCTCTATACTTGTGTGTAGTTTGTTCACAACAAGGTCAGTTTAATGTCACACACATTTCATTCCCGGAAAAGTAACGCAGGACTGTTTGACCTTCAGATACATTCATGCAACAACTTCTAAATTTTATCATATCAATTTCGCATTATTAATTCTACGTGAAGCATTTTGCATTTCTGACATCAATATCTCCTGTACAAGCACATTATTAAATCACATTAAACGAACGTTAAGCTTTGATCTGCGAGTGAAGCTCCGCCCCTCGTGACGTTTAAATATGAAAGAACTCTAAAGGTTTGTTTTTAAGAAGAGAATTAACACATTCATAATAATACTTTTGTTTTTAACGAAAACTAAGACGGTTTGATAAACGTTTTACTTGGGTTGAAGTAAAACCAGCATGTAGCTTATATAGACTGTTCTTTCCATATACCATTTTTTTCTTCATAAGCGGTAAAATATGTAATTATTTAATATTTTTGTTTGATAATAATGATAATTGACGGATAGGATTCGTGTGTTTAATTTATTAAACTTATTAAAAAGCAACGAATGAATCATAGTTAACGAGAGGTGTTGTGGGCGGGGCATGCCGTGACGCCATCGCTTCCTTTATCCGGTCGCGTTTTGCTGCGCTCGTGCACATCGCTCTTCTCTCTCTCTCTCTCTCTGTGTGCAGCCGGTCGAGAAGAGGACGGAGGCGCCATTTTGCGACAACTTGTCTAAAGTAAGACTTTTCCTCTCGTTCTGTCTTAATTTCGTTGATGTTGCGGCTGTAATGTGCGGGATTGTTTACGTTGTCCTGTCACAAAGGATTTAAGGGCTTCTAATGGTTTTCCTCAACAAGGTTTTAGAGAAGCGCGGGCCGCTGACCTCTCCGGGTAACCTCACGATGAGATTATAGCGAGAGATCGGATCACATCTGTGGCGGTGACGTGCTGAATCTTGAACGTGTGTTTTTGTGTTATTTGCTCATTTAGTCCCAGCAGCAGACATGTTCCCGAGCACGCTGACGCAGCTCGCCCGGGCGAACCCCTTCAGCGCCCCGATGTTCACACTGCAGAGAGCCGATGAGCCCCAGTCACACACTCCCGTACAGAAGCGCAGGCTCGCAGCCGCCGCAGTCGCCGGTAAGACCCGAATCACCTTCATCTCTTCCAGCATCACAAGAATGACCCCTGACCCTGCGTTTATTCGGTCTTTAATTGACGTATCACGGTTCAGAGTTACACGATCAACTTTATTCGGCGATACGGTTAAAGGTTACACCGAGCGCTAGCTGTCTGAGCAGTTAGCATTCTTAGCACAGCCGTTACTTTAGGTAGTTTAGATGAGAGCCCCCGTACTAGATCTTCCTGATTCCCGCTTTAGTGCTCGTCTGGATGAAGTATGTAGTGTACGTCACATGCGTTAGTCGCTTCTGAGAGGTTGTTGGGCCTCGTTTCTGTCATGGAGGGCAGTGAAGGACACCGATGCCCGGCGCGTTTAAAGCGCTTCTGAGGGGAACTCGGAAGGATATTCGGTTTTGAATGAATCTAAAGTGAGCGATTATATAAAAGAAGAGTATTGAATGTCAGTGAGGAGGTCAAGGGACGCGGTGTTCTTCATTAAAAGCGTCCTAGCTGTCGCATGACCCGGGTGTGCTTCACCTCTAAATAAGGAGCCGTCTCATTGGCTAGCTGCCGAAGGAGCTGCGAGCTGATTGGCTGTCAGTCTCAAGAGTTTCCTGGTCCAGTATCACGTGTCCTGCCCAGCATATCATCATCATCATCATCATACCGTTATATGTATTATTCATATCTATTTACCCATGTGATGAGGATTATACGTCTCTTTGCTTTTAGGTGCATTAATCCTTTTATCTGAGGAAGTTTATAGAGATCAAACACAAGACTGTTGAGAGGCTGTTTAGTGTGTGACTGTAAATCATTGGGTTCATAACGATAAATGATTGAAATCCTTATGTATAAACACAAATTATTAGAAGTTTATCAATCCAACATCAAACTGCTACATTTATTATTATTATTAATCGGTTTAATTTATTTATGAACGATTTTGTGTATCTACAAATATTTCAAATGATTTCTCTTGTGTCAGAAATGATGCACTTTCTTTACAGATTTAGTATCTTGTATAGACATCATTAGTTGTTCTCCAGACACGAGTTTCAAGGTGTTTTGTGTGCTTCCTGTTCAAGTTTCTGAGATGTGTCTGTGTGGGTGATTCCGTGTCTGTCCTCAGAGGGAGACAGCTGTGAGTTTGGCTCACAGAAATACCTCATCCTCTGTGGTTTTGGAGGAATTCTCAGCTGTGGCACCACACACACCGCTGTGGTGCCTCTCGACCTGGTCAAGTGCCGAATGCAGGTGTGTGTGTGTGTGTGTGTCTGCCGGAGTCACCCGAGTGTGTGTGTGCGTATGAACTGACCCCGTCGCACCCCCTCATCAGCATGTTTAATGTGGTGTTGTGATGCATGAGCATGTGTGTTCCTGTGTTCCCCTCGTGTCACAGAGTCAGGCAATAGCTGTGAGTTCGGCTCGATGAAATACTACGCCCTCTGCGGGTTTGGGGGCATCTTGAGTTGCGGTCTTACTCACACGGCTGTCGTACCACTCGACCTGGTGAAGTGTCGCCTTCAGGTTTGTGCTCACCTGCACATCATCATCATCCCCGCATTTATAAGATGACATCTGTGGTGAGGGGTCACTAATGTTATAGGAGGCTTGACGTGTTTTACAACTCTTTGCTTTTAAATGATCGTGGAGTTGCAGCATCATTAATCTGTTTCTTTTGCCTCCGAGGAATAGTTCTCCCAAAACATCCGACTGCCATTTAACTGTTGTCATGACATTCTGAGCTTGTTGGTTTTTCTTCTGTGAAACACAATGACGTTTTTCTGTATGCAGATGGTCATTATAAGCAATGTGGGAGTCCAATTTATTATTGTTACATAGAGCAACAACTGACATTCTGCTTATGTTTCATGAATTAAACAGTTTTATTCAAGTATGGGAATGAGTGAATGGCTTTTACATTTTTGGGGGAACTGTTCCTTTAAATCCTGACTGAGCCACGGATGTTATCCAGCTGAGTTTGTTTTCATATTTGTAATCCAGCATGCAAACTGGAAACATTTTTGAATTAAAACCATTAACCGTGTTCCTTCATAAGCGTTCAGTGTTTGGTTCTGAGTGCGTGCATGTGATGCTGTCAGTTGACATGACGATAACCCAGTCCTGTGTTTAGGTGGACCCAGCCAAATACAAGAGCATCTTCAATGGATTCTCAGTCACCATCAGAGAGGATGGCATGCGTGGATTGGCCAAGGGGTGGGCTCCCACCTTCATTGGTTACTCCATGCAGGGTCTCTGCAAGTTTGGCTTCTATGAGGTGTTCAAGATCATGTACGGAGATCTGCTAGGAGAGGTGAGCAAACATCCATAAAATCAAAGACCTTTTTATTGTCTCAGTTGTCCAAAATATTACAGTGCACATCTTTACAATAGGTCTGTCAAATGATTAACCTCATCCAAAATAAGTGTTTTGTTTACATATTACATGTCTGTGTACTGTTCATTGTACGTGTGTGTGTATATATATTTAGGAAATATGTATTCATTTGTAGTTTCCAATCATTAAAATATTTAACGTTTATTAATTTGAATATTTTTCTTAAATATATTTGTGTATGACTTAATAAATACAAAATTATTATACACAGTACACAGACACATTATGTAAACTAACTTTTATTCTGGATGCGACAGCCCTACTTTACAACCTATGTGTTGTGGTCATGTAAATCCTCGTCTAGTATTTACAAACCAGTCAATTATTCAAATCCTGTGGAAGTGCTACCTTAAGGGTTGAGAATCCTGATATCATCACTGATCCAGTGTCAGGCCCGTCGCCATGTATTTAGATGTTTCAATTGTACCTACTAGGCTTTAATTTCTTAAATGTATTCATTTGTCAGAAATGGAAAAAAATGAGTAGTGCTTTCAGGCAGTTCAATAATAGTTGTAATTGTTCCGTCAACAGGAGAACACATACTTGTGGAGGACGTCGCTGTATCTGGCTGCCTCTGCAAGCGCTGAGTTCTTTGCAGATATCGCTCTGGCCCCTATGGAGGCGTGTAAAGTGCGAATCCAGACTCAGCCCGGCTATGCCAATACTTTGAGAGAATGTGCTCCCAAGATGTATGGCGAGGAGGGAATCTGGGCGTGAGTATACCCCAGTTACTCTGCATATTGCTTGAGAGGTCAACACGTTCCTTAGATCCACCTCTGGGGAGTTTGAGACTCCCATCAGCTTTACGGCTGTACGGTCAGAGGTGCTTGAGTCATTGGCGTGTGAGATCAGTCCACCTGCTCGCCCGGCATCTCTCTGCCCTGACCCTTCACAGGACGAACCGGGGCGGAACAGCTGGAGAGCAGACAAACTTTTGTCCACTTTATTTCTAATAGGTCACACAGACTGTTGGGCAGGCAGCCTTTCTATAATCTTGATAACTGACTACTCGCATGGGGGAACATTCTAATAATCTGTCTTTGTGGATGTTCTGCTAGATTCTACAAAGGTGTGGTTCCTCTGTGGATGAGGCAGATCCCTTACACCATGATGAAGTTCGCCTGCTTTGAGCGAACCGTTGAGCTGCTTTACAAACACGTGGTGCCCAAACCCCGCAACGAATGCTCCAAATCCGAACAGCTGGTGGTCACCTTTGTCGCCGGTTACATCGGTAAGGCTCTTACGCTTGTTTTTGTTAATGAGCCTCGTTCATAAAACCAGAGAAGACGTCATATCTTGTTCATAAAACTGTTCTGGTATCAGTTTGCTCATTCTGCTTTTGTAATGAGGCCCAGAAATCTGCACATTCTGCATGTCCGGTTTACAGACCAGCGATCTAATGAGTGTGTTTTGTTTGTGTGTATGTAGCTGGTGTGTTCTGTGCCATCGTGTCTCACCCTGCTGATTCTGTCGTGTCCGTGTTGAACAAAGAGAAGGGAAGCACAGCCACGCAAGTCCTCAAGAAACTCGGACCTAGGGGTGAGACTTCTCCAACTTTCTGATGTCTTTATGTTCTGCTAGTGTTATCGAGAGCGGCTATCGAGCGTGTTTTATATGAATATAGTAGGTCAACACGCTCCTTAGATCCACCTCTGGGGAGTTTGAGACTCCCATCAGCTTTACGGCTGTACGGTCAGAGGTGCTTGAGTCATTGGCGTGTGAGATCAGTCCACCTGCTCGCCCGGCATCTCTCTGCCCTGACCCTTCACAGGACGAACCGGGGCGGAACAGCTGGAGAGCAGACAAACTTTTCATATCCGTGTTTAGTTAGTGATTTGCTTTAGCATGGTAAGTTTTTGGCACAACTCTTAATCCGGCCATGAACACAATGTTCTTGCATGTTTTTCAGGCGTTTGGAAGGGTCTGGTTGCCCGTATCATCATGATCGGTACCTTGACGGCCCTGCAGTGGTTCATCTATGACTCTGTGAAGGTCTACTTCCGTCTGCCCCGCCCTCCTCCCCCTGAGATGCCGGAGTCCCTCAAGAAGAAGCTCGGTCTCACTGAGTAGACGTCCAGAGAGATCTGACGTTCATCCACCTCCATTAATCTTTGACACATCTGCACACCTCTGTTTTCTATATTTAAGTCTATTCTGAGCCCCTCGTCCCGCTCGCCCTCTGACTGACCGTGAGGGGCAGCTCGTCCCCTTCATAGGGGACCATCATGTCTATATAGTCTATACAAATGTTTGTGACATGAATGAATGAATGCAGTTTGGTTTTAATCTCTGACATTTGTTTGTCAGTAGTACAATAAAAAAAAATCACCTGGATATTATACACCGACTCGTCTCTTTTTCCAGCTTTCACTCATCTGAGCTCAGATTTGTCTTCACGCATCAATGTAATCTCTCAATGCAGTTTAACCAGTTCACATAAACTGGTGTTATTGCTTTGTTTTCAGGTGTCTCTCACATTATTCATTTGGTTTACATACAGAATAACAGAATGGGAATGCTGAGTTCATAATTCAATTTTAGCATTGTGACACTTTCAACACGTTTAAAACAATTCAGCCCACTGCCGTGGTGTAATAATGACTCCTGTTTTTACCTTTAAAACCCTACCATATGAAAAACACTAGAGCTTTCCTGTAGCTCAGTGGTGAGAGCATTGTGTGTTGGATCCCAGGGGATTGCATGTTATGTATAGGATAATGCAATGTAAGTCACTTTGGATAAGAGTCTGCCAAATGCGTAAATGTAAATATAAAGTACTTTTAACAGTTAAACCCTGTTTAGTTTTAGTTTAAATGAGATAACAGGATTTAAATACATGCATGTTTTAATTCAATCGTCAGTCAGGTACACAGATGTCACCTGTCTGCTGTGCTGCGCATGCGCAGAGCTGCGTCTGCAGTGTCCCGTCATGCTCGTGTCGTGCTGGTATCTGTACCTGGGGGCTCAAAGCCTTTATAGAGAAGGTGAGAACAGACACATATGATGCTCGTGCGTTTAACCGCGAGCGGATGCTTCACGTGACCTTTGACACGTGCGGAATGAGAGTTTGTTTCTCTTGCATGTGCTGTAGGGTTGAGCATCCGTCTGCAGGTAAGTGATGTCACAGTCTGCGTCTAGAACATGTCGTCATAGGACAGGCTGGTTGAAATGACGTCACAATGATGTTAACTCAATGAAACTGCTGTAATGGTGTAGTGGACATGCACAGTTGTACAGCTGCTCTGCAACAATGCTTATAGAGATCACCTTGAATTGTCATGTAGGACAGAGCCCATGTCTTTAACCCTTGTGACATGGAGTTTATTGTTGCATTTTAAAGGGGAAGTTCACCCAAAAATCAACTTTGTGTAATTTACTCGCCCACATGACGTTCAACATGTTTAGAGAACTTCTGGCGTCTGCGGAGCACAAATGAAGATGTTTAGGAGACATCTGAGAGATTTCAGGCCTCCTCATAGACATCATGGTGTCAGTTGTTGTCAAGGTCCAGAAAAGCACTAAACACATGTGACATCGGTCCATCCGCTCATAGTGGATCAGTTGAAGTGCTTTGATTTATGTGTGAAAAACAAACCAAAATAGCGACTTTAATGGATATATTCTCCTCTGTGTTGTCAGTGTATGGCGCGTGTTCACAAGAGCACTTTGATGCATGTGTATAAGGTTTGTGAGCCGAACGCCGCATGGGGTTTGACCCTATTGGACGCTTTGAATCACAACGCAGAAACACAACTCTGTGTTTACATGCACAAACCTAAAACACATACGTCAAAGTGCTCTCGTGCAGAAGAAGAAGTGCTCTTGTGAACACGCGCCATACACTGACAACACAGAGGAGAATATATCCATTAAAGTCGCTATTTTGGTTTGTTTTTCGCACATAAAGCACTTCAACTGATCCACTATGAGCGGATGGACTGATGTCACATGTGTTTAGTGCTTTTATGGACCTTGACAACAACTGACACCATGATGTCTATGAGGAGGTCTGAAATCTCTCAGATGTCTCCTAAACATCTTCATTTGTGCTCCGCAGACGCCAGAAGTTCTCTAAACATGATGAACGTCAACCTTACAGATTTTCATGAGACTTAAATGTGAGATGGACAGTGACACATTGAACTGAATTCAGCTTGGGTTCCAGTTCAGTGATGTGATTTGTTTTGTGATGTTTGTGTGCAGTGTTAAATATGGCATCAGTTCTTCAGAAACTCATCACTCCGCTCGTCAGGGGTCCGTCTGAACCTCCCAGAAATAAAGTGACCATGGTCGGGGTAGACATGTTGTTCTTATTATTTGATATAAACACAACATATTCCTGAACAAATTCCTTGTCTAGTTATTGATAGCACAAACAGGGTTGGCTCGTGACGGTGAACACATTACGTAATGTGGATACTGTGTTTATGTACCAAAACATTCAACGTGCATTAATTATGCATCCATCCATCCATTTTCTACCGCTTATCCGGGGCCGGGTCGCGGGGGCAGCAGTCTAAGCAGAGATGCCCAGACATCCCTCATCCTAGACACTTCCTCCAGCTCTTCCGGGGGGACACCGAGGCGTTCCCAGGCCAGCCGGGAGACATAGTCCCACCAGCGTGTCCTAGGTCTTCCCCGGGGTCTCCTCCCGGTCGGACGGGCCCGGAGCACCTTCCGGGGAAGGCGTCCAGTAGGCATCCGTAACAGATGCCCAAGCCACCTCAGCTGACCCCTCTCGATGTGGAGGAGCAGCGGCTCTACTCCGAGCTCCTCCCGGGTGACCGAGCTTCTCACCCTATCTCTAAGGGATCGCCCAGCCACCCTGCGGAGGAAGCTCATTTCATCCGCCTGTATCCGGGATCTTGTTCTTTCGGTCATGACCCAAAGCTCATGACCATAGGTGAGAGTAGGAACGTAGATTGACCGGTAAATTGAGAGCTTCGCCTTGAAAGGTAAATTGCCTTCGCCTATCTGAGTCTGCCGTGTGTGTTAAACAGCGATGGAGTGAACGGTGTGATCAACATGACTCTGAGCGACCGTGAGATCTCACAGCTGAAGAACAGCGCTGACACTCTGTGGAACATCCAGAAAGATCTCAAAGACGTGTGACGCTAACAGAGCACTCCTCATTACACACGGGTTCCAGCTGTCTGAAGTGTGTGTTTAAACGCTATCATCAGGAAACACGCGTGTTTATTACCTTTCTGTGACAAATCCAGCAGACATCCTCTCATTTGTGTGTCATATTTACAGCCAGCGTTTGAATAAATGTTTCACATGATATAATCCATTTATTAAACTTTTGTCTGTAAAAATGTACATTGGTCTCAAATTTCAAATATTTACAAATACAAGTCAGTCATTCATCAGAACATCATTTCACACGGATGAAGGAAAGTTCACTCCAGCAGCTGGAGACTAAATATTGACGATTTAAAAATAAAGACAAACAGTTGGCACTGTTAAAGAAGTAACACTTTCATTCAGAACTGGAGGATTCGCAGCGGTTTGTTTGTTTATTAGGAAGTTTCAGCGATGGTCTCCGTCACCGCTGGAGGGAGACGTGCTGTACAGCGACATCAACAGCAACTCCCACAAAACATTTCTCCACAGGTCAATTAGAAAAACATCTCTTGTCTTGTATTTCAGTTCACCGAAAGCCAGAGACGCAGTTTACAAATATAAATATGAGACAATCGTAGAAAACTAAAAACAGAAGCCAGTAACCGTTATACCATCGTGTTGCTCTCGCCAACTTTGTCCACTAACTGAAAGAGAAACAGAGACGTGTAGACACACACACACACATAGAGAGAACACAAAAACACAGTACACAACAAACACAAAATATAATACATCACACACAACAAACAGATTTCAACACTTGTGGTGTATAATTTAACATGGTATCAGTGCTGTAAACCTTCTGTTTACTGTATAACTATCATAATTATTTACTATTGTATCTCAAATACTTTCAAGGATTAAATGAACATGTTTTGTGTTATTTATTGTCAACACAGATGTTGATATACTAGTGTACACAGTCATCATATAACATGATGTTCTGAACGGCACTGGATGGTCCTTTTTAATTAATGAATAAGTTTGTGTGTGATAATCTGTCTGTGTGTGTGTGTGTTATAAAGAGAGCTGTATCAGATCAACAGCAGTCAGATTGATCGTGAATGTACCATGGTGTTGACCACCTGTCTGCAGGTAAGTGCTGTCGGAGTCACATACAGTTTCTTTAGCAGATGCTTTTATCCAAAGCGACTTACAGAGAGTTCAGGGAGAAATAAGCGATATGTCATACAAGAGCAATAATACAATAGATGCTAATACAAAGACACTTGTTTCAACAAAAGCTAGACCACTACCTGTTGAGAGAAGAGAGAGGGTTAGTGTACGTTGTCTTTTGCATTTGTCAAGTATTCACAGAAGAGATGGTTTGATGTAGTTTTTTGAATGTGGTTGACTGGACCGAGGTAGGAAGAACATTTATAACATGTTTATACAGGATCAGGTCTGCTTGTGTATAACTGATACACATGTGATTTAAAGGCATACACACAGCAGTGTTTGGGGAATTGTTGCTTGGTTTTAAATGAGTCAGGAGATTTCAATGAAACAATCATAATTCTGTCATAACGTTTGCTGAATCATAAGGGCAAACATTAGTGACAGACTGACACACAGTATACTGACAGGTTTATAGTGTAATGTACCGCTCATAATCTTGACTATTACTTGACATACACATTTCCATGAGATAATAGAGACAAACTTGAATGTTCATGTAGGACAGAACAGAGGTCTTTAACCTTTTTGAGACGTGGTTTAAAGGGATCGTTCACCCAAAAATGCTTATTCTTTCATCGTTTATTAATCCACATGTCATGTCAAACCTGTATGAGTTTCTTTCTGTTCCAGAACACAAAATAAATTAAAGCTGCAAGCAGCATTTAGCGGGTTCGAGCAGTTTAAGGCATCTAAAGCAGCTTTACCT
Source organism: Barbatula barbatula (assembly GCF_947034865.1). Classification (NCBI taxonomy): domain Eukaryota; kingdom Metazoa; phylum Chordata; class Actinopteri; order Cypriniformes; family Nemacheilidae; genus Barbatula; species Barbatula barbatula. Next base: position 17,489,145 of record NC_136788.1, on the reverse strand, counting down.
TCATCAAGTAGGCCGAGGACTCTCATCCTAAAACACCCAAGTGGACGATACTCCCAACACCTGAAAAATTATAGAAAAGGTCAGCAACGGTTCATAGACACTACGCATGATTAGACACATATGCACAAATAGTACACTTGAGGGGAATCATCTTTTCAGCTTCATTTGGTCACATCCATTTAAGAAATGACCCCTAAATGCATTGAGTTGCTGCCACGTGACTGGCTGAGTAGCTATTTGGGTTTACATGCAATTAAACTGGTGTACATAATAAAGGTGTGTGTTATGTTTAGCAAAACAGCATCTTACAACCAGGTAGACATGTTCTATATTTATAGATGTTTAAATATGGAGCAACGTTTAATGTTTAATGCATTATATGTCTAACACTGTGTTCCTGTGAGACAGGAAACATATCCCTTGTCCGATCACCATCATATTCTGCATGCTTGTTTAGTGTAATAAGATGTATGATTGTACTTAATGGCAAGTCAATTGGATTATTTGTTAAGGAGTTGCGAGCTTTCAGGCACACCGTTCACTTGAATATAATAAAGGACCCTGTAGTGGTCATGCAAATGAAAAAGTTGAACATGTTTTTGAAAGTTATTGATCTAGACAGTCCAGAGAATTGTACTGTGGTGGAAATTTTGAAATCGCTTGAAAAACCAAGGACAAGTTCGCAAAAGTAGGTTCTTGACATCATCACAGATAACTCACAAACTGTTTGATCGACATCAATGGTTCAAAAGCCAAATTTGTTTGGAATTATGAGAGCTTTCATATGATATCGATAGTTTGTGTAAATGTCAAATGTCACGTGTTACACAATTGTTAAGGCAACCAAAGATGTGTCAATTTTGCCATGTTTACTGTTATAGCGCCACCTAGTGTCCAAACGCCGCGGTATTTTGTAAGTCATCTCGGAGTGATGGTCTACACATATGTTCCAAGCCCCATGATGATATCTCTAATAGTGCTCGAGTTATGGGCATTTTAATGTAATAGGCTCTGCCTATTTAAAATGTTTAAGCCCCTAAGCAACCGTGAAAGGAAATTTCAACTTTTTTTTGATAATTATTCACATTCACACTCCACAGAATTCATCAGCATTGGTTTGGTTCCGATCGGGCAAAAATCCAGGGACTAGTTCATTTTTTATTTTTTTCATAAAATGCAAATTAGCGGAAAAAATTGCATACCGGAAATGAAATCGGAGATATACGTTTTTTAAGTTTGGAGCCAATGATTACAATGATATAAAACACTTGGGTGTGCAACAAACGGTTTAGGAGTAAAGAGTGCAAACACGCTTTTCATCGCTGTAGCGCCACCTATGGGCCGATTTGGCTGGGTCCATGTATCTGAGTAGCGACAAGGACTACTACCATCTGACCAAGTCTCAGCTCTGTCGGCCTTACGGTTTGGGCTGCCCATTCAGTTTTACGGCGAAAAAATAATAATAAATCCTACAAATACAATAGGTTTCTAGCCCTACGGGCTCGAACCCTAAATATTGTGAAGAATGCTTGACTTCTATTGTACGGACACAAAACCAATGAAGGTCAATTGGGTTCAATGTTGTTTGGTTGTCAACATACAGTATGCCTGCTGTTTTAATACGATACCGTACATCCATGAAATCCTGTTTAAATTGACATGATGCTTATCATTAAAACACAGATTTTCATGAGACTTAAATTTGAGATGGACAGTGACACATTGAACTGAATTCAGCTTGGGTTCCAGTTCAGTGATGTGATTTGTGATGTTTGTGTGCAGTGTTAAATATGGCATCAGTTCTTCAGAAACTCATCACTCCGCTCGTCAGGGGTCCGTCTGAACCTCCCAGAAATAAAGTGACCGTGGTCGGGGTGGGTCACGTGGGCATGGCGTGTGCCGTCAGCATCGTCCTGCGGGTGAGAATCTATCACGTGCACTTTCATCACCGAGACATGTTGTTCTTATTATTTGATATAAACACAACATATTCCTGAACAAATTCCTTGTCTAGTTATTGATAGCACAAACAGGGTTGGCTCGTGACGGTGAACACATTACGTAATGTGGATACTGTGTTTATGTACCAAAACATTCAACGTGCATTAATTATGAATGTAAAACAAAACACAGCTGAAATGTTGTACAATCAGATTCTTTTTAAAGAAACAAGACAACAGAATAGTCATATTTAATGTTAACAACATTAGTCAGTCTAAACTGCTTTAAGTGGAAATCAGAAATTGCATTCATTTGTTATAAGTGTGAATGTGTTTCTAGGAGTTGGCGGATGAGCTGGTGCTGGTGGACGTCATGGAAGACAAACTGAAGGGTGAGATGATGGACCTCCAGCATGGCAGTCTCTTCTTAAAGACGCCCAAGATCATCTCAGGCAAAGGTACCTCTCGATATCACTCATTTATTGTGTATGGATTCTTGTCTGAGCCGTCTGATCTCTCAGATTACTCCGTAAGCGCTGACTCTCGTATCGTGGTGGTGACGGCAGGCGCTCGGCTGCAGGAGGGCGAGAGCAGACTGAATCTGGTGCAGAGAAACGTCAAGATCTTCAGACACATCATCCCTCAGATCGTCAGATACAGTCCCAACTGTGTCCTCCTCGTCGTCTCCAACCCGGGTACAAACCATCATTCTCTTCATCGTTTGATTTGTGTGTTGTCTGCATGTATCATATCATGTTCTGCCCGCACAGTGGACATTATGACCTACGTCACCTGGAAGTTGAGCGGTCTGCCCAAGCATCGGGTCATCGGTAGCGGAACCAACCTGGACTCGGCCCGCTTCCGTTTCCTGATGGCGGAGCGTTTGGGAATTCACCCCAGCAGCATTAACGGCTGGATACTGGGAGAACATGGAGACTCCAGCGGTGAGCGGAAAACCAACCAAACTAAATATCACTTGGTTTTATGGATTCATGTTGTGCGAAATGTTTGTCTGCAGTTCCTGTTTGGAGCGGCACGAATGTGGCAGGTGTCAGTCTCCAGAAACTCAATCCAGATATCGGCAAAGACACGGACCGGGAGAACTGGAAAGAAACTCACAAGATGGTTGTGGACAGGTACAGCCAACAGAACATTATTTCACATCTGTCGTCGTTTATTTACGACCTGTATGTGAGTCTTTCTCCAGTGGAACACGAAAGAAGAAATGTCTCAGTGGTTTGGTGAACATACAATGGAGTTCAATGTCATTCTTCAAAATATGGTAGAATATTCAAATCATACATGTTTGGCATGATAGAATTCTATTTGTTTTATTTCATGTGTATACCGCAGTGCCTACGAGGTGATTCGACTGAAGGGTTACACCAACTGGGCCATCGGTTTGAGCGTGGCCGACCTGACGGAGAGCCTGATGAAGAACCTGAACCGGGTTCATCCCGTAACCACTATGGTGAAGGTCAGTCACTCACTTACAGTATAAAGGTCGGTGTAATGTTCACATATAGACGGGAAAGGTTGACGTGTCCTGCGTTTGTTTCAGGGTATGTACGGGATCAGTGATGAAGTGTATCTGAGTCTGCCGTGTGTGTTAAACAGCGATGGAGTGAACGGTGTGATCAACATGACTCTGAGCGACCGTGAGATCTCACAGCTGAAGAACAGCGCTGACACTCTGTGGAACATCCAGAAAGATCTCAAAGACGTGTGACGCTAACAGAGCACTCCTCATTACACACGGGTTCCAGCTGTCTGAAGTGTGTGTTTAAACGCTATCATCAGGAAACACGCGTGTTTATTACCTTTCTGTGACAAATCCAGCAGACATCCTCTCATTTGTGTGTAATATTTACAGCCAGCGTTTGAATAAATGTTTCACATGATATAATCCAATTATTAAACTTTGTCTGTAAAAATGTACATTGGTCTCAAATTTCAAATATTTACAAATACAAGTCAGTCATTCATCAGAACATCATTTCACACGGATGAAGGAAAGTTCACTCCAGCAGCTGGAGACTAAATATTGACGATTTAAAAATAAAGACAAACAGTTGGCACTGTTAAAGAAGTAACACTTTCATTCAGAACTGGAGGATTCGCAGCGGTTTGTTTGTTTATTAGGAAGTTTCAGCGATGGTCTCCGTCACCGCTGGAGGGAGACGTGCTGTACAGCGACATCAACAGCAACTCCCACAAAACATTTCTCCACAGGTCAATTAGAAAAACATCTCTTGTCTTGTATTTCAGTTCACCGAAAGCCAGAGACGCAGTTTACAAATATAAATATGAGACAATCGTAGAAAACTAAAAACAGAAGCCAGTAACCGTTATACCATCGTGTTGCTCTCGCCAACTTTGTCTACTAACTGAAAGAGAAACAGAGACGTGTAGATTTTAAACAGGAAATGTATCTAGCGTGTGTGAAACAGCAGCAGATGATGAGGATCGACTTACCCCTTTAATACCCGGAAGATTCAGTAAAGATCCAAGTATAGGCACCCGTCTGATGAAGCCAACGGCTACTGGGAAAAACCCCCTGAACACAAAACATGTGACATATGAAAGACATGATGAAAACATATGTTCTGCTGATAACTGTATTCACCCAAACACAGCTAAGGTCAGACCGGTTGCTAAGGGGTTCATGGTTGTTGCCAGGGGGTTCAGAGTGGTTGCGGGTGGTCGCTCGGGAGCTCCTTACTGGCCCAGGTCAAAGTTAATGGTTTGTTTAAGACTACATGAATACACTATGTGATGCTTGATCTTGTCAATATCATGTATCCGTAGTTTATCTACAAATGAGATTTTGATGAGAATATTAGTTTGTCACAGCACATCCACAGTCTAAAGTCACCTGAAAAGCAGGAAAAATCCATAGACCTCCAGCACAACACCTATGATGGGCCATCCAATGAGCACCACAAACACTCCTCCCAGAAAAAAAACAGTGGCTTTCGTTTTATGCCGCTGGAAGAAGAACCGAAATGTCCGTTCCAGTCCAATAACAAAAGACAGACCTGCAACAAACAAGATCTACAAACACACACACAAATCTCAATCTTGAGCAATAACATACATTTATATTGTGTGTGTGTGTGTACATACTCACATTTCCAATGGCCAAGAGAGCTTTATCAAAAAACAGAATCATCCCAAAGAAGAGGAAGAACACACCGAAGCCTGTCAAGCCCATCCCAATCTCTGAGAAAACACACAAGAGCTTCTGTTATAGTGCTGCACAACACAACAACACAGCACAACACAACAGCACAGCACGACAGCACAGCACGACAGCACAGCACGACAGCACAGCACGACAGCACAGCACAGCATGACAGCACAGCACAACACGACAGCACAACACCAAAGCACAACACGACAGCACAGCACAACACGACAGCACAGCACGACAGCACAGCACGACAGCACAGCACAGCATGACAGCACAACACCAAAGCACAACACGACAGCACAGCACAACACGACAGCACAGCACGACAGCAAAGCACGACACGACAGCACAGCACAGCACGACACGACAGCACAGCACGACACGACAGCACAGCACGACACGACAGCACGACACGACAGCACGACACGACAGCACGACACGACAGCACAGCACGACAGCACAGCACGACACGACAGCACAGCACGACACAGCACAACACGACACGACAGCACAGCACAACACGACAGCACAGCACGACAGCAAAGCACGACACGACAGCACAGCACAGCACGACACGACAGCACAGCACGACACGACAGCACAGCACGACACGACAGCACAGCACGACAGCACAGCACAGCATGACAGCACAACACCAAAGCACAACACGACAGCACAGCACAACACGACAGCACAGCACGACAGCAAAGCACGACACGACAGCACAGCACAGCACGACACGACAGCACAGCACGACACGACAGCACAGCACGACACGACAGCACAGCACGACACGACAGCACAGCACGACACGACAGCACAGCACGACACGACAGCACAGCACGACACGACACGACAGCACAGCACGACACGACAGCACGACACGACAGCACAGCACGACACGACAGCACAGCACGACACGACAGCACAGCACGACACGACAGCACAGCACGACACGACAGCACAGCACGACACGACAGCACAACAGCACAGCACAGCACGACACGACAGCACAGCACGACAGCAAAGCACGACACGACAGCACAGCACGACACGACAGCACAGCACGACAGCACAGCACAGCACGACACGACAGCAAAGCACGACACGACAGCACAGCACGACACGACAGCACAGCACGACACGACAGCACAGCACGACACGACAGCACAGCACAGCACGACAGCAAAGCACGACACGACAGCACAGCACGACACGACAGCACAGCACGACAGCACAGCACGACACGACAGCACAGCACGACACGACAGCACGGCACGACACGACAGCACGACACGACAGCACAGCACGACAGCACAGCACGACACGACAGCACAACAGCACAGCACAGCACGACACGACAGCACAGCACGACACGACAGCACAGCACGACACGACAGCACGGCACGACACGACAGCACGACACGACAGCACAGCACGACACGACAGCACAGCACGACACGACAGCACAACAGCACAGCACAGCACGACACGACAGCACAGCACGACAGCAAAGCACGACACGACAGCACAGCACGACACGACAGCACAGCACGACAGCACAGCACAGCACGACACGACAGCAAAGCACGACACGACAGCACAGCACGACACGACAGCAAAGCACGACACGACAGCACAGCACGACACGACAGCACAGCACAGCACGACAGCAAAGCACGACACGACAGCACAGCACGACACGACAGCACAGCACGACACGACAGCACAGCACGACACGACAGCACAGCACGACACGACAGCACGACACGACAGCACGACACGACAGCACAGCACGACACGACAGCACAGCACGACACGACAGCACAACAGCACAGCACAGCACGACACGACAGCACAGCACGACACGACAGCACAGCACGACACGACAGCACAGCACGACACGACAGCACAGCACAGCACGACAGCAAAGCACGACACGACAGCACAGCACGACACGACAGCACAGCACGACACGACAGCACAGCACGACACGACAGCACAGCACGACACGACAGCACGACACGACAGCACGACACGACAGCACAGCACGACACGACAGCACAGCACGACACGACAGCACAACAGCACAGCACAGCACGACACGACAGCACAGCACGACAGCAAAGCACGACACGACAGCACAGCACGACACGACAGCACAGCACGACACGACAGCACAGCACGACACGACAGCACAGCACGACACGACAGCACGGCACGACACGACAGCACGACACGACACGACAGCACAGCACGACAGCACAGCACGACACGACAGCACAGCACGACACGACAGCACAGCACGACACGACAGCACAGCACGACACGACAGCACGGCACGACACGACAGCACAACAGCACAGCACAGCACGACACGACAGCACAGCACGACACGACAGCACAGCACGACACGACAGCACGGCACGACACGACAGCACGACACGACAGCACAGCACGACACGACAGCACAGCACGACACGACACGACAGCACAACAGCACAGCACAGCACGACACGACAGCACAGCACGACAGCAAAGCACGACACGACAGCACAGCACGACACGACAGCACAGCACGACAGCACAGCACAGCACGACACGACAGCAAAGCACGACACGACAGCACAGCACGACACGACAGCAAAGCACGACACGACAGCACAGCACGACACGACAGCACAGCACAGCACGACAGCAAAGCACGACACGACAGCACAGCACGACACGACAGCACAGCACGACACGACAGCACAGCACGACACGACAGCACAGCACGACACGACAGCACGGCACGACACGACAGCACGACACGACAGCACAGCACGACACGACAGCACAGCACGACACGACAGCACAACAGCACAGCACAGCACGACACGACAGCACAGCACGACACGACAGCACAGCACGACACGACAGCACGGCACGACACGACAGCACGACACGACAGCACAGCACGACACGACAGCACAGCACGACACGACAGCACAACAGCACAGCACAGCACGACACGACAGCACAGCACGACAGCAAAGCACGACACGACAGCACAGCACGACACGACAGCACAGCACGACACGACAGCACAGCACGACACGACAGCACGACACGACAGCACGACACGACAGCACAGCACGACACGACAGCACGACACGACAGCACGACACGACAGCACAGCACAGGATGACAGCACAGCACAACACGACAACACGACACCAAAGCACAACACGACAGCACAGCACGACACGACAGCACGACAGCAAAGCACGACACGACAGCACAGCACGACACGACAGCACAGCACGACACGACAGCAAAGCACGACACGACAGCACAGCACGACACGACAGCACAGCACGACACGACAGCACAGCACGACAGCACAGCACGACACGACAGCACAACAGCACAGCACGACACGACAGCACAGCACGACAGCAAAGCACGACACGACAGCACAGCACGACACGACAGCACAGCACGACACGACAGCACAGCACGACACGACAGCACGGCACGACACGACAGCACGACACGACAGCACAGCACAGGATGACAACACAGCACAACACGACAGCACGACACCAAAGCACAACACGACAGCACAGCACGACACGACAGCACGACAGCAAAGCACGACACGACAGCACAGCACGACACGACAGCACAGCACGACACGACAGCACGACAGCAAAGCACGACACGACAGCACAGCACGACACGACAGCACAGCACGACACGACAGCACAGCACGACAGCACAGCACGACAGCACAGCACGACACGACAGCACAGCACGACACGACAGCACAGCACGACACGACAGCACAACAGCACAGCACAGCACGACACGACAGCACAGCACGACAGCAAAGCACGACACGACAGCACGACACGACAGCACAGCACGACACGACAGCACAGCACGACACGACAGCACGGCACGGCACGACACGACAGCACGACACGACAGCACAGCACAGGATGACAGCACAGCACAACACGACAGCACGACACCAAAGCACAACACGACAGCACAGCACGACACGACAGCACGACAGCAAAGCACGACACGACAGCACAGCACGACACGACAGCACAGCACGACACGACAGCACAGCACGACACGACAGCACAGCACGACACGACAGCACAGCACGACAGCAAAGCACGACACGACAGCACAGCACGACACGACAGCACAGCACGACACGACAGCACGACAGCAAAGCACGACACGACAGCACAGCACGACACGACAGCACAGCACGACACGACAGCACAGCACGACACGACAGCACAGCACGACGGCACAGCACGACACGACAGCACAGCACGACACGACAGCACAGCACGACACGACAGCACAGCACGACACGACAGCACAGCACGACACGACAGCACGACACGACAGCACAGCACGACACGACAGCACAGCACAGGATGACAGCACAGCACAACACGACAGCACGACACCAAAGCACAACACGACAGCACAGCACGACACGACAGCACGACAGCAAAGCACGACACGACAGCACAGCACGACACGACAGCACAGCACGACACGACAGCACGACAGCAAAGCACGACACGACAGCACAGCACGACACGACAGCACAGCACGACACGACAGCACAGCACGACACGACAGCACGGCACGGCACGGCACGACAGCACAGCACGACACGACAGCACGACAGCAAAGCACGACACGACAGCACAGCACGACACGACAGCACAGCACGACACGACAGCACAGCACGACACGACAGCACAGCACGACAGCACAGCACGACACGACAGCACAGCACGACACGACAGCACGACAGCAAAGCACGACACGACAGCACAGCACGACACGACAGCACAGCACGACACGACAGCACAGCACGACACGACAGCACAGCACGACAGCACAGCACGACAGCACAGCACGACACGACAGCACAGCACGACACGACAGCACAGCACGACACGACAGCACAACAGCACAGCACAGCACGACACGACAGCACAGCACGACAGCAAAGCACGACACGACAGCACGACACGACAGCACAGCACGACACGACAGCACAGCACGACACGACAGCACGGCACGACACGACAGCACGACACGACAGCACAGCACAGGATGACAGCACAGCACAACACGACAGCACGACACCAAAGCACAACACGACAGCACAGCACGACACGACAGCACGACAGCAAAGCACGACACGACAGCACAGCACGACACGACAGCACAGCACGACACGACAGCACAGCACGACACGACAGCACAGCACGACACGACAGCACAGCACGACACGACAGCACGACAGCAAAGCACGACACGACAGCACAGCACGACACGACAGCACAGCACGACACGACAGCACGACAGCAAAGCACGACACGACAGCACAGCACGACACGACAGCACAGCACGACACGACAGCACAGCACGACACGACAGCACAGCACGACGGCACAGCACGACACGACAGCACAGCACGACACGACAGCACAGCACGACACGACAGCACAGCACGACACGACAGCACAGCACGACACGACAGCACGACACGACAGCACAGCACAGGATGACAGCACAGCACAACACGACAGCACGACACCAAAGCACAACACGACAGCACAGCACGACACGACAGCACGACAGCAAAGCACGACACGACAGCACAGCACGACACGACAGCACAGCACGACACGACAGCACGACAGCAAAGCACGACACGACAGCACAGCACGACACGACAGCAAAGCACGACACGACAGCACAGCACGACACGACAGCACAGCACGACACGACAGCACAGCACGACACGACAGCACAGCACGACACGACAGCACGGCACGGCACGGCACGGCACGGCACAGCACAGCACAGCACAACACTGGAGGATGATGTATCAGAGTTGTCACAGATTCATGTGTGTTAATGAGTACGAGTATCATTTCCTATTGTATTACAAATACTTTAAAAGAATAATGACCCTGTTTGTGTTATTTATTGTCTAGACAGACACAGTGATCGTACAACATGATGTTCCGAGTCGTATTTGTATCGATGTGAAAGGTCATAAAGTGTAGTTAAGAGACGAGACACAATAAAGGCCACACATCACTCCATTCATTCACATTCAACACTTCCTGCACATCTGAAGCGCCGTTTCTAACGTCTCTCTCTCTCCGAACGAACACGACAGACATCAAATGAAAATGTTCGACTTACTCTGCGAGTCTGATAATGAAATCATGATTCTGATGTTGATCTGATGATGTGTGGAAGTGTTCTGTGTACGCGAGCGCCACGACACCGGAAACACGTAGACAGCTCCGCTCGCTCGTGACTTTTCTTCCGTTGAACGTTCATTTCATTTCGTGAAGTTCTTCACACTGCGTGTCCCGAGTGCTTATATTTAATTATATTATATTAATACTATTTGATCACATGATAAGAGTGTTTTATTATGTTTTTTTATTATATTAAGTACTTGCCAAGGAAGAAAGTCGGTATTTCTATGAACGTTATAACATATATAAAAAGCATTTCCCTGTTTTTACTTGGAACTACTTGAAGTTTGTTAGTTTGAATGAAAAAAGTGTGATGACGGGAAGTGCAGTTTATTTTGCCTTTGGATACGTAGCATGTTGAAAAGAAGAAAACTACAAATCCCAGAACGCTCAGCGGCGCGTTCCGGAAGTCTTGTCTGTAGCCGAGAGAGAGAGAGAGGCGTGTTTAACACTCAGTAGTGTAGAAACACTTTTGCTCTGTTTAAGTCATAATGTTCACATCTACAGCAGTGTTCAGCTGAAAGACGCGCTTTAACACGTTTAGAATGAAGACGCTTTTGGCCATAGCGTTAGTGTTTGTTGGCTGCTGCAGTAATGTTGTGTTTCTGGAACTTTTAGTGAGGTGAGTGTGTGTCTTACACATGATAGCAGTTCAATGTTTTGCATTTACACTTCAATAACACAACACGTTTGTCTTGTTTTGTACCTTTTATTAGGGATTTCCCTGGATGTGGAAATCTGGTGACATTTGCTCAGTTTGCATTCATTGCATTGGAGGGCTTCATCTTTGAGACAAACTTTGGACGCAAAAAACCACAAATTCCAATGAGGTGACATGACGTTTATGAGCTGTTAGTTGATCAGGTTGATGGATTAGTCCAGGTTAAGTGTGAATGAACTTCATTGTCACTGTGACATGTGGATTGACATCTACACACTATTAATGATTGTTTCTCAGATCATGTCACAGTAATATATATCGTAATACTGTGATCTGTTTCAATACTTGATTCTGATTCAAATGAACTGAGGCAATAACTCATTTTAAAAGAAATGAAAAGCTTCAAGTGTTTATGCCGTTACTCTTCCTTGCTAAATGTTCGATATGCAATACGATATTTCTTTTTCTAAAATCTATTTAAATTGTATTAAAATATATTAAAGAAATGATATAACCAACATATATTTCACATTATTTGAGGAAACACAAAGCATCACTACAACTTCTGAAAGTGAACGGCCGTGTTTTACTGCTGCATTAAACAAATCTGACATTTAGTAAACAAACAAAAGTTAGTCCAGGTTTTTACAAAAATAAAAAACAAATTTGGCTTTGCGACGCCGATTGTTGATTGACACGCACTCATATCCCATCTAACATCCGCGTGCCAGATAGATACTGTACTATCAGCATCCACCTAAACTCTGACCGTACATCACTCTTCCAAGAATGAAATAGCTCATTTATCACAAACCATCACGATATGCACATGTGCTATATTTCTATATAATGCACAGCCCTAGCAGTGAACTTTGTTTTTCCCCGCTGAGTCTCGCCTTCTTTATCTTTGCAGTAACTATGTGGTCATGGTTGCCATGTTTTTCACTGTGAGCGTGATCAACAACTACGCTCTCAACTTTAATATCGCCATGCCCCTGCACATGATCTTCAGATCTGTGAGTATCGGTCATAACAGATGAAGCAGAACCTCACATTTAATTCACTTTTGACCTTCTCTTGTTTTAATCGCAGGGATCTTTAATTGCAAACATGATACTCGGCATCATCATTCTAAAGAAGAGGTACGCTAGATTCATTATTTACCTGCTTAATAGAGTTCATATTATTATTATGATGGTATTATTACTTCTTTTATTCTGAACGCAGGTATTCCACGAGTAAATATCTGTCTATCGTGTTGGTGTCTGTGGGCATTTTCATCTGCACTGTCATGTCTGCTAGACAAGTGGTGAGTTTAATAAACGCTTCTGCAGATTTAGTAACTAATAACCGTCATGTGAATGAGACCCAAAGTCATTGCACTTCACACACCTGCTCTCATCTCCGCAGAACGTTGAGAAGGGAGCCACAGAAGAAGAAGGAGTTTATGCTTTCCTGCATTGGCTTATGGGTACATTTTATATGACACCTTCACGCTCGGGTTGATTGGAGCGAGTGTGACAAAAGGACTGATGCGTAAACGCTGTTGTGTTCCAGGTATCGCCATGCTGACATTCGCCCTGCTGATGTCTGCAAGAATGGGCATTTTCCAAGAAACTCTCTACAAAAAACATGGCAAACACTCCAAAGAAGCTCTGTTTTACAACGTGAGTGGCTTTCCTCGCTGCTCACGTGTGTGTGTGTTGTTTCAAGTGCGTTGTGTTAAATGTGATTTTCGGGTCTCTTTCAGCATTGTCTGCCGTTGCCAGGCTTCCTCCTGCTGTCTGGGGACATCTACAGACACGCTTTGCTCTTCAGCCAGAGCTGTGAGTTTCTTCCATTACATAACAACAACAAAAATGAGTTCATTAAAGTGGGAAACTCATAATCAAATGAGTGTTTATTTCTGGTTGATGATCATAATGGTGCAGACGTACTCCTGTTTAGTCAAAGGAATCTAGCCTTTTGGACATTGTGTTTATGATTCACACTTGCTGTGTTGTGTTTGTCAAAGCTCCTGTGGAAATCCCTGTGATTGGTCACTCAATGCCGGTCATGTGGTTTTATCTGCTTATGAACGTCATCACACAGTATCCTTTCATATTCTCACGTCCACACAAAAAAACATCTTATAAGAAAAATATAACATTTCGTTTCATTTGTTTTGTACTTATCTGTGTCTCTCAGATACGTGTGTATCCGCGGCGTGTTCATTCTGACCAGCGAGTGCGCATCGCTCACGGTTACTCTGGTGGTGACGCTGCGTAAATTCCTGAGTCTCATCATATCCATCATGTACTTCCAGAATCCCTTCACAGCGTGGCACTGGACGGGCACGGCCGTGGTGTTTCTGGGGACGCTGATCTACACTGAGGTGTTATCCAGCGTTTACTCCGCAATCAGAGGAAAGAAAACTGTCCAGAAGACGGAATAATTCACACATTCTGTACAGGAAGTGAATGTGACAGCAGTGTAATACCACTGCAGCTCTGTGAGGGTGTGTTGTGATGTTTGTTTGTTTCTCATTGCTCTTTAAGGTAGTTCTGGAGCTGTTTTGAGCCAGGTGTGTGTAGACTGTCATGTGTGTGTGTGTGTGAGAGTCTGTTCTCCGTGTAAGCAAGAGTTCATAATCCATTGTCTGTTTCAGCACAGATTGTTCTATTATGTTAGCAGAGGTTTTTTGTTCATGGCACATGTCTCCCGGATCTATTTCATCATTTTTTAAAACTTGACACGCACAGGTTACATTTAGAAATTAGTATTCAGCACTTGTTGCAGATGTACAGGGTTTCTGAACATGAATGTGAACGTTAGTGTATTTATTTCACTTTTTTAAACGCATCCAGATTCATTGTTAAGTGTTGACGGGCGACTTGTGTCTTCAAAATAAAACAAGACTACAAACAACAACACAGTAGTGTGCACTTTAACATTGTACTTTCATGAGTCACATGACATGAAACAAATGTTGTGTGTTCTGCGTTCTTCTCAGAGGTTTTATCAGAACTAACTAACCAACCCTATTATCAGTTAAAATAACACAAGTGTTCAAGCTTCATCGTGTCATAAAGAGTGTGTTGTGTGCTTCAGTGGAGGGATTTGACTTCTTTAACCACAAACATTTGAAATGTTGCTCACGTAGGTCAGAACATCAACTGCAGAATCAGTTTATGTCGTTATGTATTTTCTATTTTCAATGAAAAAATATTCTCAGACTGTTTCCTGTGTGTTTAACGTGACACTACAGTAACAATACTATTTATTATTTTCTCATAACTCATATGCACACGAGGATGAAGTGTTGTAAGTGTTATTATGAAACAATGACAAAAGAGCTACTGAGGGAGTTCACATCCATTCTGAACTTGTGTGATTGATTGTTCTTTGCTATTTATTAGTCCAAGTCATCCATTTCAAAAACGTTTTTATAGGTTTTGTAATGAAAGAATGCAACGGATTGGCAAAGTTATGACTCATTTTAGGCATTATTCCAGACAGGGATTCATTTAAACCAGGACAAGGACTTCGCTCAATTATTGTATTTAAGGTGTTTTTATTAACATACAAACAAACAATGCTGTGTGCATCTTGAGACAAAACAACCACACTGACATATTTTAAGATGTAAAGTTGTTTTCCATCAAGGCGGCACTAACATTTGAATTAGTCTGAGACTAGATTGAAAACCTGACAGGGTTGTAAATTGTCTTAATCAAAGTCTTAAAATACTGTATATCAGTGTGATTGTTTTGTCTCAAGATGCACGCGGTAATGTGTTCTAAAAACGACTTCAATGTCCTAATTGAATCAAGGCTTAGTCCTGGTTTAAGTTCATCCCTGTCAGGGAAACCGTCCTTAAATCAAACATTTCAGTCAAGTGATCTTAAACTAAGACTTAAATAAGAACATGACATGTGAATTTCTCTCAGATTATTTCATGTACTAATACTACGGTGCTGTGTGAAGTAGATATAGTGACTGAAGTAATTACAGCGATGTATATTGAATAAAATGTTCTTTTTAAATGGAAATATATATCAGAGATAAATGTCTTGATGTGTGTTTCTCTCATTCTGAACTGCTGTCTGAGCGAGTTATCATCTAATCCTCTGTGATCACGTGACCTCTTCTACCTCAACCTCCATCCCATAATCCCCCAGTGTGTTTCCAGCATCAGATCTCTCCAGAAACAGGTGAAAGCCTTCATCATCACTGCGTTTCCCAGCATTCTCTGTCAGTCTTAGGTTGAGTAAGCTCTTCTTGTTTGCTCTTATTGTAATATTATCATGAGAGTTTGGAGATGAATGATGGGAAATAAACAGCAGGGGTCAATGACGAGCACCAGATGGAGCAGTAGGGTCTTTGACTCTTGTTTTTGATGTAATGTGCTGGTGGAGAAGGTTAAAAGGAAAAGCTTTTGATGAACAGAACACATGGAAACTGATGAATCTCATCTCTCAATTCTGTAATGTGAATACACCAAACCTGAGTGAACTACAACTCGCACAACTCAAAACGTATCTGCTCGGCTCACGTAAGTTTCTTCTTCATATTATAAATACTGTCTAGTGCATTTGTATAATTAAGCATGTTTTTATACTTCAAGTTTAGATTTCTTCTTTTAGATCATGACAGAAGCCGTAATGAAGCTGAGATGTTTCTGATGGAGGTGTCGGTGCTTCTGTATGATGACAGGAGGTGGATTTCTCGCAGCTTTATTGCAAACACACACAGGCTACATGTGAGAAAGACTAAAGACAAATCTGACTTTGTGTATCAACACACATGCACCTTCTATGAAAGCTATGGCATTATAATATGGCACAGTTTTTATAAATAGTAACTGAATGTTTGTTTGGCACGGTGACCGGGTTAACAGTGTCTTCTAACAGTCGGCGTCTTCTGAGGACAGACACTTCTGTCTGGCTTCGTGATCGTCCAACGTCACCTTTTTATTCCGTTTAGGGTCGATCCAGGAGTTCCGTATGACGGCGCTGTTTGGCTGCGGATTGGCCTCAATGATGGACACCACCCGTTTCTTCATTTTACTTTTCAGAACCTTCTGAAACTTCTGTCTGGTGAAGGCGTAGAGGAGAGGATGGAAGACCGTGGTGCCGTACGCCATGACCAGGAATCCCATCCGGAGTTTGACGTTGAGGTCGCTGGGACCGGCACTGAGGATCACCGCATTTAAAACAGTGATGGGTGTCCAGCATAAGAGGAAGGTGGAAATGATGAGCAGCGACATGCGAAAGACGCGTTTCTGTCGCTCCCTCCGCTCCCGGTGGCGTTTGACGGCCCGCCGCAGGGCGATGATGACTGAGACGGACGTGCGCATGGCCAGTGGCGCGTGCCCACGACTTCTTTCGGCACCACCATCCCCCATCTCTGGTAGCTGCCGTTCAGACGTGGACACGAGCGAGAAGTTCTTTTTCCTCCTCATCTTCTTCTTCTGCGCGGCGTGGAACCGTGAGCCGATGCGGATGTTCAGCGCCTGCAGGATCTTGGCATAGGTCACCAACATGATGATGGCCGTCAGACAGAAAATGGGTATCTGAGCCACCAGGTGGTAGTAGAGACCCAGTTTGGTGTAATACTCATTGACGTGGAATGTGGTGGTCTGATTAGCTGCGGTGGCATCCGCTCGCAGGAAGCCCACCTCGATGAACGGCACCAGGAAGCTGACGAACGACAGAACCCAGATGCAACCCAACAGCACCGCCGCCCGCCCCGTAGTCAGCACGCGATTGGCCGGTTTGATGGAGATGTCGTATCGGTCCAAAGTGACGGCCAGGACGTTGGCGGCCGTGGCGACGCTGGCAAACGACACGCAGGCCTCGTGGAAGCAGCAGACGAGAACGGTGTCGCCCCGCAGCGACAGCATCAGCACGGCGATGGTGAGCGGGATGCAGCAGACGCACACCAGCACGTCCAGCACGTGGAGGTTCATGGTGACGATGTTGCTCACTGAATTCACCAGGTTGGATTTGGTACAGTAGAGCACCAGGACGGTCATGTTACTGCTGAGACCCAACACGATCTCCAGTGCCAGGAATCCGCTCACAGACACCTGGAAGCCGAGGGGATACGGGTGCGGACCCGCCGGCGTGGTGGCGGGACTCGCCGACTCGATGATGTCGAGAACGGTGGCGTTATTCATGGCGGCGTCTTCCTCCGTGACGGGAGTGGGCCAAGCATTATCCTGAAGGACGAAAAAGGGAAACATGTTTATGGCCAACAGCGCTAGAAACAAAACTGCCTTTAGTTTTAAAGTACATGCAAGGTTGCTGTAACATTGTATAGACGCTTTCATCTTAACAACATAAACAAACGTTACTGCGCATGTGCTCTTCTGTGAGCCCAACTGAACTTCCGGGACACATTCACACATGTGCATGTACATTATTTTTTATTACAATCAAAAGAAACCCAGAATAAGCTAAACTTGTCTCCAAACTCAACATCTAGATGTCAATGTACCATAGGGTTTGTTCAAATGCGTCAGAACAACAGTACCCAAACAACAAATTGTTTATTTAATACAATTATTATACAGCAAAATAATAATATCAATTAATCTTAAAATAAAATAATATAAATAGTTACATCATTAGACACTTGCCAAACACACACCGGAAGTTAACTGGGGATCAGGCGTGCACGCGTCCGCTGAAACGGTCTTTATGACTATGTTCTGATCATACATGAAAATTGAGAGTAAGCAAATTCACAACAGCCTCTAAGCTTCAAATAATGAAACGGTTGGTTTTCTACACAATTGTCTGTTTGACCAGTGTCGAGAGAAGAAGAGAAAGTAACCTGCAACTTCATGTTTCAAACAGAGATGGCGACAGAGAGACTCAGATTACAGATCGATAAAACAGCGAAACAAAGTGATTCAAGAGATCCATTCATGTGTTTTCTTCATTCATCATCACTTGTGATATTTTCATGTGTTGTGCAATGATGGATGCATGAATTGATGTGGAATGAGAAAGAATGCTGCGTGTGTGTAAGCACATGGAAATACTATTAACACATGACACGCAACATCACTATCATTCATGTCATCTGTCTGATGGTTTATTCTGACTTACCCTTTCTCTCTCTCTCTCTCTCTCTCTCTCTCTCTCTCTCAGGAGTCAGGAGAATCTGGATGGGGTTCAAGATGTACGTCAGCTTCAGTCATGGTCTTTCAAGCACATCTTCATAATCCAGATGAGTTCACTCTTTGATGGTGTGCAGAACCTTTGCCGGTGGAATCTTTTGTTTTCTCAAACCAAACGCTTTGGATTTCTTTAAGAAAAATGATTCAGAGATAAACGTTCATGAGGCGGATTTGTCAGCCGCTTACAGACTTCAGGTTGTTGGATGTCTTTTGTTCTCTGTTTGTTGGTTTAACGCTGATGCATTTCCATTATGACAGGTTTATAGGCCCCGGATGGCAATAAATCCACATCGATTCGCACGTGCCATCTGCCACAGAAAGCAAGGTCACGGAATTGTTTAGTTCAGCATGAGGAGTCGGTGATGTCATTTCCTGTCCCATGGCTATAGGTGACCTTGCTCAGATGTTTTAAAGTTGATTAAGAAACCCACGTCACGTAGGCCTATGTGAGGGATATCCACTGCAGGGTTTGTCCTCGCAGGCCATGAAAGTGGTCGTAACCCTTAAATCTAGCCGGACCGGCGCGTCCTGATGGAATAAAACATACAAGAGAAAAATACATTTCATCACAAATGTGGTGTTTTACACGTGGCAGATTGGTGGAAAGTAACATGTGATGAATGAAAGGATCAGTGACGTCTGGAGAACACTTCTGTATGAATGTTATGGAGAAGTTTATCCAGATGAAGCTTCAGGGTCGTGGGAGATGTGGATGAATATAGTGAAGTTGAAATGTTTTATGGACGCACAATGGTCAGTATTTTCAGTCGTCCTGCTCTTAATTATTCTGCTGATGTTGAGTGACACATGGCTCTTCAGGTGATGGCAGTAAAACCCTCTGGCGCCCCGGGGAGCCGTATCTCTGCGGGTGATATTGACCCGCAAGTTTGACATGTCTCCCACTGCACAACCCCCCGATCACATCCATCCCACAAAATCTGCATTTACACATTCTCTATGGTATTCAGCCAGTAAAGTTGTTCAGTGTCAGCCGCTTACCTCCAAGAGTTCTCAATGACATCTGTCCGACGGCTTGAACTCCAGCAGATCTCCATCCCGGATCCACAAGTGCGC
>NC_136788.1:17467306-17468604 GCF_947034865.1 Barbatula barbatula | reverse complement strand
CTCCATGTTCATTCCATTGGCTTTGTCTTTAAAGAAACAACGGCTCCAAAAACTCCAACGGTTGACCTCGACCAGCAGTTCGACTCCAGTTAAGTATCTGATGCAGCGACGTGCACATGAATGTTGACCTGAAAAAAGGGAAACCCCCCAAAAATAAATAAAAATAACTCACAGGCTTTATGAAGGATGAGAATAACAGGATCTTTATTAAAATATATATACACAAAGAAGTAAAACAGTGAAATACAGCACTCAATCACCTTAAATACTAATAATAATAACACAAAAAAAACATGACGAGTCATGAAAATCCCTACATCAATATTCATGACAATATAAGTCACTGATGGGTTTCTCCAAATTTACATACTAAACATGCAAAGCTTCACAGGAGAAGCCGCCTATTAGGGGCCATTTCAACACAAATCTTCAGAACTTCTTTCTTGTCGATTGCTTTGTCCTTCTCTATGGCCAGCAGGATGAGGTCAGACAGCCGCTCTTGACCACACTGATTTCTGAGTCTTGATTTGACCAGCTTCCGCTCATGCAGGCTGATGTAAACAGAGTTTGCCCTTCCCTTACTGACTTTCACGTTCGGTGCCTGAATATGGATGTGAAGGAAGCTTTGGTTTTTTTTATCAAGGCCTACATGAAATTCTGCATCCAATTTTTTTCCACCTTGGAAGGGTAACGTGAGTTGAGAAGGGCATATGATCTGATGTAGATATTGAGAGACACAATGGTTAAAACAAAAACACTTGCACAGTTGGTGGCACAGCTACATGCATACGTGTCCATGTGGACCTTCTCTACAGCTAGACGCGTCATGGACACCTGTCCTTCACCTGACCACATATATGTGTAAAAACATCAACTTTACATCGACTTACAGAACATGCGCTGTAAAAAAACTCTTTTCTTCTTATTTCAGATTTTTATGTGTTTTTTAAATACGGTCAAAAGTCCAAAGAAATTTACAATAAAAACATGAGAACATTTAATTTTAACATTAAACGTTTTTTTTTAACATTTCTTTTCTTTCAGTTTATTTTTTAAATATGGTCAAAAGCTACAACAAGACAACACATTTCCAAGAAAAATTTGGAAAATTATTTTATATATATCCTTACATACTTTAATTTTACAGTATACTTAGTTTACCCAATATTTTACAGTATATTTCGGTTTTTACAGTTGACATTTTTTTACAGTGAACGGTCCAACCAATGTGTGTGTAAGTTAAACAAATAACAAACGCTTGTTTGAAATCACACACATTGAATACTTTTTAACAATGG
>NC_136788.1:17424806-17462306 GCF_947034865.1 Barbatula barbatula | reverse complement strand
GGCTGGCATCCCAACATAAAACATACATGTGTGTGTTTACCTTTCATAAAACAGTGCCAAGCTGTTGAGGGCCATGAATGAGACCAGCCCAGATCATCATCATCAGACAGAGACGACATGCTGAAGATCCCTGATTCAGACTCACTGCTGGCCTGTGACACACACAATGCTTTTGAATGAGCCTTTTTCTACATTGTTAGTTTATTTTGACTTATTTGTTTGCAACTGTGTTATGTGCGTCATATAGATTACATGGCTTTCATTTATGTTCATTTCAGTTTCACTTTTGGTTTGCAGTGAATCATTTTAGTGCTTCGACTTGTGTCGAGTAATAATATTTAGGTCTCTATTTGATTGGATTTAAACTATGAGTGATGTTTTAATAGGTGTACTTATCAATTCTCTTCACTATGTGTGTTATAATGATGGAGGTCGTACTCGGGTGCGCCGGCGCTCTCTCATGTGACTGCGGGCGGGACTGGGAGCGCTGCTGGACGACAGAGGAGGTCTCGCATAGGAATGTAAACTGCTACTGCTGCTGATGTGAACGGGGGACGACCTGCACACACACACACACTCACATCAGTACGGCTGGGTTTTGAGACCATTTTGGCTATTCGATTCAATTCTTATTTGTATGATTTCGATTCGATATTGATTAGTTATCAGTATTTCATTTTAAATATTAGTTTTGCAGACATGGAATCCACATTTAAATGTATAGGCTGGTAACTGAAACCCCTCTACTCACCTCAATGAATGAATTACACATTTATGATAATAGTATAGGCCACACAATTTTTTCGAATTACATTTGACTTTTACTTTAAGTAACCGAACATTACTGTCAAATATAAAAACATTGTAAATGTGAAACAGTGAAATTATGAATAACTTTAAATTAATAAAAAACTTTTCAAAATTCAACTTGATTAACGGCGTCATCCTCTAGACGAGAGGTGAAATACAGATAATATTCTCTGTGGCACGTGTGTATTAACAATGGACTCTGGGATTTCCCGAATCGATATCGTTTCTTAAAATCAAAGAATCAACCTACACATCAGTATATACACAAATCACAGTCATTTCCAGTGTGTAGTGGAGGATTGTCTGACCGGTGGTGCGGGTCATTCTGGAGCAGGGGGCTCTGAGGGCTGGTGGCAATGTTGGCCAGCTCGGTCAGCCAGCTCGTATTTGATACGGTGATCTCTGGCCTAGAGCTCCGCCCCTCCTCATGTGACACCCCCGGGGTCAGCTGGAACACACCTGATGTGGTCTGGTCATCCCGCACCTCCTGCAGCTCGGGCAGGTCATCTGAAGAGAAATGAACTCTCAGTGCAACTGGAACATGACGTGTTAACACTCTTTTCTTTGTCTTCCTGGCACACATTTGGGGATTTTGTTTTCATGTCTGACCTACAGTATGGTGTTACAGTGATGGATTTACCGTACTCCATGTGCGTGAGGTCAGATGGGCAGCTGGGTGAGGAGGGCAAGTGCTCATTACACTTGAGCAGGTCAAAGGTGTCGTCCATACCTGAGCTCTGTACCTGAATGTCTGACTGATGTTTCACTTCCCAAACCATATTATGACAGATCAGCTGAGCGGACTACAAACACACAACACAACACAGCATGATCAAGTGAAAGCAAAACCAGACTAGTTTAATCTAGAGTTTTATTTGCATTAGAGGGTCACGCTGGGGACTTAAATATGTACCTCTGGACCGCTAGTTAGTGCACTTTTGAAAACAACAACCAAAGGTGAAGCTAAATGACGTTATGTAGGAGAGGGGAATTATGGGACATGTGGTTTTCACCATCCAGAGGCGTATGGAGATCACCCATCATGTTCACGGACGAGGTAATGAATGAATTATATTTGATGTCATCGTAATGAATTATCTTGCAAGAACTGTTGAATGTAAAGCTACATGAGCCTGTGAATGATGTTGGACTTTATCAGTTGATTTGGTAGCGTAATGCTTCACAGTTTAACGTGTTTAAAACAGTTTATAAAGTAAACTACATTTACGCTTGTTTGTGTTTCCTTTAGTAATCGTGATCTATAATAACAGAACAACAGATGCTGTATAATCTCTTCTGCATTTGTGTGTTGCTGTAGTTTCTACAAGAGGAAACTGAGGGTCGTGAGGAGCAGCGGATATTAAGTCACTGATATGAGACAAACACAAGAGAGACAAGAGACGGGACTTTAGTTTAAATAGGAATTTCTCTGGATTTACACATTCTTGAGAACATTTGGGATCATGTAAGTACACAACTGCATGAAATATATCACACTGTGAAAGTGATTTATGGATATTTCATTACATAATCATTCCATATTGCGGCTTTAAAGTTAAAAATAAAAACAGTGTTTTGTTTCCGTCGCCAATATGGCTCAAACCCTGTCTGACAGGAGGATGAAAGAATGAGTATTTTTGGGTGTCCTGTCACTTTAAGACCCTTCACCTTGATTCTGCTCTTCTAATTCTGAAAGTATCCTCAAAAACATTATAAGATATTGAAGGAGTTCAACATTTTTGTTGTTATTTTTCAAATGATAGTGATATTGTATATTATATTGAATATAATTGAGTGATATGTGAAGAATAATAACGTATGAATGAAGACACGCACACACGGTTCTTGTTGTGTAATATGTTCTTGGCCGCTGCTTCTGCACGTTCACACGAAATAAAATCCCAAATAAAAGCAAAATAAGATCCATTCGACCATTTTTACGCGTTTATAAAGAAAACATTTGTGTAAGTTTTTGTTTTGTTTCGTAAAGCGCGTTCACGAGACGCGCGTCGCACGCAAACGCTTGTTTATAAACTTTCGTGACTTCGCGCATGCGCAGCGCAGCTCATTCATTCATAACTGCGTAACAACAGCAGATCAATAACAGCGCTAGAAAAACAGCAAAACGATCTAAATTCACCGATGGCATCTAATCGATCACCTCGATCGACGATCATTCCGTTTCAATAAACGAGAGGCTCGACTCTTTCTGTTCACAACACGCCACGGAAAATATGGTTGTCATCTCATTCCTGAAATAACTCAACAAACGCGACCGTTTTATTAAAAAAGCTTTGAGGTTCTTTTTATTGCGAAAAGTAAGTCGTTGAAAAACGAAACAACCCCACGAATGAAATTATTACAACATCGAGAATCTCTTTGTTAGATAAACATCGTAAAAACAGATCAACAGCGGAGAGACTGATTTCAAACACGTCGTGTACACACCATCGAGCTTTCAGATGTCTGACAGAAGTCAAAATAATGCAAATAAACCATTGAAACAAAAGTCCGATGGGATCCGTCAGAGGTAAACAAAAGAATGTCAACAAGTTGAGACAAGGTACATCAAGTCCTTCCGTTTAGAGCACTGAAATGAATGAAGATCCTGTTTTCATTACACTTTAGCCGAGAAAACACGTCTGATGTCATTAGAATTATTGTCCCAACGGTCGAGAAACACTAAACCACAACAAACAAACAACAGACGTCACGCAGAAGAAGAAAAAACCCTCAATCAGAACACAAACTTGTTATTTGCGATGAAAAAAATGAATGACAGTCTATAAACTTTCCACTGCTGCGTCCGTGGCGGCCTGAAATATCCACGCGTGATAAAGTTCATTGACATTACCGTTGCGTTTCGTCGGAATATTTCAAGAACTTTTTTACTCACCGAACCTGTCGCCATTACCGAGTCTCTCTGGCATTCATCGAGAAGGCAGGACTGCTTACTTTTAGATCTCGCCTCGTATTGGTGGAGACGCACGTCAGTATTGTGAACTCGACGCTGATTGGTTAGTTGCTGTTGACGCGTTGAGTTTGTTTTTGTGTCTGTGATTGGTCACTTCAACATGCCCGTTACATCAGCCGTAAATGTCATTGGTTGTGCAGCAGATTTTTGTCCAAGTCCCTCCCCTTCTGTAAAATAGAGGTTTTGTGACGCGTATCGATGCGAGTCGTGATAAACAAACACAACGTTGTTATTATTGATCGATATTACAGCTTATTTACATCAATAACATCGACTCTAGACTGCACTGAACATATCCATGCACTATTGAGATTATTTATGATTTAAATATATATATATATAAATGAAGAGTTTGGTTCCAAAATGAGATAAACATTTTTATTTAGCAGTCCAATGAATAGCAATGAAACTGCAGTTGGCTTGCTTTGATTTGAGCCATAATAACTCACAAAGCACAGTTAACTAACACAATAAAACACAGTTAACAAAGAAAAACGGTTTGGAGTTATCTCGTTTTGGAACCAAACACTTCCTATATAAATATATATATATATCACACACGTACCGTTTACATAGAATAACCACAATATGATGTCAATAGAAAATTGTTCTTTATTTGAATGGAAAGTCAGATAGACAATGAGCTCTCTTGCACTGAGAGACTGTAGACCTTTGATTGGTTTATCAGGACATTTACTAATCGCACAGACAGAATGGAAGTGGTATCATGTTGACATCTACATGAGAAGAGGGATGAGGATTGTGTCACTCGTATCAGAGGTAGACAGCCATGAGAATAGACAGCAATGTATACTGTTAAAGCCCAAATCCTGCAGAATCAACAACGAATAAAGAACCAATGCTACCAAAAACAGAAAAGTGTTTGAGAAATTCAAGATCCTTTACATGAAGCGAACGTTCTTGGAAACATATAAGCTGTGCATGTTAAATAGATGATAAATTCAAAATCTGCTTAAATACTTCAGTTATACAAAAATGATTCACGTCGACAGATGCGTCAAGCGGTGGTGATGTTACCAAATAAACATGTGCTACACCATAACAGAAAGTAAAGATACACAACGCCTATAGTCACTATTTCTATGTATAACAGTATAAGGAGCTTGAAAACATTTAGAAGTGTGCAAGTATAAATGTCATGACAACACTGGCTTCAAAGTGCAATAATATTCAAACATGTGGCTCTCTTTCTTTTGTTTTCCTGTTCTTATTCTCAAGCAATATGTTTGGAATTTGACTGAAATAAAGTCAACATGAAAGGTCATTCACTAATACCTCTTATATATCGAATGAAGTCTATTGGAAGCTGACCTTTACGTGAAAGAGTCCGATGGTTAAAGGGGATGGGTGTCAAAATGTAAGACAGCGACGACAAAAAGTCAAAGTAAAAGGAAAGTTATTTCCGAGGCTGTGTGGGTTTTAAAGGAAAAATATATGAAGACGACCATATTTATTTAATATCATGTGTCCCAGTGCACAATAAGACCATAAAACATGTCCATTCCATGTTGACTTTATACATCGGCATATTGTTATCAGAGTTCAATTCATGAAGCTTCTGACAAAGCACTTTCAAACATCAGGTGCTGAATTCAGTTGTGCTCAACAAATTGTGTCACGTCAGGTGTTCATGAGAATAAAACAGTCTTGCAAACAAAAACAAACTTTATCTGAACATCACAGTAAGAGATGCAGTCCACCTCTCTGTAACATGTGGACAAACACCAAAAACCAAATAAAGATGTAGATAAACAGTATCAAATCCCAAACATGTGCCCCCGTGAGAGAAACCTTATGTGTCCTGAAGTCAAACCCTCACACGTTTGGCTTTTCACATCTACTGAATTCAGATTATTGATTGCAAAAAACAACAACTTCAAGCTTATGGCGTATGTGAAGACGTGTGATCTCAGTCATCAGTACTCACCGCTCTCTCATCATTTCATGTTGCATTTATTGTTTGTGGTGTTTATTGTGTTTCATGCATTCTGTTCATCTATTGCCATGTGACTCGCGAAGAGCGCCGTCAGCTGTTCTTCGTAATTCGCAATGTTCCGTTTCATGATGTCCATGCAGGGACCTAATAACCTCTCGAACGCCTGAACGTCAATTACTGAAAACACACAAACGCATATAAACACAGAATTGATTTGGTTCTTTTGTATGACTATAAGCAGCTATAAGAAACATTTTGCTATTCTGATGTTTTGATTCTAGCGACCGGGTTTTCATTAAAGACTAACTCTGGCCAAAAATTTTAGTTCTGCCATTATTACCTCACACTCAAATAGTATAACCTTTCAGCCGTTAACACGTTCTATATAGCATGGGTGGGGTAGTTTGAATAATAATAATAATATGTTATTTACAAGAACGCTTTAAAAATTTGGCAAACAGTAGTACAAATAGAACAGAACACGGACATTAAGTATAAAAATAAAATAAATAAATAATAGATTTCCGACGTCCTGCATCCGTCTTGTTGTATTTTCTCTTTGACCTATGATAAAGTATGGAAGTAGGCAATTTGGTCGCACGGAATTTGAACTTAAAGCTCAAAAAGAAAATATTTGTTAAAGACTTTAGAACGATGATCAAAACGTAAGAGTTCCTTGTTTTTGAGTCTGTATTCTTTTAAAAGATGTGTAACGGCACATTTGAAAGTGTATAGAATGATAGAAGCGCAGTACCTAAACACTTGACATTGTCCACAGCGTATGCAGATGCTGCCCGTGGCTTGTTGGTGACAAGAGCCAATTCTCCAAAATACTGCCCCCTAGAGCACGTGGTGATCTCCAGTTCCTCCTCTTCTGTGTCGCTTTTTGACTACAAAACCAAACATACACATGAAAGATTTCCTGCCTGAACTGAACCGTGTTGAAAATGCTCAATCGTGGATCACGTTCAGATCTGAACGCTCAAACTCACCTTACTTCTCTTCATAGTGATTCTAACATGCCCTGATTCTACGATGTAGAAACAATCTGCCAAATCACCCTGTGAAAACAAATAACGTGATCTGTTAACAACAATAACCCGGATGTCAAATTCCAGGACATTTCAATAAAAATATCACAGTGTTAGCCAAGCAAGAACAAGTCATATCTATGCAATGAAGCCTTAATGTTTTTGATTATTATTCATTGACTTCCAGACCTGAGCGATAATCCGTTGGCCACTGTCGTATACTTTGGTTGACAAGACATCGACAACCTTCATTCTCTCTGATTCCTTTAAACAAGACATTTTATGTCATATGTATGAAAAATGAATGACTAATAAACCAGAAATGTGATGTGAGCAGATGAAGTGTGTGAGGATGCGTGTATTCAAACCTCCAGTGACGTGAGGAGTGGAACAGTCCCGATAAAAGCCTCGTACATTTTTCGCTTCTTTGCGTTGTTCTTTACAATGAGTCGTCTGAACGTCAGTCGATCCTGCAAAAATGAGAAAAAATTGATTGCAAATTACTACAAACGGAGAGGACGTTCTGATCCAGAGCCGTTGAAAAGCAGAGTTACGACACTCGCATTGACTTCTGTTGGAAGAATGAAATATGGAAGTAACTCGTGTCTTGACAGCATGGATTTGTTTGGAACTATTGAGCGCTCCATGAACCACGTGACCAAGCAAAAGTGTGTCGTAACTCTGTTTTTCAATGGCTCTGCTCTGATCCAAACACAGCTGTACTGAATACATGATTGTGATGTGAAATAAGTTTATCAAACACAGATTGTCAGGTTAATGGCACTCACCAGACACCACAGAGCTCCGGGTGAGGTAGCGATGATGGTGGCCGCTCTGGGTGTGTTGTACATGAGGGCGAGCTCTCCAAAACTCCCACGGTTGTCATAAGACCCTACAGTCCGTGTAGTGCCATCCACCTTCAATACGATGTCAAATGTTCCCCTAGAAATGAAACCAGATGATGATGATGCGTTCAAGGTTTGAATGACAAGAGACCGACCCGGTGCTTTCTTCACCTTCCAATGACGTAAAAGTTGTCGCCGTCGTCGTCTTGCTCGATAATGTGTTCCCCCGTCACCACAATCTTATCAAACATGGCGTCCAACACCTGTGACATCTGCTCCTGTTGGACAAAAATGTATAAAACGATCCAGTGTGAATGACATACAGTCAATCACAAACATTTACGAGATTATATTTACAAATAAACTGGATTTCATTTACGACTGATTCTGGAGCTCACAGCTGAGTGGTCTGTTGTGATCTTACCTGGTCGAGGTTTTTGAACAGTAAGATGTCTTTGCAGGCCTCCTGAAGTCTCCGTCTTTGCTCATCTGTTTTAGGGTGAGTGACCTGCGGGCACAGCAAAGCATTGTGGGATGTAAACACATATTTAAAGCAACTTAGAATACATTTTTAGAGGACACTCACTCGTGCGTCTTTATCCTCTTCATCCTCATCCGGGTTAAACGCCTCGGCACAGACTTGAATGTGAAAATGAAAGAATTTAGAGATTAGAGATCAAACCAGTCTGATGCATTACAGAGCGGCTTCAAGCTAACAAACACATTTTGTCAACAGTGTTTTGTATGGATGTCACAATATTATCTGTATCCTGTTATTGCAAAAGCAAAATGGTTTCAATATAATCGTGGTCACACGACTGCATGAAACGAAAGGTGTTCAGGGCCTAACATAGATAATAGAATAGAAAAAATAATAGATGCATCTGGTGCAATTCTTTTATTTAATAAAAGTGATTTTTTGATCATTTGACCCATCTCATACCTTAACTCACACCAAACGTGAATTAAGCATTTTGCGTGTGTAAATTACATACAAAGTCAACGCAAGACACATACAGACGCAAACTCGCAAAATAACTGACTTTTCCTGTGAGAAATAGAGCATTGAACGCGATTGTTCACGTTTGGTGTGAACCCAGCATAAGAAACAGTTGTGATTAGGATAAAGAAAAGATGTTTATGGCACATTTCCAAGTCATCATGTGTCAAATAGCGCAATAAATACCGTAATGTGGACTTCATACCGAGGTATTATCCTACAGGGAGGATTGTTTTGAATTTCATAATTCATGCAACAAAAGCTTCTGACTCTTGCATACTCCTATATTTAAAATATTATATAATATTTAAATCTCGATGCTCCAATGTTTTCTTAGTTCTTTTGATCTATTTAACTTTTTATGCCCACAGCAGTTTCGATTCTTAACGGCAGTCGGTTTATACACAGTTTGTGGATGGTCAGGAAAACCTCATCGAAACATGTCGTTATTTTGCAATCCGATCGGAAACTTTTCCTATCATTTTAGATACCAGACAAAAGAGTTCATGCGTCATGCAGTTCTATCAAAGACATATGAAGTGAAATGAACCAGATCTATGAAAGTAGATTTTTCTGTTGTTTTCTTGTAAACATCACCGTAAACAATATAAAGACATTTCTTCCTGTATGACTCCAGCACAATCTGTATTGTGTATTTCTGAAAGTTTATCAGCTCTGACAGCACATTAACAAATCCATTAATCTTCACTTGTGGTTTAAAATGATCCACGAGGAACACAAGTTCACACCTAAAACACTTTCTCGTGGCTTCCGGCAAACAAAACTCATCTTCCATCAAAAGCCCAGTGAAGAAGGGAATTATTTGCAAAAACACACCCATCCATCAGTCATAAAACATCTCTAAGAGAACAGTTCACGGCAGTAAATGAATTATCTTCGATCAATCCATTCCTGAAGATGAATAAGCAATTATATTGACAGAAAATCACAAAAACAACTTACCAGAAGCTCGTCTGACAAATCTGTTAATGACTGGAGCTGAATGAAGAGAAAAGCAAGAGAGAAATGTTATTCATTTGATAGCTCAGGGGATTCACGCTTTAAAACACACGAAGAGTCTGGAGGTGTAAATCATCAGGATCTGAGTCAGAGTGATGAGACATGTTTGAGATCTTCAATAACATCAAGCTCAGTTTGGCACATCCTTGAGACCTCTTCTAATGGAGACGTTGTGAGACTTTCTCAAGAGAAATAGTTTCAGGAGTTTGTGTTTCAAAATGAGATGAAAACAAATTACAGTTGAATACAGTTCTATGTCCACCAAACTGCAGTTGGTTTGTTTTGATTTAAGACTAGCTAACTAACACAATAAAGACATGATTTGCCTTCCATTGATGTCTATGAGAAGAGATTTGAAGTGATTCTTCTTTGGCATAACATACAGATGATGAATGACACGCACCATCTATGGTTCATGGAAACACAAATGATTCGGCCACATACAACAATACACACTTGAGCACAAGGACACATTGAACAACAAGAGCCGTCTGATGACTGCGGCCTCGTCTCCTCTGTTCAGGGCCTGATATGGATTTCACTCCATCATTTCATCATCAGAAAAGGTTCATTTGGGCACGCGCGCCAGTATTCATGCACATCATTCACAGCTGACCGACAGAGAGCTGTGCGCTTTCTCTCATCCGTTAATAAACACCTGCATGTGTGAAATCATCACATATTATGATTCAGAGGTCCATGATGCGCGTCGTTCATTACCTACGAATTCTTCATCATCGTCGTCCTCCTCGTCGCCGTTTTCAGAGTCGATCTGCATGGCCTCCTCGCAGAAGTTGACGGCTTTCCCCGCTCGCCCGCTCGAGTTGCGCTCATTGCCAAACGCGCCGCCGCGGCTCTCGTTCTCCTTGAGGCGCGTGAAGTACTGGAGCGCGAACTCGAGCAGATCCGCCGGCTGGTTCCTCAGCACCTCCACGGTAAAGCTCTGCAGAAGCTCCGTCAAGCCCGCGGGGATTTCTATACTCATTCCTGACGCTCCCGTGGAATCTGCGCAAAACTCGAGCCGATCTGGCGTGCGAAGAGACGCTCCCCGTTTTCGCCGCGTCAGCTGAGTGTACGAGAATATAACGCGTCAGAGGGAACGCGACGCGACGGACTGCATCGGCAGCCGTTCGGATCACTCGCGTGCTTTAGGCTCATTTACAGGCGTAAAGATGGCAGAGGATCTAAGCGCCGGCATCATTCTGCTCCTGACGCTGGATACAGCAGAGCCGCGCATGGGATGCGGGAAACCATGGCAACCAGAATCCCGGGATGTGCGTAGGAGGAACGCATGCCGCAGTTCAGATGAGCAGCAGCGCGGACGCGTCACACTTTACAAAAACATGACATTAAACTCTAGTTAGTGAAAGTGCTTTTCAATCTTTACTCATTTAGTCGATGACCGCAGTGAATAGTAGATATAGTAGAAATAGTAGATACTATGGCGACAGCTCGCTACTGCTGTTAATTCATTTGACTTAGGTTTTGCTTATACTCAACATGTTTCTTGTACAGCTGCTTTGTAGCAATGGGAATTGTAAAAAGCCCTATATACTGTAAATAGAGTTGATTTGACAGTGTGTGACCTCATCAGGTTAATGGATAAACAGATAGAATAAGACTCGGTGGGTTGCAGGTTAATCCCTCTTCGACAGCAAAAGTTCTTTTGGACAGTTTGACAAGCAGAGCTCGACCTTCTGGAGACGACCGGTGATCGTTTTATAAAGGTTTTATCTGGCATTGATGCATCAGCGGCCTTCTGCATCCTTACAGTACGTGTTAGACAAGCTATTGAAAGGGACAGTCCATCCCTAATGTATACATGTGATATGATGTTGTTGTTCTTTGGGAAAGATCAATTCCATACACAAAAAAGTGATAAGAGATCAATGTCCCGTAGGGACCGATGAAAACACAGAGAACAACACAAACACTCTTCAGTGTAATGTTTTATCTTACTACTGATACTAATTCCCAAAGTTTCTACTCTCCAGCAAATACCATATTTAACTAAATCACACATTCTAAGGTGAAAGTTAAAGTCTCTTCAGATTCTCTAAAGACATCTTCAATAAAGCCTTTATTTTTGGATTGTTTAGAAAGGAAAACCAAAAGAAAGAAAGATATGAGGTTGGAACGACTCACACAATCCTCATCTAACCTCTTCAAAGCGTGGTCAGTGGTCTTCACCTCAGAAAATAAGGTTTATCACACATATTATGGAATATGTTCTAGATAGGAAGCGTTTGGTTCCAAAATGAAATGTTTTTGTATTGTGCATTGCAATGAATATCAATCAAACTACAGTTGGTTTGTTTTGAGCCATAAAAACTAAACAAACTAACACAATAAAACATGATAACATCATAAAAAACGGAGTTGTCTCATTTTGGAACCAAACTCTTCATATACAAGTAGTGCTCATGAGCCCTGAGTATATCTTTGTTATTGAATGATGAATGTAATGTAGAGTTTAGGGTGTAGTCTGCAGATAACCATTACAAACACATTTATAACCAGCAGAGGGCAATCAATATCAACACTGAATGGTCAAATAAATATATTTAAATGTACAGTATTTTTTATTCATTTTTCTGTTATATTCATTCATATTTGTTGTTTGCACAAACGTGTTGAAACGGATCCTCACATCACAGAAGAAGATCCCTTACAGAACAATACTGTGGTGGTGGGGAGTTATAGTGCGCACTTGAGTGCCCTCACAATCATGTACACTTTACAGTAGTGCATACTTTAGTGAGTGAGACACTCCTCAGACAAAACGTCGGATTTATAAACAACGTTACGCGGATAAACCATATATGAAAGCATATAAGGGTTTAGATTAAAATAACGTTACAAGAAAACTTGTCAACAGTTTTGTATGATACGATAAAAGTGTTAATTTCACCTAATGAACGGACGATCATAAGTAACGTAACGTAACGTAACGATAGCTTCATTCATTCATAAACACCGTCTGTCATTTCTCCATAAACATTTAATTGTGACAAAACTGTTTGGAAAATGTATAAATGTGAAAAAAATATGTATTTTACGAGAACTTACTTTTAAACACTTATGTCATTCTACAGCTTTCGACAAATGCGCGCGGCCGTGTTGTGTCGACTGGTCCACGGTCTCGCGCATTGATAATGGTATGACCCATTCATTGTAAGGGTGCTCAAATATTCATATATTCTTGATAAATATAAGACAATGCGAACTGTTTCATCTAATAAAACATCACACATCTTGTTTAAAGTCCTTCGGGTATCAAACCATAATTTTGTATTTCGAAATGATTTCCGTTAAAATGTCGTGTCACGTGATCTTTAGGATAAATCGTTTATATCGGACCTTAATAATAATTACTCGTAAAATAAGAGCTCAGGTTAATAAAATCATCAGTTTCATGTAGTTATGCATCTTTCTTTTGATTTGATTTCTAAGTAAAAATAAATTTCTTCGTGATTCACCGTGAACCGCATTGAACATACTGTCCATCCACACGTGTCTCTCATTATTATTATTATTATTATTATTACGTAAGCTTGAAACAACCGTTAACATTTTTATTTTATTTATAAATATTTAGCTGTTCGCCTGTGCGGGTTTGCAGTATTTCCTATCTGTGGGGGAGGGGTCTCCGCCGTGCGTCTGACGTCAGCGCGCAAAGCTCCGAACCCGAGCCTGAAGCTGTAAACAATAAAACCCAACCCGTCCGTCATCCATGCGCTAAACATGCATCTGTCCGCGGTGTCGGTGTCCGTATCGGTGCTGTTGTGCCTGATCTGCGGCGGATCGGCGCGAGGTGAGTGCGTCTTTAATCCCGCGTCGCGTTTCATTCACTGACGCTCGCGTGAGCCGAGCGGCTAACGCTAAAGCCGCTACATTCACCCGATTGTTATTGTGACAAACCCGTTTAATCCCCGGTTTACCGTCGACATTCACGACAGGATCTTGAACACCCGATATTTAGAGTTCAAACGCGTTAGATGCACGCGTGGATGCGCGTGTCCGTGGGCCGGTTCGGCTGAAAAGCTGTTTAACACATCCAGCTTAAAATGGATGGATGACACAACATCATTTACCATCATACCAGAATGTAACTTACCATCATGTACCATTATCTCATGACATGGTTCAACAAAAACGACTATGATCCCACAACATATCATCAAATCTCATGTCATCATTTAACATTACTATCATCACATAACATTCTTTAACATCATCCACCATCACTTACCATCATCCACCATCACTTACCATCATCCACCATCACTTACCATCATCCACCATCACTTACCATCATTCTAGGCTGCTAGAATTTAATAGTCTTATTTAATTAACACTGCTTATGTGTCTGATATTTGACCTGTGTTTTGACTTCCATAACCTTTTATGTTTTACTTATAGTCAATGTTTTCTTGTACAGCTGCTTTGTAACAATGAAAATTGTAAAAAGCGCTATATAAATAACTAAAGCTGACCATCACTTACCGTCACTTACCATCATCCACCATCACTTACCATCATTTACCATCATCCACCATCATTTACCATCACTTACCATCATCCACCATCACTTACCATCACTTACCATCATCCACCATCACTTACCATCACTTACCATCATCCACCATCACTTACCATCACTTACCATCATCCACCATCACTTACCATCATCCACAATCACTTATCTTCACTTACCATCATCCACCATCACTTACCGTCACTTACCATCATCCACCATCACTTACCGTCACTTACCATCATCCACCATCACTTACCATCATCCACCATCACTTACCATCACTTACCATCATCCACCATCCCTTACCATCACTTACCATCATCCACCATCACTTACCATCATCCACCATCACTTACCGTCACTTACCATCATCCACCATCACTTACCATCATCCACCATCACTTACCATCATCCACCATCACTTACCATCATCCACCATCACTTACCGTCACTTACCATCATCCACCATCACTTACCATCACTTACCATCATCCACCATCACTTACCATCACTTACCATCCTCCACCATCACTTACCATCACTTACCATCATCCACCATCACTTACCATCACTTACCATCATCCACCATCACTTACCATCACTTACCATCATCCACCATCACTTACCATCATCCACCATCACTTACCGTCACTTACCATCATCCACCATCACTTACCATCACTTACCATCATCCACCATCACTTACCATCACTTACCGTCATCCACCATCACTTACCATCATCCACCATCACTTACCATCATCCACCATCACTTACCATCACTTACCATCATCCACCATCACTTACCATCACTTACCATCATCCACCATCACTTACCATCACTTACCATCATCCACCATCACTTACCATCATCCACAATCACTTATCTTCACTTACCATCATCCACCATCACTTACCGTCACTTACCATCATCCACCATCACTTACCATCATCCACCATCACTTACCGTCACTTACCATCATCCACCGTCACTTACCATCATCCACCATCACTTACCGTCACTTACCATCATCCACCGTCACTTACCATCATCCACCATCACTTACCATCATCCACCATCACTTACCATCATCCACCGTCACTTACCATCATCCACCGTCACTTACCATCATCCACCATCACTTACCATCATCCACCATCACTTACCATCACTTACCATCATCCACCATCACTTACCATCATCCACCATCACTTACCGTCATCCACCATCACTTACCGTCATCCACCATCACTTACCATCACTTACCATCATCCACCATCACTTACCATCACTTACCATCATCCACCATCACTTACCATCATCCACAATCACTTATCTTCACTTACCATCATCCACCATCACTTACCGTCACTTACCATCATCCACCATCACTTACCGTCACTTACCATCATCCACCATCACTTACCATCATCCACCATCACTTACCATCACTTACCATCATCCACCATCCCTTACCATCACTTACCATCATCCACCATCACTTACCATCATCCACCATCACTTACCGTCACTTACCATCATCCACCATCACTTACCATCATCCACCATCACTTACCATCATCCACCATCACTTACCATCATCCACCATCACTTACCGTCACTTACCATCATCCACCATCACTTACCATCACTTACCATCATCCACCATCACTTACCATCACTTACCATCCTCCACCATCACTTACCATCACTTACCATCATCCACCATCACTTACCATCACTTACCATCATCCACCATCACTTACCATCACTTACCATCATCCACCATCACTTACCATCATCCACCATCACTTACCGTCACTTACCATCATCCACCATCACTTACCATCACTTACCATCATCCACCATCACTTACCATCACTTACCGTCATCCACCATCACTTACCATCATCCACCATCACTTACCATCATCCACCATCACTTACCATCACTTACCATCATCCACCATCACTTACCATCACTTACCATCATCCACCATCACTTACCATCACTTACCATCATCCACCATCACTTACCATCATCCACAATCACTTATCTTCACTTACCATCATCCACCATCACTTACCGTCACTTACCATCATCCACCATCACTTACCATCATCCACCATCACTTACCGTCACTTACCATCATCCACCGTCACTTACCATCATCCACCATCACTTACCGTCACTTACCATCATCCACCGTCACTTACCATCATCCACCATCACTTACCATCATCCACCATCACTTACCATCATCCACCATCACTTACCATCATCCACCGTCACTTACCATCATCCACCATCACTTACCATCATCCACCATCACTTACCATCACTTACCATCATCCACCATCACTTACCATCATCCACCATCACTTACCGTCATCCACCATCACTTACCGTCATCCACCATCACTTACCATCATCCACCATCACTTACCGTCACTTACCATCATCCACCATCACTTACCATCATCCACCATCACTTATCGTCACTTACCATCACTTACCATCATCCACCATCACTTACCATCATCCACCATCACTTACCATCATCCACCATCACTTACCGTCACTTACCATCACTTACCATCATCCACCATCACTTACCATCATCCACCATCACTTACCATCACTTACCATCATCCACCATCACTTACCATCATCCACCATCACTTACCATCATCCACCATCACTTACCTATTTACGTATTTTTATACAGTAGTTATTTTTATACAATATTCATTTTCTGAATATTGTGTGTTTCTTGTGTCAATATGAGGAAAGTGTCTCCATCATACTATGGAAGCCAATCAACAATAGAGGGCGTGAACACTGTTGATATGATATCTGTGTTGTTGTTGAATGGCAGCAGCGTTCGCTCTGGTGTTTGTCAAACAACGATGTATGTGTCATGAACAGGTTACCATGGCAACCCGTTAAACAAGTACATCCGTCACTACGAGGGTCTGTCGTACGACACCGATGTTGTTCACGAAAACCATCAGAGAGCCAAGAGAGCGCTGTCCCATCACGAGAGCTTCTTACACCTGCAGTTTCACGCTCACGGCAGGTAAAATCACATGATCCAAATGGGTTCAGTTGAATAGATGTTTGTCGTTTTATTTGGCAGGAAAATGTATAATTGCACTGTGTGTTGAATGTTTATGAGAATCCTTCAAATAAAGTCAGTAGATTGGTGTCAGTATGTTATTTATCGAGAGGAGAGAATCAAACGTAAGCGTCTCTCATCCTGTGCATCTCTTGGTGTTTTTCACGTCCCTCTGTTGTGTTTTCACCGGACAGACATTTTAACCTCCGAATGAAGAGAGACACGAGCTTGTTTTCTGAGGACTTTAAGCTGGAGATGTCTGGACAGGAGATGAACTACGACACCTCTCACATCTACACTGGAGAAATCTACGGTGAGCTGAACAAACATCAGAGCTTCCAGCAGAAAAACAAGAGAATGAGTTGCATTCTAAGTGTTATTTAGAGATGCACGATAAACAATCCGTCATATCTGTATCGGCCGATAATAAAAAAGGCAGCCGATTATATAATAACCGATAACTCATAAATCATTTCCTCTGTTAAACTTCTTCAGCTGCTCACAGTTGAAATCCAGCACAGTTCTGTGTTTCTGTCGTGATCATTCACTTACGTTACTGATGTAGATCGAGTATTTATGAATGTGTGAATTATAGGAACAAAATCATATTGTGTGAATCAGACTGCTGTCTGAATGCTTTCTGTCTTGAGATCTGTTCCACTCGTGGCTGTTCAGAACACTTCTCTGGGTTGCTCTGGAAGAACATCTATCATTTGTTTGTTTAATAAAAAATATACCAGAAAGGTTTGAAGTGTAAATAATGTTTAACTAGTGTAAAGTAGACTTGATAAATGATTTTCAGGGGAAAGATAGAATGCAAGAACAGAACGTGTGTGCTGATGCTGCTTGTGCTCTTCAGGTGAAGCGGGCACCGTGACTCACGGTTCTGTGGTGGACGGGCGATTCGATGGCTTCGTTCAGACTCATCAGGGGATGTATTACGTGGAACCGACTGAGCGATACCTGGAGGACAAAAATGTTCCCTTCCACTCGGTCATCTACCACGAGGACGACATCTGTGAGTGAAACGACGTCATCAAATGTTTGATTCTTAGAAACAAAGGGCTCTTACAAACAGAAAGATGTCGTGGTGATTCACTCACTGTTCAATGTCCATTCAGATTATCCTCACAAATACGGGCCGGAGGGCGGCTGTGCCGATTCGTCTGTGTTTGAGCGAATGAAGAAGTATCAAGCGTCGGCCACCAAAGAGTCAGCGAAGGTCAGACATTCAAATGAACCTCATCTGAAAGCATCTGTTTGATTCAGTCGAGTCTATTGAGACCGATTCAGTGCAAATGTTTTTGTTCTGTAGGAGGTAAATGTGGAGAGCGCGTCAGTAAATGATGGCGTTCTGCTGAGGAAGAAGAGGATGACACAGGTAGAGAAGAACACGTGTCAGCTCTTCATTCAGACCGATCATCTGTTCTACAAATACTACAAGACCCGAGAGGCCGTCATCGCTCAGGTACGTCCACGGCAGTCAAACCACAGACCAGTCGACCTTTGAGTTTTTAACCACGATCCTCTGCCCCGCTCAGATCTCCAATCACGTGAAGGCCATCGATGCCATCTACCAGGGCACAGATTTCATGGGCATCCGCAATATCAGCTTCATGGTCAAGAGGATCCGGGTAAGCTCGTGTTTTATGCACATTTGCGTAGAGAAATAAAAACCAGGTTGGCATACAGACTAAACATTCTTAAAATGACGTTGTGTAATGTTGCTATGTGTGACGGTGAGCAGTCTGCCGATAGACCAATCACAGCA
Source organism: Barbatula barbatula (assembly GCF_947034865.1). NCBI lineage: Eukaryota > Metazoa > Chordata > Actinopteri > Cypriniformes > Nemacheilidae > Barbatula > Barbatula barbatula. The sequence continues at coordinate 17,443,240 of NC_136788.1, read as the reverse complement.
GACCAGACCATCTGACCAATCAGATCAGAGTAGGCAGACAGAAAGCAGGGGATAAGACAGATGACTCATTTGAGAGAAGTGAGGTCATAATAATGTACATAAAAGTGAAGTATGTAAGCTTGCTGTTGGCCACTCCATAAACCACAGTTATTTACTCCTTAAGAAACGAATGAGAAGAACAGTTGAAAGTCTTGTGTTTGACTGGGACTGAGCTTTCAAATGTTCTTTGTCGTCGCAGATAAACACAACCAGTGACGAGCGAGATCGTTCCAATCCGTTCCGCTTCGCCAATATCGGTGTGGAGAAGTTTCTGGAACTGAACTCTGAACAGAATCATGATGACTACTGTCTGGCCTACGTCTTCACAGACAGAGACTTTGATGATGGGGTGTTGGGTCTGGCCTGGGTTGGAGCACCAGCAGGTACACCTATGATTTCATATTTCTGCATTATAGATGAGCTAAATCTGTGTTTAATGATTTGTTGCGTTTAAAGAATCAGTTTCTGTTTCTGCTGTGATTAATGAATCACTCGTTATGATTCGTTTTTCTTGTGTTCATGAATCATTTGTCATGACTTGTTTGTGATTCTGTTATGATTGATTGATGTCATCAGGGGCCGTTTCAGAAACTCTTGAGTATATTAACTCTGAACTTAACCTGGTCTGGAGCAGCTTTTCTTTGGTAAACCCAGAGTTGATTTCCATCTCCTCCCTTTTAAAGCACAAGTTCATTCATTAATAATGAGACCGTCTCACTGACTGATGTCATATGTGTTGTTATAGAGGATCCTGTATGTGAAGAGGCTGCATTAACTCATTGAGATGAACTTTGATATCAGCAGAGCAATTTTGGACCCGATTGGAGTTTTGTCATTTCCCTGTGCATTTATATGAAAACTTTTCTTTACAATGAATTAGATACAGCACAACTCATCATCCATCCTAACATGGCAGTGTATTACATCATATTCTTTCCCTTACACAAAAATGGTTGTTTTCTACGGAGGATAAGAAATTAATTAATAACGTGCATGAATAAAGAAATTAATAAATACAGAAAAGTTCATATAAAGGTAAAGGTAATAAACAATGATTTGCAGTTCCAACCGCTGAGCAGTCTGAGACACGAGAGTCTGGCGCCCTAACAAGTGTCCTATACATCATGATATCTCACACGGGTCACTAGAGCACTTATGAGGAGGGCATGATCATTTCTTTATTATTTATTAATTCATTTACTGATTCATGTGTTTCTTTATGGGTAGATTTATCTAGCTATTAATATAAACTTCAGTCATTTTCAGCACATCAGTAAATCCACTGTATGCAGAACAGAAATGTGTCTCGCTCTCAAGCGCTTTCTGCCGCCATTTTGCTTTTTTTGGTGCCGTTGTCATGGTGAATCGTAATATCTGAGCTTCATTGATGATGGCTTGTCAGAGTTGTGGTAGACGCACTTAAGTCAATGTAAGATTACCCAGAGGTGATGGAACAAACTTAAATCAGCTGTTCTGAAACCAAACACGCAAAGCTTTTCCTCTCTAAATTAACCTCAAGAAGCTCGGAGTCAGTTGAACCTCCTCATTGAAACGGGCTCCTGCTCTTATTATGTATTCTGTTGTGTTGAATGAATCTGTTGTTTGGATTCATTTCTGTTCATGAATCAGTCGTGCTGATGGATATCTGTGTGTTTCAGGCAGTTCTGGTGGGATCTGTGAGAAGAGTAAATTATATTCTGATGGTAAGAAGAAGTCATTGAATACTGGAATCATCACTGTGCAGAACTACGCCTCTCACGTGCCTCCTAAAGTCTCTCACATAACATTCGCTCATGAGGTCGGACACAACTTTGGGTCGCCGGTGAGTTGATGCAGGTCGACGTTTCTTTTTCAACTTCATTTCAAAGACCACGAAAACAGAAATGGGTAGAAAAATGTTTTTTTTGCTGATGAATGTCAGATTAATAATGTGATGAGGGATTTTGTCTCCGTCCGTCAGCATGACTCCGGGTCCGACTGCACCCCGGGCGAGTCAAAAAGCCAGGACAAGAAAGAGAGAGGGAATTACATCATGTACGCCAGAGCGACGTCTGGAGACAAACTAAACAACAACAAGTTCTCGGTGTGCAGCATCAAAAACATCAGCATGGTGCTGGAGAAGAAGCGTGGAAGCTGTTTCGTGGGTAAGTAGCTACGCTTGTGATCTGTTTCTCATGTTTGCGTCAGTTCTGAATTTGACGCTCATGTGTGTGTGTGTGTGTGTGTGATCGGACAGAATCTGGACAGCCGATCTGTGGAAACGGTCTGGTGGAGCCCGGCGAGGAATGCGACTGCGGCTACAGCGATCAGTGCAAAGACGACTGCTGCTATGACGCCAATCAGCCGGATAACAAGAAATGCAAATTGAAACCCAACAGAGTGTGCAGGTAAGACTCTCGCTCGCCCCGCCGCAGGAACACATGAACGCAGAAGTGAGACTATTAACGCTCCTCTGAACGTGTCCAGCCCCAGTCAGGGTCCCTGCTGTACGCACGAATGTACCTACAAGAGCCGCAACGAGAAGTGTCGAGAGGAATCCGAGTGCGCTCATCAGGGCATGTGTAACGGAGCCACCGCTCAGTGTCCCACCTCTGAACCCAAAGCCAACTTCACCGCCTGTCACGGAGAAACGCAAGTCTGTCTCAACGGGGTAAGTGAGCGAGCCATTGCATGAGAGAGACACGGATGTGGTGTCTGAGACTTTGCGTGTTTCAGGTGTGCTCGGGATCCATCTGTGAGAAGTACGGTCTGGAGGTGTGCACCTGCGCCAGTGTGGACGGCAAAGACGAGACGGAACTCTGTCACGTCTGCTGCATGGAGAAAAGTATGGACGGGGAATCTTTACACGTTCTATTTGCTTTTTTTAATTTGAGTGTTGAAATCATGTGTGTGTGTCCGCAGTGAACCCGAGCACGTGCAGCAGTACGGGCTCCGAGCGTCTCGCCCGCTTCTTTAATAAGAAAGTGACGACGCTGCAGGCCGGCTCGCCCTGTAATGACTTTAAAGGTTATTGTGACGTGTTCATGAAGTGTCGTCTGGTGGACGCTGACGGTCCTCTGGCACGACTCAAGAAAGCCATCTTTAACCCGGAGCTCTACGAGAACATCGCCGAGTGGATAGTGGTTAGTGTTTGAATGAACGTGTTTGGTAATGCTACTCGTCACGTGTGTTTATTCTGTGTGTGTGTTTTCTCTGCAAAGGCTCATTGGTGGGCAGTTTTACTCATGGGAATCGCTCTCATCATGCTTATGGCTGGATTTATCAAAATCTGCAGCGTTCACACGCCGAGCAGCAACCCCAAACTACCCCCTCCAAAACCCCTGCCAGGTAAATCACCTCATGATGTTCAGGGCCTTACTGTCAGCAGAAGCGAAGACTCCGATTTCACGTTTAAATGCTTCATAGAAGTTATGGCCAAATCATCTTTAAAATCCTTCATCTTAGACTGTCTCCCATCCTTTCTTTCAATCTCTCTCTGTATCTGGTTTAGGTACCCTGAAGAGACGACGAGCTCAACAAGCCAACCAACAGCAACATCCTCAGCATCAGAATCAGCATCCTCACGCTCATCAAAACCAGCGGCAGGCTCCACGTCAGGCCCAGCGCCAACCGCAGCCCCAGCGTCACCACCGTCAGCCCAGAGAGAACTACCAGATGGGTCAGATGAGACGCTGAGGCCGCCGTACCCCCCGCCCCACAGTGCCTGCCATCCGTGGTACTGCAGTCGCCCGAAGCCTCTGATCCACAGTCACACTGAAGAAACTCACCTGATCTTCGACGCAACACTTCAGGACTTTCTCTCAACGCTTACAGCCTGCATTTAGTTTTTAGACTCTTTAGTTCTCTGACAGTTGCAGATGTAGTTTCCGTCAGTGTGACCGTGGAGCGGCGGGCTTTACTCCAAAGAATCGAATCCAACGCACCCCCGTTCACCCGCTGGAGCCCTTCTGATCTTCACACTGCAAGATAAAGAAGTTTCATCACGCAGACGCGCTGGAACGGTTTACAGGAATATATCCAGTGTTCAGAATGCTTCCACCCCTCACACGTCTGCCGTTTTCTCTTTGGAGTGAACATGAACATCACCCATCGCACACGACTCCCGGCTCGCGCTGGGAAACGCAGAACAAGTTGTGTTTTTATTTCCTCGCCCCTCCCTGTCCGAGTACTCGAGTGCTGAAGTTTATTTGTAAAGCGTCTCCCGTAGTTCTTCTGCCCGTTTCCTTTTCAGACTCTTGGAAATCAGTTTTTAGCAGGACCGCACGGCACTTCGCTCAATGACCGGAAATTGACTTTTATTTTGTACAACTGGAAACGTCAAGCCTTCCCTTTTCCAGCGCGCGGAAGCCGACGACGTGTCTGTACAGATTCGCCGCTGTACAGAGAAACGATATTAGTTGTATTATACGTGAAAACAAATTATTTCTTCTACTGTCGATAAAGAGATTTTACTGTTGCAGTTTTGTTGACAACACTCAGGACTCGAACGCTGAATGCGACGGAGGAGAAACGGATCACTCGCGAGCTGTTCGTCGTCGTTCCACGGGACAGATTTTACCGTTTACATTCTTCATTTTGTGCATATGTTTGTTGACATGTTTAAAATGTGTTGTTGTTGTTGTGTATAGCCAGATGCCATCAGAAATCAAGCACACGCACATTGTTTGTTTTTTACGTAATGGTTTATGAAGGGTACTTCAACAGAGCAGCAGGTACAGGATTCTACATAATAATATCTCGATGGAAGAGAACTAGCTGTAGTGAAGCTTGAGTGAGATGAAGTGTTTGTGAGGTTACACTCTCTGCTGCATCACACGATGAAACGAATATATCCTCACATCATCATCATCTTCATTCATCATGATCTATGAACACCTCAGGACTCGTTGAGTTCTCAGTTCTGCTCCCGCCAGGAGCACCACTGAAAAACTTCAGGGTCACATTAGTGATGTTTTTCATCGTCCCGTCTGAGGATTCTGATTTCTGCATGTTTTCACCATCAAACGTTTCTTTGTTTTTTTCAGAAGCAGCTCGGACAAACAACTGACACGTTTGATTTCTGTCCGTCCAGACGGTCCTCTTCTCTTGTAAACTTGTGTACAGTAGCTGGAGTATTTCTGTTATATTTGAAGAGAAATTTTGATACTTTTCCGTTGGCATCTAGAAACGACCACACCGAGAGACATTTCCTCTGAGATCTCGAAACTTCTTCACACGGTTTGTCAGGTGCACATGAAGGTTTTCGTTTTTCCATACTGCCATTTATGACAAAGGAACGTGGGAGGAAACGAGGCGTTCAATGTTTTTTCTGTGGTCTGGACTGAATAGAGGATATTGAATATTTGCCTGTATTTGACTTTTAACATTTGTTTTCATAGTCTTGGTGAAACATTATAGAGGAACGTGCACTGAAGACGTCTTAACTGAGTCGAAATGTTGTTTAGGTGAAAATAGGCTGATCACTTAAGTTTAAAACGAATGAAAAAACACATAAAAAGATGATTAATTCTGTCTGTAAATGTTCACTGTGTTTTATACAGTAACTTAATTTTTGTTCACTTTGAACATTTTTACGTAACATTTCAAACCGTATAGTGCAAAGAGATGTAATTTTTTTGGAGTACTTGAAATGCATTAATAAAAAGACTCGGTTGATCTCTGAGTGGCGTCTCTCAGCTTGTTCTTCACTCGTCTCGTGTCGCGTTTGATTTCTTCAGACGAGACGAAGGTTTTCTCTTTAAGACGTCACAGCGGATGAACTGATGCTCCTGTGAGGTCTTCAGGTGAGTCACTTTACCAGATGAAGCACAAAACCAAACTCTGACAAGAGAAGACACAAACACCTCATGTCAGGGATCATTATGCATTTTTTACTGCTAATTACAATTTCTTTTTTTTTATTTAGTTGCTTTAATCTACAAAAATGAACTAGTGTAAATCACAATAATATGACCTTTCACACCTGGAAATATATTGTCTTGTTTTCAGTAAGCCCATAAAACATCTTAAATAAAGACGTATTTACATGCAAGTGATTAAATCCTGTTTTGTTCTTAAGTTAGCAAAATTCTGTTTTTTTTATCCTTGAAACTGAAAATAAAAAGATGATGTCAGAAAAGTCAAGTTTTCTCATACACTATTAGCAGATATTTAGTTTATAAGAAAACGACTGCGTCAGTTGTTGATACTTGTGCGTTGTTGTCCGGTTGGTCAGCGTTCTGCCTTTAACTAAGACCATACGCTGTCAGAGAAGCACTAGCAGTGATCGTGGTGTTGTTAAATACAGAAGAACACGTCATTTATGTTGTTGGTTTAATCTATAAATATGCTTGATTTTGGAATGATTTTTACTGTAAAGCAAGACAGAAACACGTGGTGTTTGGTCATTTGCTCACTTTTCCTGCTTCTCTCCTGATTTGATGCAAATCTTCCAAACGCTGAGTTCTGCGTGCTGATCGGATCCGTTCCAGGTCATGATGTTTCTGACCCGTCTCAACCAGCTGGACAAGACCAGCTCGCCCTGCCACACCAGCCCGACGGACGTCAGGTGACCCAGATCAGCGCTTACTGTGAGCAGAGACGTGTAGATCTTCTCACCCGAGTTCTCCTGAGACCTGTCGACATGTTTCTCATCAAACCTCATGATGCGTGTAAGAACCTCACGTCATCTGATTCGTTTGTGTGTGTGTGTGTGTTGACTCACAGGGTTATGGGTAATTCTCCGCTGTCTCCTCCGGTTCCGTTGAGCGTGATGGACACGGCGGCCTCGACAGGTTCGATCACATTCATGAGCAGGACTCTGATCTGGTAGTGAAGCACTGTAAGTACAGTACAGAGGGAGGTTAAGGGTGTGTGAGGGCTATATAAACACACACAGGAAAGTCTTTATTTAAAGCACCGTGTGCTGTCTAGACGGCTGTTTCGCAGAGAAACATGAACAATTCTACAGACGTGGACTGACCTTTATATGGCGTCTCCGGGCCCGTTATAAAGTACAGGCCTTTAGTGTTCTTGCCCCCACGCCTGCGTCTGACGTCGTAGCCTAGCGTGTTACAGCGGTCCTGTTTGCAGTCCAGACACAGGCCTTTGTTGAAAGTGCTGTCGTCACGGCAACGGAAGCCTGTTATGGACTGCGTGGTGTTGAGCAGTGATTCGGTGAAGAGTTTGACCGCACGTTCATGGCTGCATTTAATGGTCTTGGGTACACCTGTTTAAAAAATGTGTAAGTTTAATCCTGAGCTGTGTCTGAATCCGCTGCGCCCCTTATCTCCTTTAAAGTGCACTATATTTTGGGTGTCTGCCATTTTTAGTGTTGTCAGAACAACTCATTCCCTACATCCGTTCACCCACAATGCATTCTGATTTTAAGTGAACATCCGATGTCCACTCGTTCACTCAGTATTTCCCATGATACAGTGCGAATCAACCGTCTGATTAGAATCAGCGAGAGGAGAGTGACCGTTAATGCTGCAAATGCACGTTTATACTTTGTTCTTGTTGACAGTTATTATCTACTTTTAATTTTAACAGATTAAAATGAAGTTTACCATTTTATAAAACAATCCATTGAGTCACACACTTGTAATGTAACCGTTATGAAGAATTTCTGCGTTGTATATTACATCAGTGTTCACTTCTGCCCCATTTAAACCGTTTGAATGGCGCGCCTGACTCAGAGTTAACTTCTGGTTTGTGTTTGGCTACAGTCTAATAATATAACTCTTTTATTTATGTTAATATTCATTTATATTGTTATTTAATTGTTTAATGGTTACACTTCAATATAGGGGCAGTCCTCACTGTTAACAAACCATTAGCGAGGACTTTTCCCCCAATAAATTCTCAATTTATTGTTTATTAATAGTTAGTATTAGGCATTAGGGATGTAGAATATGGTCATGCAGAATATGTGCTTTATAATCACTAATAAACAGCCAATATGCCAATAATAAACATGCTACCAACAGCTAGTTAATCGTGAGAATTTCCCCCAATCGGAAGTGTTAACAATTGTATTAAATAAACGATTTGTTAAATTTTGTTTTATGTTCATTCTATTAAATAAACAATTTGTTGAATGAGTCCTGTAGTTCGGTCACATTTAAAGATTTCGTACGTTACATTGACATCTAGTGGTTGATCTTGGTATTGCAGTCTAAATAAAAATATTGGAGAAACAAATTTAGCCAAGTAACACTTCTTCTCAGTTTCTATGGATTGATATCAGAAATAATCTACAGGCGCTCTATTGTTTGTGAATGTGTCCCAGAAGTTCATTTAGGGTCACAAAAGTGCGCATGCGCAGTAACGTTTGTTTATGTTGTTCGGATGAAATATCTATCGTGGACTATTTAGCATTCGCTATATAGTGAATGAGTGAACGAGTGAGCATTTTCAGACGCAGCGAAGGACAATGCACAATAATTCTGAACACTACACTAAATTAATGTTTTGATTATTCAGTCTCACCCTGCAGTCCGTACTGATAAACGTTACTGTAGATGTCGAGCATCTTGCAGCCGGGCTGGAACGTTCCTCCGTTAGGATAGAAATCCATGTGACCAATGATCTGTTTTATACCAACTCCAGGCATTATGTTGCTTTTAGCAAAGGTGTGGATGATATCAACAAACTGAGCGTCGTCATGTGACAGTCTGTCAAACGCCGGGACCTCTTCAAAGTGCGGCCCTGCGGGGTCCAGACCTGTCTCACACACACACCGCAGTTAAAAAGCACATCAGTGATTATAAAATTCTGATCAAATATCAAGTGTTATTTTCAGATGAACGTCAGAAGGTCTCTGGAACTGAACTGAAGATCTCGGTCTCAGATGTACACGCACCAGTGATGCGGCCAACTTTCCGTCCTCTGAAATGACTTCCGGCGAATCCCGCCACATGCGCTCCCAGACTGTAACCAATCAGATGCACTTTATCCATGGAGAGCTGGACGACTTCCTGTGAGGAGAGGAAGTTCTATCAGTGTCCATTCAAACCAACGTTATGAACACATTTATAGTTGGTTTGGGATCTGAATCACCTCCAGCCACTTGAGCAGCGTGGCCACGTCCCGGCCCACCTGACGACTGTTCTTGGCTGCGATTGGATAAGGCTGCAGGGCCAGACTCCTCCAATCGCTGATGATGACGTTGACCTGACCAATCCTGAACTTTAAAGCAGAAGCCAAGCTGAAGATCCACTGTTCCATGATGCCGTTCATCTACACACCAACACAACACACATCAACTCAGCCTTTTTAGTCATTGTGTTTATTATTTCTTTGCGTTTTTATTGCTGACGTGCGTAAAAATAGCAAATAAAACTTCAAACGTAGATGTAAACGTCTCAGCACGTTAATGTAATGACTTTCTCTTTCCTCACACTGAGCTTCCCGTCTGTTCTTCGTGTTTGTTGACATTATAATTCTGTACAATATCTCAGAGACTCAAATTGGGAAACACCCAGAACCTCCTGATATTCTACAGCTGGCTGCTTTCTGAGGTTACACGTACCCTTTACTCTCCATCCTATCCCACAATCATTCTTGAAACGCCTCATTTTTAAAAAAGCGTCTTGTTCTAACACACGATTTCATTTCTGATAAACACTAGTTATGTGCGCAGTTCCAGATCATTACGTGTGACGGTGTATTCGAAACTGGAATGTGTGAGCCGGGTGTGACGTGGGTCTGACCGTCCATCCGTGGATGATGAGAACGAGGTCGTTGCTTGTGTTGTAAGCACATCTGTTCAAGGTTTCCAAGCGGAACGGTACGAGGGCACAGGTCTCCTCAAACAGGTTCCCTTCGTGGTAAACGTAGAAGCTGGATTTGACCACCGGCGGGGTGTTCACAGCTTCTGTAGTGTGCCTTTCTCCCGCAGCATCTATAAATACACACAGACAGATGTGTAATTTTCTGAACGTTAAAGCGTCTGCGGTCGGCTCTGCTCTTAAATCTTTCCGTGGCAAACGTTCAAAGATCTCTGATGAGAAACATGCCATTACAGTCAGGCTGGATGTAAAATAAGACTTCGTGTGGAATGACATCCCAACATACTTTCAAAGTAAAATACAGTTTGTGTATGTAGACGTTACCTGTGGTGTTGCTGGTTCCCTTCACAGCCGCTGTTAAAGTGTAAAGGAGAAGTAAAGAGAGTCGGGCAGCCGTCTGGATCCGCATCACGTCTCGGATGTTTCTCTCACACATGTGCTGTGATGGAAGAAGACGACCGGCGAGACGTCTGGTCTGATGGGAGGAGTCTGTATAAAGCCCTTCTCTGATTGGCATTGAGCACTGATGAATAATAGGAGTAGTTGTGATGAAATGAACATGCCACTTCATGTTAAACATGCCAGCACGTCACAGAATTCCTGTGAAACTTATCATCTTATCTGATGGCTTTGTTGTAACTCTTACAACACAATAACTCTTTCATCATGAGTTGTGTACACATACACAAACATAGAGGAATTTCTACATCCAGTATAACTCAAACGTCCGACAATGCTGTCAGCGCACCACTATACATTATACTAGTAATATCATAATTATAATTATATAACATAGTGCTCTCTTTCTCAACTTTTGCACTTATGTCAAATACACACATAGTTTGATATTCGTCTTGACCAGGCACGGATTATGACTTCAAAGGGCCGCCCTCCTGAAACATTGATGAGTTTTTACAATAAAGAGACTGAAACATTTGTATAACATCATTTCAACATTGTCCTTTCCTACACGCATAACACAGCTTTCAGTGTAGAACCAAAAGGGAGTTTGTTGAATTATTGCCATTCCCGCATCAAGGCTGATTGATACATGAATCTTCTTCCCAGTAAAATATTTTTACATTTTTAAGGTAAATGCATGGAAAGTCGATTTCTTGCCTGTAATCTAGTTTATTTGTAAAAACAAATGAGCTTTGAGTTTTTTAAGTTTGGTTTATGCGTCATTTCGTCACATTCGTGTACAGAACGAAGAGGATCCTGGATGCTGCGAGGGCCGTGGTTTGTGTCCTCACACTGTACACACAACACTTTTCTTGGAATCTTTTAGTATTATTTTTGGGGCCATTTACTATTTTCACTTCTAAACGCCAAGAATCGCTGACATCTGGGAATTCATGTGAAAACCAGGAAAGTATGAACTGATTGGAGTTTGGGATTATGCGAAACAAGAATGAATATTGGCAAGGCATTTCAGTGGTGGCGTGAACTGTGTCATCTGAAAGGATTGAAAACAGATGGACGTAGACATTTCAATATTTCAATGGATAACACAAAAACCCTTTGGTGCACTTGAGTTAATATAGACGGGGACAGTTTCATCAGTTCTTCTTTCTCTCTTTGTTTTGTGCATTATGACAAATGTAATTTAAACCATATTCACAAGGGATATTATCTGGGGTCCTCGTGTGATTTAGAGATGACCTCCACATCTGCATTTCATGTGGCACATTCTCACGTGATAAGTGAAGCCTGATTTTACTCAAATGAACGGACTTATTTCCCGGACCTGATGGCAAGGCGTATAGTTTAAGTATATATATAGCTGTATGGTGTATAATGATATATGACCGTCATCTCGGCCTCCATTTGCACTATTCGGGTCTGTTTATGTTCTTATTTGTTTCGTGTTATATCATCTGTCATGTTTATTATGCGCCACTGATGTACAGTGAAGATTCTCACCGGTGAACAGTCAAAAATACCTCCGCACATCCCCTGCAGTAGCAAATACAAACAGAGATGGAGACAAAGAGACTGCCACTTAAGTGAACAAACAGTTGATGACGTCACGTGTGTAATGTATGGATCCACACATTACAGAAGGTCTTAAAGTGACAGCACACTTTAATACCCGCTGCTGTTCTACAGCAAAACACACACACTATATACTATTTTCATTACAAAACGTTTATTTTGATGTTATTAAAGACACATTAATGAAGAGAATCAAAGAGCCTACACATACACAAACAGATAAACATCTAACACACATGAAAGAAGACTAGGTCTGTGTGAAATAGCTTGACATGACAATAAAGAAGTGAAAATGAAAAAAAGTATTTCACACAATCTTTATCCACATGTGAAGTGTGATGTTGTTTCGGAGGTTGTTAGGATGACTGGATTACTTCACTAATGAAATGCAAACGCTGAAATATTTGTCGTGTTCTTTCATATAGTATAGAACATTCACATAATGGTTGGTCATTTTTTGCTTATCTCTCACCATCATCAGTATTACCCAGAACATTGACTTTGCATGAAAATCAGTTTTTTTCTGTCTGTCTTCATCAGTGATTTTAGCTCATATTGATCATCTCGTATTTGTCCTTCAGGCTGATGTCATCCTCATCATCATCGTCTTCTTCTTCTTCGGGTTCTTCGTGAGGTTTGTCCGTGTCATTGGAGTGATGCAGCTCGATCAACAGGAAGTAGATCGCGGCACCGGCCACTCCCCCCACCAGCGGGCCGGCAACTGGAATCCACCACCAGTAATCTGCAGTGCTGAACGATCGCAACAAATCACATCTGAGAAATGATGACAAATCACAGAGAATGTAAATCACAGAGGTGGTTTTACCTGAACACCTCCGTCCCCCAGCCGGCCACAGCGGTGAAGAGTCGCGGGCCCAGATCTCGAGCGGGGTTCAGCGGGTAACCACAGTTCAGCCCCATAGAAACACTGATGCCCAGAAGAATCAGACCAATCGCCAGAGGCTCCACCCCTTTAGGAGCTCCAATATTCCCGACATCAGTGATGGCCAAAATACAGAGAACCAGCGTTCCTGTGCCAAACACCTGACACAGACAGACACCCTTCATCATCATCATCATCATCATCATCATCATTATCATCATCATCGTCATTATCATCATCATCTTCATCGTCATTATCATCGTCATCATCATCATCATCATCATCGTCATTATCATCGTCATCATCATCATCATCGTCATTATCATCGTCATCATCATCATCGTGTGTTTACAGCAGCAGAGTAACAATAAACACCTTTAGGAAAATGTACCGTTATAACAGTAAAAGTCTGCACTGTAAACATTTTTGCTGTAGTTATGCAGCTATTTGCCAGTAACTTACTGTAGATTTATGTAATTTATTGCCAACAGTGTTTTCAAAGGTAAATGAATATTGAATATTAAACACGAACAAGTCTTTATCTTTACAGGAAAAAAGCGATAAAAATCTAATTTTGGTTCCCAGAATGCTTTGCATGAGGCTGTTATTTTATATTTTTTTCTGTAAAGATAAAGACTTGTTCATGTTTAATGATCATTTATCTTTGAACAAACTGTTGCTTATAAATTACATAAATATAAACAAACAAACAAACAAATAAACTGTACGTCTAATACTGTAAATTCTACAGTGTAGTAATCAGGTTTTGTTAAGGATTGAGTGTGTTATTTTCATAAGGGTTCAACTGAGAGATTTCTTCAAGTAAATTATGAGATTTTTTTACATTTAGCATTTTTGTTTGCTGGGACACTTTTTTCCCAAAGCGGGTAAGACTTTACATTAGGTTACCCTTTATAAAGCATTTATAAATGTGTTCATTAATGAATAATAAGTCATTTAGAAATGCATTATGAAGCATGAATAAAAAGATTCATGATTCTAAAGAAAAACCTGCCAAATAGTGCGCAGTGTTTAACTCACATGTTATAAATGCATAACAAATGTATTTATTTATTATTTATTTGACTGGAAAGCAGATTCATTATTATCTTGATGTTGTTTGCAAAAGAGGCTGTCAGACTGGAATCCCGTTTATAAATGCTTTACAAAGGGAACCTTAATGTAAAGTGTTACCCCAAAGGGACTTGCATTGCATGATACTATACATTTGTTGAGGGTGCGCAATCCCTGGGATGGAACCCACGACCTCAGCATTGCTAGCGCCGCTCTAACCACTGAGCTACAGGAAAACCTGTCAGGTTAAGATGAAGTGATGTAGTAAACTGTGAAAGATTCACTGTGTGGTGTTTATCGGCGAGTGAATTGGGTCACTGAGGTCAGACTGGATTTGGTGACTTTCTGGCTTTCAGACAATCAATGTGCATCCATTTCTAACAGAATGAAGGCAAAACATGAATCTGGGTTACTGTGATCTGTTTTCACATGTACTCAACACACTCTGTGTGTGTTTCTATGAAATCTCTGTGTTACGTTTGGAAGATCCTGTAGTTTGAGATATCAACTGCAAGCTGTACGGATCCAGAATCAGATTCATGTTCACCGACTCTTGCCCCACTGACCTGATCCACGAATCCACCCAGTACTGTCAAGTGTCTTCCAGGGTAAGATGTGAAAATGTGCCCGGTGGCATTAATGCCCGTCACTGACAGGATTCCGTTCGTGAAGTCCATGAAAGCATCTGAAATAAGCAAGCGATTGTCAAACATTTTATTTGATTGACAGACACCGATGTGATGATATTTGACCGAAAGAACCTCACCATAATAGAGTCCAAAGACTGCGGCCGCCCCTGCGAACGCTCCCAGAAACTGTGCCAGGACATAGACGGGAAACTTCCAGATCTTCAGCTTTCCCACAACCACCATAGCCAGAGATACGGCCGGATTCAGATGACCGCCTGAGAAACAAAACACCACCATCATGATCTCTAAAGTGAGTTCTCTCGACGTGTTCGCACACACACGTGTTCACACACATGCACACAGATCAATGAATGTGTCGCTCTGGGCATCAGATGACCTCAGCGAGAGAACGTTTATTATCAATCAAATCAATCTGTCAGTCAAGAGCCGCTGATGATGAAAACACGAGAGACGCTCGACTGACAAACGTACAGAAAACACGACGCTACTGCAGACTGAGAAACATTTATGATTGATATATGACTTCTGAGAAAAACCGTTAGAACTTGAAAACACACAATCTGTGATTGTTATAGAATGCAAATGTACAATAAATGTGTTTACCGGAGACACCACCAGCAATATAAACTCCCATCATGAGTCCGGTGCTGAAGCCGATGTGAACGGTCAGCGGCTCGCCCAGAGAGTTTCTGCTCAACACAGTCTGAGCCACAGAACCACAACCCAACAACTGAACACACACACACACATCAGTCTGAGCCACAACACAACAACTCACACACAATGCAAAGAGTTTTTATGATAATGATGGACGTTTTAAATGATAAAATAATAGTCAGGACGTAAACATATAAAACCTCTTTTAAATTGACAAAGCTACAAAAATCGAATAAGTATTTGTGTAAAAACACATTGTTGTGATTGACTGTTTTTTTACATGAAAACATCCTACGTGTCAAGACCATTGAATGATAATAGAATGAGACAGACTGCTTGTTATCTCACCATTTGATTCTGAGACTTGAGTCATAAACAGCTCGATTGAATAAAAGAAAAGAATCTCACCACCAGCACAAATGTCCCCAGAAACTCAGCCAGGAACTCTTTAAAGATGTTGTGTTTGATAGCGAACCGATGCTTCATGTTTCCTCGTGTCTGTGATGTTCACACACTGTGTGTCTGACTCCACATTCAACTGGTTTAAATCTCCACACACACACACACTCGCACGCGCACGACATTGATCCGTCAGGCCCGTGTCATGACACACGCAGAGCTGCTCCATCACTGAACTCAATGTCATCTCTGATAGCACCGCAGAGAGCACAGGTACATCTGTAAGACGTCTGCTAAAGATCTGGAGAACATCTGCTGTAAAAACATCTGCTAAACATCTCAGAAAGAGCTGTTGTACGACCATTCTATCTCATACACATCTTACAGACGTCTCAGAGATGTTGGGCAGATGAGCGAACAGCAGAAAATGCAAACATCACATAGATGTCTGCCAGACGTACATGTGTGCTATCAGGGACACGACATCTCTAGAAGACCTCTAGAAGACGTCTGTAAGATGTTAATGATTTAGAATGGATGTAAAACTGCTCTTACCAGATGTCTTTACAAAGCAGATGTTTTCCGGATCTTTAGCAGACGTCTAGCCGTGTCTGACACTCTGAATGTTGTATTATTCATATACTGTACATAAATATATATAATCAGTGAACCAGGAACTGCAAAGTATTTTTCTTTCATTGAAACGAGACAAAATATAACAGCAAAATGATCCCATTTATTTTCAGAAATGTCAAAATGCACAAGAATCAAAAGATTAAACAGGATATTAAAATCAAAACATACTGTTTGAGCAGAGAGGAGACAGAACTGAGCCGTTCCGTCATGTGACCACTGGAGACAGATCACACACACTTTACTATGGTTAGTGAATTTACCTCCGTTTTACTGCAGTATCAAGTTAAGTCAGATTATGAATGAAGCTCGTGACAGAATGTTTTTATGAGTTAGACATCAGTTTGGGTGTTTAAGGTATCAGTCTGAACTGACGGCTCTCTCATCATCATCTTCATCATCATCAGACGTCTGCAGTGTGTTAGGTCTCTTATCCCGCCTGCAGACAAACAGAGAGTTCATGACACAAGCATCCATGAAAGTATGAACATACTGATAGTCTACTAGTTTAATACTTTGTAGCTCATTTTAAATTGATGGAAATACACAGTTGATGTACAGTAGATTATAGATCATTTTTATATACTCAGATTCGATCATTACAAAAGATTATTAAACGTATGTTAAATACAAGACTCCATCGTCTCTATAAATCAAGTGTACTGAAAGTCCCAGTGAAATGAAAACTGACAATGTTGCTGCGTTTATTTGTTAAATAGTTTATCAATGTGGGTCATAATCTTCTGTTAAAATCTGAAAATGCACTTCCTTCCTGTAATGATCTTTAATGATGTATGTTAGAAGGCTTGGGCGGAGCATCCGTTAACTCCTCCCCTTCACCTGTCAGTCTCCTGCAGTTTCATCTCAAAATGCAACGGCTGTTTTTATACATACAATCCAATCGCAGAGGAAGACTAAAGCCACGCCCATTAATCACATTTCCATTACACTCTGAAATGCGTCAAAATACGCAAGTAAAAACGATCGCAACATCCGGTTCGCAGGGACTTTAAGTGTCATTGGAAGTATAGGTCTGAACTGATAAGTATTGATTTCAGTTTATAGCACACTGAGTGTTGTGAAGGTGTGTGATGATCAGGTCACCTGATGTCCATGCGGAGAGCAGAGAGTTGTGTCTGCATCTGCTCGTTCATCTCCTGCTGCTCATCCACGTCTCTCTGAAGTTTCCTCTTGCTGTTCTCCAGTCTCTGGATCTCCTCCTCGGCCTCGTCCAGTAGTCTCTTCAGACTCTTGAGACGCAGCAGGAGCTGAAATCACACGTTTAATATCTCAAGTCTGTGTGTGTGTGTGTGTGTGTGTGTGATCATCACCTGATCTCTCTGATCCTGAAGAGACAGACGCTCGTCCTCCTGAAGTAACGTCGTCTCCTTCATCTTACGCTCCAGTTTACGGTTCTGCTGCTGTACGTCACTGTTCTCTCTAAACAACACAACACACACATCAGTTTTCTCTTGCGTGTTTTCATCTGTATCTTCTGTTCTTCTGGTACTTTTGCTCGTGCAGAAGTCTCTCCTCCAGCTCATGAATGTGCAGCTGTAGTTTGGAGAGCAGCGTGTCCTGTCCCGTCCGCTGACACGCTTCTAGCTGTGACACGCGGCACCGCAGATCTTTATTCTACAGGAAATCACGCAACGCAGATGTTGATCAGAGATCAGTGTGTGTGTGCGTGTGCGCGTGTGTGTGTGTGTGTGTGAGCACCTGTCGCTCTAGACTGATCTTGTCACACTCCAGATCCTGTCGAGCGGCTCTCTCCTGAAGAAGATCTGATCTCACCTGCTCCGTCTGACACACAAACACACACAACTGATTCAACATGAAAACACACACGCACATATGCACACACAGTGTGTGTGTCGTTCGCCCACCTGCTCTCTCCCTCTCTCCAGTTTCTTCATGAGTAAATCTGAGCTGTTTTGTTCCTCTGTCAGACTCTTCTCCAGCTCAAGAACCTTCACCTGTACACAAACACATCATCAATACAACACTACACAACAAACATTCATATCTGAATCTGTGTGTGTACCTCCATGAGTTTGATGTGTTTGTCTTCATGTGTGTGTCTGTTCTCTTCTAGTTGTTGAATTGTCTTCTGCAGCTGTTGAGTTCTCATTGTCGCTTCGTTCAGATCAAACTCACATCGGAACACTTTATCCTCCAACACACACCGCTGACAACACAAACACACACAACACACACAGTATAATGAAAGTTAATCAGCGAGTGTGTTGAGTGTGTGTGTTTAGTTAAGTGAGTGTGTGTGTGTGTGTGTGTGTGTAGTTCTCTGTGGTTTTCCTGCGCAGTCCTGAGAGACAG
>NC_136788.1:17382306-17422306 GCF_947034865.1 Barbatula barbatula | reverse complement strand
TTTCTTTTACTGTTAAATGGACACAGATGTTCAACAGAATTCACACGGACTGTCTGAATAAATCTCACTGATGATATTAACTACAGTACAGCTTTAAATGTCAATACTATGTTAAACTGATCAAATATGCTACTGAATGATTACTATACTTATAAAACATCCCATAATATGCACATAGTTTCATAACTGAAACGATGAAAGTGTCAAACAAAGAGTTGAAGTGAAACATTCTCACCCCAGGCTCAGGTAGTCCAACATCACTTGTTTAGCTGTCTTCTCATCGGGTGGATCTGGAAGTTCTCGCTGTCCTTTCAACAGATCAGGTGTGATCTAAAAACATCCAAACTAATCATCAAAATATCGCATGTAAACCCAAATCAAACCCTTCACATTTAGACTGGAACCATTTAGAGTCAGATATTGAGTCTCTATTATCTGTCATCACACACACTGAACAATAAAGGTGCTTCATAGGGTCTTCACAGTGATGCCATAGAAGAATCATACGGGAGCCGTTCAGTCAAAGGTTCTTTAAAGAAGCGTCTCCTTGTCTCCTTCTTAACTTTTTATCATCTGAAGAACCTTTCCATTAAACAGAGATGTTCTTCAGATGTTAAAAGTTTTCTTTGGAACCAAAAGGCTCTTCTACCAACCTTTTCAAGCTCCTTTTTTAAGAGTGTAATTTAACTTTGTAAATGATGTTAAGATCATTTCTAAAGGAAATGAAAACTGTGTTATATTGGATGATTTTCAGTGTAGTCGGTCTTCGTGTGCAGTTTGTTCTCTTTTCTCAAGCAGTTTCTTGAGGACTCACACTGAGCTGATTTCTCCTCATTATTTTTTTATTCAACCAAAACTCATTGATCGTTTCAAACATGGAAGCAAACACGTTCTAATGTACAGTAAAGCTTCTAAACGTCTGGTCGTGTGTTTATTTAGTCACATTGTTTGAATGTTCTCTACCTGAGCTTCCCTTTCGCTGCTCTTCTCTGCGCCTTTAACCTTTGACCTCTCAGTAGATCCTGCAGATCTGACCTCTGTGACCTCCTGTCGTCTCATAGCGGAAGACGCATCAGTGGAGCTCTCGACTTCCATCTCAACGGCTGATCTCTTTGGATCCGTGACTGTTAATCTGGACTCAGCGCTTCTTGAGCGTTTCTTGTCGTCTGGTCTCATCCGGCTCATGTGACCCATTGGAGCGAGCCGAGATGATTCTCTGAGCTCCAGATCATCGGGTCTACAGATGATACGAGATGTTTGACAGGGAATGTTCTCCACTTCTTTGTCCGCTCCTGGCAGAGGAATCCGAGCTCTCTTTACCATCACGGGCGAGGCGTTTACGGGGGACGGAGGGCTGCTAAACCAAACTCGACCGGACTGACTTGCTGTGTTTCTGTGGTACGGGAGACTCCGAATGGGATCATACGGTCTGTGAATCTCAGGGCTCTTTCTCGGAGATGTGATATCCGCTCCAGGAGTTTGGATCTTTGAAGCACTTCCGCACATATATGAGCGCAAACCCTGATGCTGGTCTTCCGTCATAAACACGTCAGGATACTCTGGGATGTTTTTCCCCGGAGCGTCGAGGACCACGTAAGGACGACCGTGGAACCCCTGGACCTGCACTTTGACCCCGAACGATCCCGAATCCTCATTCTGAGCCGGGTCGAGCCGCTGGTCTCCGTGGTACGACTCCATCTAGAGTCACTGAATGATCTCTCAGTGTTAACTCACAGCTGTTTGTCTGTGTGTGACGGGTGACAGTCAACAATAGTGCAGTTAGATTGACATCAGCGTGAGAAACAATAGTGTCATGGTTTATAACAGACCGTTTTCTGTAAAGCTGCTTTGCAACAATGCAGAATTGTCTTTAAATGGTGATAAGACCTTGTTCTCTCATAACTCATCTTAAAACTCAAATCGTATGAGAAATAAACTGTGCGTGTGTCCAACGGGACATGATTGACAACTGTGTCTGTTCAGCTAGTCCAGAGAAAATCTCAAATAAACGCATCACAGAAACATACCAAAGCAAAATCAACACTGCAGAAAAAGTCTTTCTTACTTAGAATTCTTGTCTTGGTTTACAGTACAAACGGCTAAAAACTCTTGAATCCAGATGCATTTTCTTGATGAACAAAATGACCTAACAAAGCAAGTCTTGTTATTAGACAATAAATATGAAATTTCAGTGAATTTGTGCTTAAAACAATCAAAACAATCTTCCAATGGGGTTAGAAAAATAATCTTGAATTTAGTGACCAATACATGTCATTTTGCTCATCAAGAAAAAGCATCTGATTCAAGAATTTGTAGACATTTGTACTGGAAAACAAGACAAGAATATTTAGTTAGAAAGTGATTTTTACAGTGAAGTTGATGCAGTTAAACAGACATAAGCAGTGATCTTACCGTTCCAGTTTAACCGTCTTCATATGAACTCACTGCGAGTCAGATCCACAGTCACTGTAAACCTCTCATCACTCTGATTGGCCAAGACATCTCCACACCCCATCTCTCTAGAGACCCGCCCACACCCTGAACACACGCTCCAGATGTGATGGATTAAGTTTCGGCAGATAATCTGGATTCCTTTCTTTCTATAAGATATATAACAGATTTATTAGCTGATAAACTTCAGGAATGTATTAAAATGTAATCATTGATTATAAACAGAGATAAAATGTGTTTCTTATACTAAACACATCTGATGATATAGAAGAAGAGATTCTGTTGGTCTGAAGAGGACTTAACACAGATCTGAAAGAAGAAAGCAGACGTTGTATCGTGTGCTGAAATGGAGAATATTTCTGTGAGATTTTGAGACTGAGGGGTAAACACACGTCATGTCTCTTATGAACAGGTTTGTCAGGGTGTTGTGTGTATATGTACACACTGCTGAACACACACACACACACACACACACACACACACACACACACACACACACACACATGCTGTTAGATCTGTCCACTACACACACTTCTATTGTTTCTAGTGACCTGATGATGCTTTCAATCCCTTAACCATAAAACAAACCCTCACACGCATCATTTAATGATGCATCACTCAGATTTTACCATCCTTGTGGGGAAAGTTCATTTCATAAACTGTTGTTCAGAATGAAGGAAGATATGAAGAGCAAACGCAGAGCCAAAGCGACAGCATCAACGGATGATATCCTTTCTAAAGTTACACAAATGATTAGGTTGATTCGTCAACAAGAACGGATCAATAAGAAGTTCATGATGCTTGTAAGGAGGAACATTAATCACATTTGTTCTTAGAAACAGCCACAGCCAAGATTGACTCTTTGTCACTGATTGAAGAATCAGCGCTGGCCATTGATACGGGTCATATTTTGTAGCTATACTGTCAGGGATTTTTAGGGGAAGAACCCAAGCGCAGGCAGCAGTGCATAAATGGAATATTTAATAATAAAATAAAGCCCACGATGGGGTAAAGATGTAACCAAACTAAATATAAACAAGAACAAAAGACTTCCCACAATAGGGCAAAAACGAGAACACAGGATACACGGCAAGGCAAGGCAACAAGATCACACGACATGAAAGTAATGCAAAACAATTCAGCACAGGACAGCAAACACAGAGGCAATATATAAGGAGACTAACAAGGATAATTAATACAAGGCAGGTGGGGACTGAAACACTAAAGGGACGCTAATGAGAGAACGAGAGGGGCGGGGCCAAAGACGAGACGCACACAAAAGACATGATACTGTCAAGATCCTGCCCGAAGACTAGAAAAACCTGACACTTCGTGGCAGAACCCTGACATATACGCTCACGCAACATATTAAAGCCCCAGACTGTAATGTGAAACTTTAACCCATATGAGAGTCGTTTTAAACGACGGGTGAAAAGTTGAGTTGGGAACACAGCCCATACGTGTTAATGCATCTAGAAATGTTATGTACACAGCTAAATTCCCATGTTAAGAACGGTCAAATTAACTCTCACAGTGTGTATATAATACAGTGTATTATACTCTGAGAGTGTGGATTATATATACACTGTGAGTGTCTTTTTGACATTTTCAACAGATTTTACTGTATATGCTGAAGTTCTGTAAAAAAACAAGTGTCAACAAATCTGTGAGATGAAAGCTCCATTGCGGTTACAAGGTGTTCAAAGCGAATTCTTTGTTTGCTTTTGTTTGACTCTTGACTGTCTTGAAGTTATTCTCTTTCCTCTTGGAGTGGGTTACTTTTTGTGATGGGTGTCAAGCTGTAAAAAGATGATCAATAATATTAAATGAAGTTGAGTGTTCTGGTTCTCAACGCTAGGTTACTGTGATCAATAAAACCGAAAGTTTTCCTGACATCAACACTCGTGGTACGACCCTCAACGATGGTGACGATCATCAAACTAATTCAGATACACAGATGAACTGCAATGCATGCTGGGAGTCACAATGTTACCTTTGTAGTATACTGATTCTTCATGTCTGATTGATTCATCAGTTTAAAGTTATTTTGTGTGTGTATATCAATGACACAATGCACTCAAGAGCAATTATTTACGCAATACCTAAAGACTACAATCATTATCACCTGATCCCAATGAATCTTAGTTTTCATTGCCTGAACAATCGTATTTAGCAACAATGACAATGGTGTTATAACAGACAATAGAAACCTAATGTTAAAACACAAGAATCAAGAGCTCAACTAAAGCGAATACTGATCACAATAATGATGGTTGGTAGATAAACAGTATATGGCTGGACAAAACCAATAACATATCAGTAACTACCTAGTGGCTGTCCATGAATAACAGACACAATCATGGGGCATCATGACAATATGGACGTCTTCACAATTATTCACAGAGGAAAGAGCAAGAATATCCATGTCCATGTTTGTCAATAGCTGAAGTTTAATTGTTTCACCCCGAACAGAGATGAGATAGTTAACAATAATCACATGACAACACCTGTCTGTTTACCTTCAGCTTTTGAGAAACTCTTTTATTTATTTTAGCATGTATTATGTATATCTCTGTTGTTTTTGTTATATTTCAACAAAATACATGAAGGAATTATGCTGCCTTCACTTGTAATATGAGTTTTCGAGGTAAAACTTTCACACAAACGTCTCTGATCTCACTTTATAAATATGATACCAGAGATGTGCTCTTACATTTACATTTACATTTACATTTATTCATTTGGCAGACGCTTTTATCCAAAGCGACTCACAAGTAGTTTTTTACAGTGTCACATTACTGCAGAGCAATCAGGGGTAAGGTGTCTTGCTCAAGGGCCCTTCAGTCATGACCTGCTGGCACTGAGATTAGAACCGGCAACCTTCTGATCACAAGCCCAACACTCTAACCATTAGGCCACAGCTGACCCCACACCATCCCCACAACTCTTGGGAGAATGATTTCTGCTGTGATATTATTCATTACATTGTCTCGTCGTTAAATTAGTTCATATTTACAAAAAGTGAGATAACTCATGTTATCTTGTTTTTTATTGTGCCGTCCAATATCAATCAAACTGCAGTTGGTTTGTTTAGATTTCAGCCATAATTACTCAAACAATACTGCTCACTAACACAATACAAACATGTGAACATAATAAAATATTTTGATTCATATATTTTATTATTGTAAGGTTATGTTTAGTGTTGGATTGCGTGTAAGCGTTAGCTAATGTAGTTTATTGTAATTATTTTGACGAGATTTTGCAGCACTTCCGGCCGAAGCTCTGACGTCATGCTAATGGCGGCTAAATGTGAATTGAAAGAGACCACAACAACACAACATATCATGAGTTGTGTCAGTCTGTGAAAGTGATAGAAAGTGTTGATTTTAGACACTTGAACTATATTAAAGTGTGCTGTCAGGGACTGGAAATTAAAGAGCGAACGGAAACCTATTTCTCTTTAATCGTGTCGGAGAATGGTGAGTCAAATATGATATGATACAGATTATTTATGAGAATTACTTTATTTTTGTTTGTCGATTTATTATGTAGATTGTTGGCTGTAGTGCATTTAAATGTGTCATTAATGTTTGTAGTAAAATCACCTGTGATCATGTGTTTGTATCGGTCGGGTGTGTTGATGACGACAATATAATAATAATAATAATAGATTATATTCAGTTATCTGTTGCTATGTAACTGGTTATATTTGATGGCTTCTAATGATAATTTGACTTTGTAAACTTTTATTACAGTTCGTCAGTGTCATTTATAATATATGTATGTATGTAATGTAATGTATTTGTGATATAATCACGTGACACCTGTTACAGTTTTGTGGTAAATCATTTAAAAGTCAGATATGTATTTATATTGGTACAGTGTGTCTGATATGAATTATTGTTATAATTGTAATGTGTTATGTTTGTAAAAAATCAAATCTGTGCGCATGCAATAGCGATATTTGACCGCCAGGTGGCAGAATACAATAGAGTATAATATAGTTTTTCGACTGGTTTATGGTTTATTCTGCACATTAAGTTCCAGTCCACATTGAATTGAGTCTTTTTAGACATTTATGTGTATTCAAAACTTCAGTTTCATTGAGAAGTTATGTGCAGTAGACCATAAGTGAACAGGATGATGTGATCTGTCTTAAGTGTCATGTGAAGAAGTCCACGCGTACACAATCTTGTGCTTCAGGAGATGTTCACAGTGTTCCCGTCGACTCAGGACACCTGTTTCAGCCCATTAAAAGATGTTTCATATACACATCTGTCAGTGTTTGTGTGATATGTGTTCTTTAATGTACGCTGCACCAGAGGAGCTTTTCGTTTATGTCTTTGAACAAATAATTACACGGCCGCATCTGCGCAGAAACGGACTTCATTAATCATGCTAAGTGTGTAAAGAGATCCTGCTGATGGGAAGTTGGCTCCGAGTCCAGACGAGACCCCAGGTGCATCTGTGATGTCATATCCTTTTTTTAAATGAGCACCTGGGATGGATCTCGTTGGAGTGGTTTCTTTGAGAGCGTATATTAAAAGCAGTCATAAGGATACCAGGGTGAAAAGGCATGTTGAAACCGTGTATTCAGTGGTATTATTATTTTTAATGTGACACAGGCTTTAACGCCCTCATGTGACCAATGAAACTGAGACTGTAGTTCTCACTGTAACACACAGAGGGCAGCAGTGAGTGTAAAGAAACAACTAGACTGGCAGTGTGTAGTGAGTGTTTGGGTCTGGATGACCTTATTCACCTGGTCAATTGCTTGTTTTACCAAATAATTTACCAGATAATAATGTTTGATGTTGAAGAAAAGATTTCATCTTTATTGTAAGTATTTAAGGCTTTGGTCCATGAGGTTTATGAATTCTGAGTCTGTTTAGTTTTAAACCTTGACAACAACTGACACCATGATGTCTATGAGGAGGCCTGAAATCTCTCAGATGTCTCCTAAACATCTTCATTTGTGCTCCGCAGACGCCAGAAGTTCTCTAAACATGTTGAACGTCATGTGGGCGAGTAGAAAATCACACAAAGTCGATTTTTGGGTGAACTTCCCCTTTAACAGCGGTTGTCTGTTAGCGAACACTGACGCAGTACATATGGCATTGCTTTAAACTCTGACCCTGACATTCACAGTCCCTCTGAGAGTTTATTTGATATGAACAGCGTAATGAAGAGAAGGTCACTGTCAGATGTACTGAACGTTCACATCTTATTAGTGACTCGTGTTTCGATGAGTTGGATCTCAGGGGATTGCACATACTTAGAATCAAATGTATAGGTTAATGTATAGGTTAAAGTCCCTTTGGATAAAAGCGTCGGTCAAATGCATGAATGTAAATGTTTAATGTATACCTGCACCTGTAAGAAACCGTCTGAATCACAAATCACATTAAAGGCCACTTTCCCACCAACAGCACAAGAGGAACAGCTGATGTGATGGTGTGGGAATCAGAGGGGAGTCTAACCTGAACCTGTGACCCCCGGTTAGAGTCAAATCACGCCCTGCAGCGCCGGCCAATCATCAACCTCGTACCCATCATGACCTGTGACACGTGCGCTGTGGCTAGTTTGTGTTTCTGTCTGTGAATGAAGACGTTGTGTTTTCTTTGGCCCGTTGAAGGGACATGCAATTAGAATTGTAATAGACCGAAACCGTGTCAATCTGTGTTTTTGTGCCCGTACAGGTTTTCGCTCTCTTGGAAGTACAAACACAAGCTGCTGGCTTCAGACGTTTGAAAAGAAGACACACACTCGTTCTTGATTTCTCTGCAGCTAAATAAATACCCATGAGCCACCGGGCCGGCTACATTCACGTTTGTGAAAGACTTCAAAGAGAGACTTTAGGTTGCGGCACAAAGGGGAAGTCAGGAAAAAAACAGCGATTTACATTTGTCTGAATTGGGTTTGTTCCTGTGAGCCAGTGTGGACCTGCGGCGTCTGTCAGGTGTTTTCAAGCCTTCAATAGGATTTTCCTATCATACACATCTGAACGCAAGAACACAACACATCAGCCAGGCGTTGTGTGTTCTTCTGCCTCACTATAGAGTCCTGAAAGTATCGCTGACATGATGTTTTGCGGACAAACAGATTTATTTCTTGTATATTCAAGTGTGTGTTTCGTTTCTAGAAAGAGTGACAGGCCTGCTGATGTGCTGTTGTTGTTAATAGTAGGGCTGTCACGATAATGAAACTTGACTGTCAAATAATTGTCTATTTTAAGGCTTTGACAATGGAACTATTGATGACAATTCATTTATTTAATGAAGGAAATACATACTTTAGAAATGTGAACATTTTGTAAATAACTTTTATTATTTGTATAAGAGCCAACATGTTTCGACCAACAACTGGTCTTCCTCAGGGCAAAGTATCACAAAGAATGAGAATGACATCAAAGGGCCCCGACTCTTCGAGATAAGTTGCTACATGAGAAGAAGGAAAGTTGGCTTAAGAGACCTATTGGGTTATACCATTGTAATAATATCATTCCCTGTAAAAGTTATGTGGATTTTAAATCTAATAGAACATTTAAGATGAATGATTTTATAAACTGTAACACTACATTTGTTATTTACCGTTTATCTTGCCCATGTAAGAATGTGTTTTATGCCGGTCGCACAAAAAGACGTTTACGTGATCGGTTGGCAGAGCATAACTATGCTATTCGTATTAGCAGCCCATCAGATGGCTCAACACTTCTTACAGATGCACAACAAGAATGATTCCCTATTGAAAATAGAGGTCTTGGAGCATGTGAGACCTTTGGATAGAGGTGGGGATAAGATTCGTAGACTCAACCAGCGCGAGGCATTTTGGATCCAGCGCTTCGTTATCCAGATCTGAACGAGGACATTGAGTTTAAGTGTTTTTTATGATATGTTTTCTATGCCTATATATTGGTTTAGCCTTGTATGTATTTATTTCTTTATGTATGGTCGATACTTGTTATTTTCCTCTCCAGATGACCTATGTTTGAGGGATATTTCTTTTCTTTGTTTTCTTTCTTTTCTTCATTTGCTGTGATTTATGGTTGTTCTCCTATCCTGTAGACCTGATTGCCTTATTGGCTTAATTGATCGTAGAAGGCCTGATTAGGTTAATTGAATATTCCATTGTCATTCTCATTCTTTGTGATACTTTGCCCTGAGGAAGACCAGTTGTTGATCGAAACATGTTGGCTCTTATACAAATATATTCTTTTAAATGACTTAAGCCACACTTAATAAAGGCTTTTTAACTCTATCCTTCTCATATTTGACTGTGTTTTGTTCCGGTTTCGTTTGTTCTCTACCCCAAGAGCACCTATCACAGACTTTTCAACTTCACCTGAGCGCCTGTTTGAGCCTCTTCATAACTTTTATTATTTACTGTAGAGTGACATTAACAGAGAAGACTTGAAGTTTTGCTGTTTACACAAAGAAATCAACACAAATATACATTTCGACATTCGAACAGAGCAGAAGAGCGCACACGCACAAGCACAAATAGGTATAAAAGTACAATTCCAGGTGCATCAGCATTATATTTGTGGTAGTGAATTGAATGTATTCTGAATTTGATACGAAACAAAAACATTGTGTCTAGAAATCACAGAGATGTCAGAGATTCTATATTTAATATGTAATATCACTTCTCGTGTTTATCTTTGAGCTTTACTGAGAAATACGATGATCAGGACATTCTCAGTCCATATGTTCACTGTAATTTTGTCTAGTTTTGAACTGTCGGAACATTTATGTTTCATGTTGGGAGTTGAGCGTGTAAAACACAGGTCCCTGTAATCTGTGTGTTTCCGGCTGGTGCTGAGATGTTTGTCTGTACACCAGTGTTCTTACAGAACCCAATGTTCTTCACAAGTACTCTTCAATTATTGAACGTAGCAATCTTTGAACCTTTAAAGCATTCCGCCGAATCATCTGAATGCTTGCTGATCTCAGAGCTTACACGTGGAACATTGAACGCTTGTGCATAAAACGAGCGTGAGTTCCCATCATGATACAAGCTGCTAAATGTGAAATATATGTCATGAATATTTGTGAATCGTGTGTGTATGGGAATTTCTGTTTAATTCTTGACATTTTGCTCAAATATTTTGATACTTCTTTGATCTGAGTATTTAACATCCCTAGACAAAGTAAACTCATGGTTATGAAACGGTGAAGGTGAATAAATGATGATCATGTCAATTCATTTTGAAGAGATCAAACAAGTGGACTAGATAGTAAAGATGAGATGGTGAAGCTTTATATATCTGTGTGTCTGTTTATCGGGACAGAAGAGGAAGTATGCAGTGATCTTCTGGTGACCTCATGGATTGTAGACGTGACGCAGACGACATGAGGAAGACAGAGAGTCTCCAGACAGATCCTCCGGGCTGAAGGTTTAACAGTGTTTTAGATGTTATCACACACACACCCGAGGCCTTCACCGCTGACCTCTGATGAAACTATTTGTTGGGATTGAGGTGGACCTCAAAGTTTTAGATCTTTGTCAGATCATCTCAGATATTGTCAAGCTACTGTTATACTGAAGTGTTTCTAGACACGCTAATGTCTTCACAGTACTGTTCCTGGAAGTAGCAAATGAATATTATATAGTAGGCTACATCACGTGCATAATCCGTACAATAGCACACACTCAAGTATCATGTATATATTAATAAAACAAAAAAGATGGATCTGTCATCATTTACCCGTTCTCGTGTGTTTGTAAATCTTTTCTTATAAATCTCTTAAGTGAAACACAAAAGAAGATATTTTGAGAAATGTCTCGGTGGTCTCAGATCATCAACGTTCTTCAAAAATCTTTTGTGTTCTGCAGCAGTAAGAAACTCATACTGACGTGAGGATGAGTAAATGATGAAAGATTCTTTTATATTTTCCTTTGAAACCATCACAGAACCTTGTTGTAAAAACAGAATCATTGTGGTTTCTGTCTGATGGAGATGAAGTGTTGTGTTGATGACGTGTTGTTAAACGAATGTGTGTTTGTGTGACTCAGCATGTAAATATGAGATTTGATATCATTGATCTCGATGTTCTTTGACTTAAAACATTTTAACACTTGTACTACAAAGTGAAGTAATTGACCTCTGACCTCAGCCTGCGAGCCTAAGAGAGGTCATGCAGGTCATGTGCTAATGACACCTTTTACAGCATCAATAGAAACTACACACTAACGTCCAGACATGACGGCATGCTTGGACTGCAGTACACACACACACACATATAGGTTGCAGCAGTTTTAGACGTCATTCTCCTGGACACATTTTAATTGTGTGAATCCTACACACTTCTATAAGCACTAGTTATGAACATTGAATGTAAAGCTACGTGAGCCCGTGTGAATGATGTTGGACTTTATCAGTTGATTTGGTAGCGTAATGCTTCACAGTTTAACGTGTTTAAAACAGTTTATAAAGTAAACTACATTTACGCTTGTTTGTGTTTCCTTTAGTAATCGTGATCTATAATAACAGAACAACAGATGCTGTATAATCTCTTCTGCATTTGTGTGTTGCTGTAGTTTCTACAAGAGGAAACTGAGGGTCGTGAGGAGCAGCGGATATTAAGTCACTGATATGAGACAAACACAAGAGAGACAAGAGACGGGACTTTAGTTTAAATAGGAATTTCTCTGGATTTACACATTCTTGAGAACATTTGGGATCATGTAAGTACACAACTGCATGAAATATATCACACTGTGAAAGTGATTTATGGATATTTCATAACATAATCATTCCATATTGTGGCTTTAAATGTGTCCATGCATTCTTTGCATCATTCGTTGCCGTTATTGTTTACATTTTGTTATAAAAAGCATAACAGATTATGATAACTGTCTTTCTCTTTGTTTTAGTGTTTAATGACTTCGTTAGTCAGCGGAGGGACTGATGTCGACGCAGTGAAATCTCTCGGCTCTCACACATATTGAGATGCGGCGCTCTGGAGACGCAGTGATGTCTGACATGAACACATTAGTGTTTCAATAATAACTCAAGTCTTTGTGTACGGTGAGATTAAAGTCTTTATTTCTGTGGTTTCTCTTCCAGCAAAATGAAATGCCGTCTTTATGTGTATTGGTTTGTGTTGTGCGTGTGAGAATGGCTGACGGTGTGTGTGTGTGGTTCTCGTGTAAATACATTTGTACTACATTAAAAAAGTCAATTTAAACATCACACTTAAACCTAATCTGATGGTTTATGGGAATCCTCTCACGTGTATTATATCTGTGCAGTCGTGTAGCTGAAGTCCTGCTGTTAAAGCGCTTGATTTGTTTTTGTCTTACAGCTTTTGTCTCTCGTTTTCTTTCAGATGAAACTGAACGTCAGCGGCAGCTCTTGTTTCACGAAACTCTTGACAAAGACCACAGACAATAATCCACAGCTCATTTAGAAAGAGAAATTCTTTGTTTGTTGAATGTGGTGATGAATGAAAGCACTGAGGCAGATGAGCTGAAGTTAAATCTCTTCTTTAATACACTGACATCAAATGTCAATGGCCGATCTCAAAAAAGATTGGCTTTAGGAAGAATTGCGCTCATTGCTTTATTTAACTTGATGTTTTCTATCGAGTAATTAAAGGCGATTTTCTTTTGCCTCATTCAAAAATATTTGGTTGAGTGTGAAAACAGTAAATGTTATGGATTGTTTACTTCAGGATTAGAGACCTTAACAAATATTGATCTCTGTCCTGCTGGGTGACAACAGGTCTAATCTCATCTTTGGATTTCTTCTTCACTTCATGAGCTCTTGTCCGTAGTTCTGGACTGATTGTGTTTTTCTGAAATGTGGCGAGCTGTCCAGACCACCGTCTCGATCTGAGATGTCACAGCGGTCTTCTGTATCCTCTCTCAGTTGGTTTGGGGTCGTTTACCTGCGAATGGAAACTTTCTCATCTTCATTCAGACGGTGGCGGCTCATGTCGTTGTGACAGCACGGTGTAGTGTTTTCCAGACGATGTCTCGCAGGTTTGACACGACTGAAAGGAAGTCAACACAAGTTGCTTTTTTCACTGTGGAATATCTGCAGAAGAAAGAAAGTCCTCAGGTGAAGCTGATAAAAGCGTTCACGCAGCGAGATGGTCTTGGCCTGTCTTTTGAATTCTCCTTCCGTCCAGACATCACAAGGTTATTGCAGTCCTGGGAAGTCGAGCGTGAGAGTGAGTTCCCCCGGTCATTAAGAATTGCGCTGAAAAGAGTCTCGGCGGGCCGGAGATAAACCAGCCGGCGGATGCTGTAAGCCCCCAATAAAGACGGCTCTGTGGAGGGCCGAGCTGGACTGTGAGGCCGGGATTAAAGACGCTCTGAATGGAAGAAAAAGTCAATAGAACCGCACCGAGAAATGAAGCGAAAGAGGTGCGAGGCGACGGGGGGCGGCGGAGATGAATGGAGAAACTTATCAGCATTCTGAGCGCGTCTGCCGGGACACATCTTCGCTCCTCCGCTGGAGTCTCGCCAGTCGTGAACTTCACACGGTTACGTGATGAACGTGAGGTGAAGGGGCCGAAAGATTCATGTCACATGTATGAAGGATATTCAGTGTTGTGTGTGTGTCTTTGTGACGTCCTGTAGATAAGATCAACCCCAGCCATTAAAGTCCTTCTATCTGAGGGAAGAGAGGGTCTCCCGAGGGGCCGGATACAACGCTAATCCTTTCATTAAACCTACCTGATAAAGGCACATAAGGGATCGTTTTGGAAAGACGGATGCAGAATTACACAAATGACATGAGATTTCATTAAGATTGAGATCATTCCAGTTCATCGACGGCTTTCTCTAAAGAACATCATTTCATTTCTAGTCTTGTTAAAATCACATTCAAGATTAGACTCGTGTAGATTTATTACCCTGGTGTGAGACAGTCATTCACCACACACAAACGCTCAGATCTCACCTCAGCGTGTGTTTGTGTGTGTACATGTCATCGTTGAGGATTTCCTCACAGAAGAATTGTGGGCTAATTAGATCATCCTGCGCTGAATCCGAATCCATTTCCGAGCGGGCCGTGCCGTTTGCTAATGTGAGCCACATTGAGACCCGTCATCCACAGCAATAATTCAGGCCAGATGTCACGACCCGCTCAGGTGGCCCGAGAGCTTCCGGGCGACTCGTGCGTTCTGTGTGGTCACCGAGGGTCCCGTGGGGTTCCCTGCTGGGGGGTTTAAACAGAAAAGTGTCACGAGCTCATGGAAAGCCAAACTATATTCTAATGATTGTGTCTTGTGCCTTGAATGAGTTGATATTCAAGGCATTTTGAAACATAACAGCACATTATAACAAGCTGGAAACGCTGGAAGTGTTTCATATGTCTGTGTTTTGATGAACACAGAGAATGATATTTAGAAGAATGCTTATAACCAGACAGATCTCAACACCCATTGACTCCCATAGTAATAAAAAATTACTTTATCTTTCTTGGGTTCTGTTGAACACTAAAGAAGATATTTTAATGAACGTGGGACAGAAAACAGTTCAGGGACACTTTTGACCGCCAGTGTATTTTGACCTACTATGGGAGTCAATGGGGGGCAAAATGTGTCTGGTTATAAGCATTCTTCCAAATAAAAGACATTTATACAGATTTGGAACAACTGGAAGGAGAGTAAATGATGAGAAATGAATGTTTATTTTTGGGTGAAGGGAGTTTTGATCGCGCCGGGCCTGAATGTTTTGTTGATGGTCTGAAGGAAGCTCCGATTCGACATCTTCTACACCCGTCACCTACAAAAACATCCCATGAATCACCACATTCACCAGACACAGGTCAGTCAACATTACACAAAACATTCAGATGAATTCTTTTATATTATTACACGGTTTATTTGAATTCTGATTGGTATTTTCAAACAACCCCTCAAAACTAATAACACCATGTGACCCGCATGCTGTCAATCATTTAGAGAGCCGCAGTTTTATATGACACAAACATGTCTTTTAATGACACATATCACATTATATTTACAAATTTGCCCTTTCATGACATTTGAACGTCGTTTCTCACTTTAAAACCGAAACTAAACTTCTTTTCTTCACAGAAGTTCTGCATTCGGTAGATATGAGCTAATCAAATATTTCAAATTCACATTTTATGTTCAGTTTTTTTTCTCATTTGACTTCACGTCGGGTCCTGATCACACTGTCGTGGGTTATTTCTGTGATAACTGAACATTATCCTCCACCCAGAACAGAATGCTGTTAGAGAGAGAGAGATAGGGCAGGTTATATGTAAGCACACGTCATTTCCAGATGAGAATGAAAATAAAATCCACCTGGACTGAATTCCCACGTGACCCCTGAAGAACTCTTTAGCGCTGGACTTCTCATTTCTGTGAAAGAGTCAGCAGAGCAGAAAGCATGCGGCAGTAAACGTTAGCAGTGCTCTTTATTGTCTTGGCACGCTGCGTTTAACGCATTACTCTACACGTGTTTAACACTTGAACTCAATTGTTCAATTTACTAAACACAAACACTGAATGTACATACACCTCATTTCATGACTAAACACATTAACCTGTTTTCAAGTCTTTATTTTCACATTATGCGAGCAGTTTTGTTTCGTCTGGAGACGGTTTGGCTTTGATTAGTGTTGAATGTATGCAGAAACACAGTTTAGCATTCTGAAACAGCACGGATTACCAGTCAAGCTGCCCGTGAAGATGATGATCATATCAAGTTTTCTGTTGGCTTGTGTTCATCGTCACGTAAATCACACACACACATGCACGTGGACCTCTGAACCCGTGTCCTTATACACATGAGCAAATATACCAGAATCACACGCTGGAGACGTGCTTGTTAACATCTCAAACCGACCACAGATGTCGTAAAAAACACAATTCTCCCTTCGTAATAGCTGAAGCAGTTTTATATCAGGAATTTTCAGTTTTCTGTGATGGTTTCCAGGTCTGAACTATATATAACACACTGTGTCTAAATACAACAATGTCAAGTGTTCTAGAGACAGAGAGGGACAGTAATTACATGATATCTTCACCGTCAGACTGAAACTGTCATCATTACTACTGGTAACATTTCATATTTGTGGGTTTTAATCAATAAAAGTATTCAAATGTGCTGAAAAGATGGAGTGTTTTTTCATTTCCTGTAAAGTGTCAGTTTTGGGGATATGAGCTTTTTGTCCAGCAGTAACTTTTGCTCAGTTTTTTGTGTGTTTTTTTTTACATTCAAATCTATGCCATCGGCGTAGGCGTAAGGTACAGCGTAGGTTAAGCTTATAGTTTAGTATATATGTAGTATAGTTTTATAATAAATTTATACTCGTGCGTTGGACCTTCGCCGTATTCACTTTAGTTGCATCTTGAGGTGTTAAATACAGAATAAAAAATAATTTACTTAGATAATTCATTCAGAAATGCATATGAGTAAACATTTCAGATTTTTTTGATCGGAGGGAGGGGTTCAAACCAGAGTCTGGGGGTCCTAAGCAAACCTTTGTGGGGACCCTTATCATAGTTTACAGTTATGTTTATCTAAACTATGAGAAATTAAAATGTAAATAATTATTTTATTCTGGAACCATCTTGCTGTCAACAGTTAACACACAAATGCGATGTGTTTTTACTAACCAAAAACAAAACATGATGAATATAGTTTACTCAAGAAAGCGTACAAAAACACATCAATAATTCTCTAAATGTGATGACACAAACATGACATATTATCATTGCAGTGGTTTGCATTATAGCTGACACACACGTGAACACTGATCAGCTGGTTATGTGACTGTAAGTCATTCCATTTAAACGCTATTGAAGTCAGAATCGTGTTCTTCTTGTATACATTATAGTGTTTTTATTTGGTACTCAAGGGTCCCCCTGGTGTGCAGAGGCCCTACGCAACGTGCATAATCTGTGTATAGGGAGGATCGGCTCTGGTTCAAACAGACCAATCACAGCGCGCTGTCCGCATTGACGCCTGATTTCATTTTTGGAGAGGTGCGCGTCCGGCGTAGTTCTTACGCACCAGTATAAACTGACCTTTACGTGTGTCTGTGTAGGTTAAAATCACACTTTACTTTAACTCAAGAAAAGAAATACTTAATCAGAAGTTAAAGACTAGAAGTTTTATTGCACTTCAGCATTAAAAATAAAGCGAACCATTTTCTAAGGAATGATCCACGTCATATAACAGTTAGTAATTCTCATGAGATCAGTCTGTTTTACTGTATAACAGGACGCATTTCTTATTTTAGCTGTGTGTGTGTGGTGATGTGTGTTTGTCTGCGAGCGCTCAGGGATTAGTTGAGTAATCTTTCTTTTAAACAGCAGTCATCTTTGAGTTTGGGTTTGTCCTCTGATAATAAGAGACAGACTCATTAAAGATATTAACTGGGCTGGGCTTTCAACCCATTCACTGCTCAACTATGTGATTTAAACAGATCAGATGTCTCCACCTAACTGCTTCATTTCCCAGGGGAACATTTTGTTCATTCAGCAAAAAAAACCTTCTCTGTATGCGTGCACGTGTGTGTGTGTGTGTATCGCTGCTCGTCACGCATGACACATCACACACCAGTCCATCTTTACATCAGTGTTCTGCTCATTCCCACCGGCTGTCCGGGGATGGTTGCTAAGGCATTAATCAGTGGTTTCTAGGGTGTTGCTAGGGTGCAGTTTCTTTTTTGAATAGAAGCATTAGTAACAGAGGTGTCTATTATGCAGAATTTGGAGCTGTAAAAACTTTCTGTGCGTGTTGTATGCCGTTGCTAGGTAGATGCTGGGATGTTCTGGTGGTAGCACTCATAACCCATCAGACTTTTGTGTAAACTGATGAGGCACCACTGCAGCTCATGATAAATACACAAATGACCGAAACATCAACATGTCAGACTCGTGTTGTTTACATGCTGGAGTTTGTGTTTCTGCTTCTCTTTCAGCATCTCTGAGACCAACGACAAATCTATTCATGTCTTTGATTCTGTGATTCAGTCTAGATGACCCATGAAAGCAGGTCCTGACCACACTTTTCACTCGCACAAATAAGTTCAGGCCAGAGACGGGTTTGGCTCCACGTGATTTAAACAAGCGGTCGTGTACGTCCATCACTGACATGTGTACACATCCACATCATCCAAACATAAATATTGAGTTTAGCACGTTCCTTCCGGCCTTTCATACCTTGTGCTGGGACCACAGGAGGATAAATACGCTACTTCAACCCAAACATCTCCCATTCTGTGACACGGTCGAAATTTATGTTTGTGGTTTACATTGAGTTTTACGGCTTGATATTTTTCCTAGAAGAAAGTTCCTCTGCTTTTCTTCCTTTAAGAAAGACTCTTTCGATTGAATTCAGCTGCTCACTGGCTTATGTGACTGAATCATTTCAGTTTAATATCCTTGAATATGTTCATTTGATTTTGGAAAATTTTGAAGGTTAATCATAAAGGCACACAAAAGGCAGCATCTTAAAGTGATAGTTCACCCAAAAATGAAAAGTCTGTCATCATTTCCTGGATGTGGTAAACTCACGTGGTTTATACTGTTGTGATGTGAAGTTGTATACTCATTTCAGATGATTAAGCGGAAAGTAAATGTGTTTTTTGACCTTGAATCACAGTCATGTTGAGGTAGTGCTGATGTTTAGGAGAAACCGGCGGGGCGAGACACTTAGACCCCTGTAATAGAGGCTGACCCTCGCTCCAGGCACCAATGAAACTTGAGATACCGTCAGCCTTTATACGTTTATATAGAAAACAAATAAAGACGATGTTTAAGAAAAACATTTGGTATGACGCTACTACAGAAGCTCTCTGTTTCCAAAAGGATGACGGTAAAACAGAAATGACTATCTTTATAGAAACTTTCACCGATGGTTCTTCAATGGCACTGCTGTAAAGAAATGTTTCCTGCTAATCTTTTGTGTTTTGCAAGAGTGTAGTTTTGTTTTATAGATGCTTTTGAATGTAATCTTTTCGTTTGACACCTCTCTTAAATCTTCAGATGATGTTCTGACAGGTAAACTTCACCTCATGAGAGAGAGAGAGACGTCCTGTATCCACAGACATCATCTCTGTGTTTAAACACATCTACAGCTGATGTCAACTGGAACAAAACTCTTCCTGTGAGCTGCTGTGGACTTCATACAGCTGTCATCATATCCTACGAGTCTCTGGGGCTTTCAGCTGTTATCACATCATAGCCTCAGAACACTTGGCATCCAAAAATAACACAGTACTGTGTGTTTCAGAGTGAATAAATGTTAGTATTTATACCGTAGTATCACAGCAGCACTAGTGTTTGTTTCTCATGCAGCAGATGCTCCAGATGGGTCTGATATTGATCGGTCTCATCGCTGGTCTCAGGTCAGTTTAGCATCATCTGTCTCCGTTAGCTGAAGAAACTGATTCCAGAACAGCACAAGCGTGTGTCTCCAGCAGCTGTTATCCAGAACGAAACCGGAGAGCTCAGACGTGTTCACGTCAGGGTTTGAGGTCTGCTCGTGGTCTCGCCAGCCAAGTTTTGCATCTAGTTTTGCGAGCGTACAACAAATCTATTCAACACATTCATTCATGTCAATCGCTGCACATTTCATCCCGCCCACTTCTCTCAGATCATGGGTTGATTTTTTTCAAACCTTCTGCAGAATAGAAAAAGAAGATATTTTGAAGAACGTTGATAATCAAACATCACAACTCCATTGACTCCCATTGTATGAGACGTTTCTCTAAATATCTTCTTTTGCCTTACACAGAAACAAATCAAACACAGCACTGGATGCTCTTACAGCATCACTTACGTCAGATCTCATCTCAGAACTTCTAAGAACGTCACGATGCGTTTATGTCTTTGGACGTCTCGCTGTGTTGTCAGAGGAAAATAATGGCGTTCTTTATTCTGGCTGTTTGTCCAGGTCGAGTCTTTGTAAGCACACATGGAAAAAATGAAGACTTGAAGAAGTGTGTGCATTTATTACACATCATCAGTATTAAACACTGTTTGAGGACGCGTGAAGCCTGAAAAATATAAATAAAAAACCTGTCAGTCAACAGTTCTTAAAAGAAGCATTTTCACCTTCTTAAAGTCTGAAGAACCTTTAGTGCAATGTCATTGTTAAAGTCCCAGTGAAATTAAAATTACAATGCCTATTCTTTCATGAAATGCAAATTTTATAAAGCATTTAGAAATGTGTTATGAAGCAGTTATAACTGCATGAATAAAGAGGGATTCTTATGAAATACCTGCCAAATAGTGAGCCATGTTTAACTCACATGTTATAAATGCATAATAAATGTATTTATTAAGGCTATTTAATGATTGATTATTATCTTGATGTTGTTTGCAATATAGGCTGTCAGACTGGACGCTGCAGGGTGTTGTGTTGTTTTTCCTCATTTTTCTGTTGTATTTTGTTAGAATCTCCCCTTTTATTATAATGCATTTGTAAATGACTTATTAATCATTAATGAACACATTTATAAATGCTTCATAAAGGGTACCTTAATGTAAAGTCTTACCTAAATAGTTTATCAATGTGGGTTATTCTCTTTTTTTATATCGCGTGCTGTTATAATCTGAAAATGCACTTACTTCCTGTGATGACTATCTATCTTTGTCAAAATCGCTATATAACAAAAGCTGACTGTCTTAAATGAGTATGTTAAACGGATCCGTTAACTCCTCCCCTTCACCTGTCAGTCTGCTGCCAGATCCATTTAAAAATGCAACAGCTGTTTTTATACATCCAGTCAAATCGCTTAGAAAGACGAAAGCCACGCCCACTATTTTTCTCATTAGAAATTCCATTTCACTTGAAATGCGTCGAAATACAGAAGTACAAAAGATCTCAGCATCCGCTTCACAGGGACTTTAAAGGTCCTGCAACCTTACAGCCTTATAAAAACTGTTTACACACAAGAGTGGTGTTGCTTTTTTAACCTCATGAAATCATGGGTGATGGAGATAGGGATCGTGGCCATGTTTATTTATTTTAAACTCATGTGTCCAGTCCTCTGGGATCCGCGGGTCAATCTGCATTCAGGTTAATGTGTGTGAGACACGTACACGAGCCACAAACACTCGAAAGTGTGTGAAGCTTGTTAAGTGACTACAGGAGAGAAGTTCACACAGGGTTTAATACAAAAGCCGTCACACTAACACGCGTGTTTATTCAGAGCTCGCTCACAGAGTAAACATGACCAGGTCACATGGTGACGCATCACACATGTCGAATGTTCCTGCTTCAGTCTCAGATCATATAACTACAATGATTTGTATTGAATGTCATCTTCTGGATTTGAGTAAATGTTTGAGATCTTCACTAATGTTGACTTTTGATTGCAGACGAGACAAATCTGAGACGCACATGAGCCTTAAGTTTCCATTGAATCTCATGAGATGGTGTTGATGTTCTGCAGGGTTGTCCTGTTAACAGAATCACTTCACGTCTTTCTGTAGTTTGGTGATCTCATGCGTTTCTTCTCAGGCCGCCGGAGTGATGCTTTATGTCCGGCTGAAGATGTTTTGACAGCGTTATGAAGCGTCTGCAGGCCCGAGCCTCTGAATGAAGCACAGAGAACTCTCCGGCATTCCAGCGTCAGTGGAATTTAAAGCTTACGCTGTGGAGAATCGGAGTCAGACCGGATGATGAGGGGCCACGCGGACCACCCGTCCAAAGGTGAGCCTGTGAACAGCGGTTGTTACGCCACTTTTGTGATTGTTTAAGATGGAAAAGGAATGAGTCTGAATGGTCTGAACTTTCATCTTCTTTAGACATTCAGAGTCTCTTCATGTGCTGGCCTGTGAGCGTTCACCTTCACAACTCATTCCATTAACTGGAGAAAAAGTGCAGATTAATGTCGTTTTATTTTAGGACTGACGTTCAATATCTGTCTGACTAAATCTGTCTTGAAGTCCTGTTCAGCATTTTCTTCTCTTTAAATGAAATGGAGTAGAATCCTCTCCGGACACAGTTTGTCTTCATTGGTATTCGATGAGGTTGAGTGAAAATCATTTTACTGACATGAGGTCACGATATAAGCTTTGTTAAATAAAATGATAAAAACACAGAGCAATAAACTGAAATAGATCATACTTCCGTTAAAAAATGATGTTTGTTGACAAGAGTGTTGCTATGAGGTTGCTAGGGGCTTTTGATTGTTCACTAGGTGTTGCTATATGGTTTTCTGTGTACATTTGAACATGTTGCTATGAAGTTGCTAGGGTGATCTGGGTGGTTATAAACTGGTTTCTTTAATGGTCCACACTGAATCTATATGATATTCTGGTTCAGATAAGTCCGAAATTCATGAATCTGATTGGTTAAAATCTCGTCTGATTTGAGGATCGTGTCACAAAAGGTTCACAAATAGACATGCAGAAATGTAATTTAATTTCAGTTTTTGTTAAGACGATAATGTATTTACAGAATCTCCCGATGTTTGTTACTGTCATGTGAAGTAAAAGCAGAATGCTCAACACAAAGCTGTCGGCTGGATTGCGTTTCTCTGGCACGCTGGTAAAGAAAACTGCCTTGACAAATTTCTTCAATAAATTCCGTCTACATCAAGCGTATATTTGGACAGAACGTGCATATGTAAGTCCATCTTTCTTTTGGCATTTAAATGTAATTTTTCACATTCCTAGTGGGTTCCTAAGTTTTCTTTTCCCTTTTCTCTTTGAATTATGTAGAAAAATACAAACCTCAGAAAATAAACCTTCACATTGATGTCGATTTCATCTTGCAATTTGTTTATGCACGTAATACAATTATGAAACATGTGGAACATTTTAGCCCAGTTTTTTTTACATATTACTGCTGAAGTTTGAGTCTGATCTCAAGCGTTTAAGTTTCACCCTTGTTCATTAAGCTCCAATGGTTTCTCAGGGTCCTGCTGGGGGCCACACAGGGTCACGGAGGGGGTCATCGCTGGTGTCAAAGGTCAAGTGAGAAGATCGGAAGCTTGTTGTGCGTGCTACAACATGAAGCTCATTGTGTGAGTTTATGTGTTTTCTTTCATGCATTTGTCAGACACACTTTTATTTGAAGTTCATTCAGTGTTGATGTATTTGTGGACCTGTCTGTGTCAGCGGTGCTGAAGAAGAGCTATTGATCTGACAGCCGTGGGGAAGGTAAGAACACCGTCTTACAGTCAATACAGAGACTTCAGAGAGGAAATGACCAGTCACCGGTGTCCCATGATGCTCTTTGGTTTGATGGTCTGGCAGCTTTGAATAATAGTGACCTTTTTTGTCCAATCATGGCAAAAGAATCACAAAAGACAGATGAATAGTTTATTTCCAAAATGAGAAAATTTACCAAAAATCATGTTTTTTATTGAGCAGTCTTATTAATATCCATCAAACTATATTTGGATTGTTTTGATTTAAGCCATAATAACTCAAATAATACAGCTGACTAACACTATAAAACACAATAAAAACATGACTTTTGAAAAATGCTTTGAAAACATTTTGGAACCAAACTCTTCAGGTATTCCAGGTTTTTTGAAGTCATAAGTTATGACATAATTGTCAATATTGTCCAGTGTTAAAGTTGTTTTCCCTGGATGTCTCCTCCTCGGTGTGCACTAAAGACCTGAAACACATGTCCTTATTTGTTGTATAAAGAGAAGTTTACTCGCTGTGATCGTTTTAAACCAGCAGGAGGGCAAGTGCATGTTTAAGACTAATGCACACTAATAAGTGATCACCCCTGAGGGTTCTGAACACATGTGAACAGAAATACTGTACATCAAAACTGAATTGAAACCAGATTGCTCAAACCTCACGTTCAGAAGGATGTTAAAATGACTTTCATTCAAATAAGACCATCAAATGAGTTTGATTGAGAGAGAATATATTATTCTGTGTATAAATATGTGTATAAGTCACATATGATGTACGCTGTGATTGTTTTACTGAAACATCTTTTGTGTTCAAGACATTCGCTTTTATAATGAAACATCCAGATCAGTTCAATGTGTTTTGCATGAAGAGATGTCTAATCTTCTCTTTTACATATGTTTGAATCTGCTAAATGAATCTTCCTTTATGATCTGTGCATAAGCTCAGATAACCTGACGCTTTGCATTTCACCTGCAGACTGACTTCTATAAATATTGAGTCCAATTTTTCTATATATTTTTTGCAGTGCGGCTGTAATTTTAATAACCCTAGGGTGAAAAACTAACTCTTAATATTAGATTTTATATTACATTCATTATTTTTTGAATGTTTTGAGTCATCTCATTTTAGAACCAAACTCTTCATATATAGTAAATAGTTGATAAAGGTGGTAACACTTTACAGGTTTCATTTGTCATTACTTAACATAAACAGTGAAGAAAATGTCTACAGCATTTATTCATGTTTATGTTCATTTCCACACCTGGAGTATAGATATTAATATAAAACATCAGTTAATGTACACTGACACAAACAAAACTGCATTGCATTCATTTGAATAAAGATTGCTCAAATGCTTCATTGATTGACATTATACATTAATAAACTAATGAAACTCTAAATTGTGTATTTTTGTTCCATGAACTTTGTCAGAATTGTTGTCCATGCAATAAATAAACGTTCACTTGATTTGTTTGGAGTTTAACCTTGTAACTCTAAACTCTGTCATTCTCTAAACACAATGTCCGTGACATTTCATTGTCGTTTTGGTAAATAAACGTGTATTTGTTGTCATGCGCTGGTTGAGTTTGGACACGGCGGTGGTGCGGGGGGCGTGCCGAGACCTCTCGTATGTGTGTACGTGTGTGTGTGTGTGTGTTGAGGGGGTGTCCTATGGAGAGCCAGGGAGCGAAAAAAAGCCCCTTGGCACGGATCAGCACACACACAAACGCACACACAGTGAGTGAGTGTGTGTGTGTGTGTGTGTGTGAGAAAGTTGAGTTCGCCGCCGGGTTTCCGTGCGCGGAATGAGTGAACC
Organism: Barbatula barbatula; assembly: GCF_947034865.1. Classification (NCBI taxonomy): domain Eukaryota; kingdom Metazoa; phylum Chordata; class Actinopteri; order Cypriniformes; family Nemacheilidae; genus Barbatula; species Barbatula barbatula. The sequence goes on along the minus strand of NC_136788.1, from coordinate 17,396,932 downwards.
GGAGCGCATGTGCGCGGATGTTTTAACGGTATGACGGCGCGTCTCTGGAGCTGTAGCTGAAGGATCAGAGCCGGAGAGAGAGAGGGAAAGAGAGGGAAAGAGAGGGAGAGATCATGCGGGGTCCTGCGCTCCGGCTGCTGGGTCTCGTGTGGCACCTCTCCGCGCTTTTACGCACAGCGCACCCGCACAAACTGCATCCCAAACAAGGTAAAGACGCACATTTACTGCACGAGCAATAACGCTTCCATTACAAATAACACATTGTTTTTGTTGTAATGCGGGTTTGTGCATCTTTAAAGTCAGCATTGACGATTAAATCAACTATATAACGTGTCTGTATCGTATTATTACATGTGTGTATGTCATGGAAATGTCAGTATATTGGCATACTGTAAGTGTATGATGGTCTGTGTGTTGTGTTCTTTTTTAAGAATAGCACCCAAAGGTATTTCATCACTTCAATTCGCATTTAAAGCGTCAGTGTGTCATGTGTTTTAAAGCTGCACAAACACACTTTAAAATGAAGACATTTCACAACAAAGCAATAGATGTAGTGTTGAAGTGTGGATGGCAAATGTTTGTGGGGCATCATGTGTGTGTTGACCTAGACCTGTGTCATCTTTGTACATGCACTGAACATCTCCTGGAAACCAGTTGAGTTAAAGTCTTTGTAAAAATGCCTCATTTTCTACATAGAGACACACACGCACACACACACACAAACACACACACACACACGCACGCACCAACACACACACACACACTGATGAAAAGTGTAGTTTTAATCCACTGTTGGACTAAAGTGCTTGAGTATAACAGATCTTTTTGTGTTTGTGTGTTTCAGAGAGCTTCATTGGCCAGCTATCAGCATATGAGATCATCACTCCGGTGCGATTGAATGAGTTTGGAGAGTCCTTCCCGCACCGACTGCACTACCGCAGGAGAAAGCGCAGCCCTGACGCCGAGCTCTCGGGTTTGAGGACTCATTACCACATCCAGGCGTTCGGTCAGAGCTTTCATCTCAACCTCACGGCTGATTCTGGATTTATCGCTCCGTCCTACACTTTGGTTCATCTGGGAGAAGAAGAGCATCAGGACGCAGACCTTCGACACTGTTTCTTTAAAGGACACGTGAACGCTCGACAGGAACATCAGGCCGTCTTCAGTCTGTGTGCTGGACTCGTGAGTTTACACACACACACACACACACACACACACACACACTGAAGTGTTAAAGGCTCTTGAGTTCATCGTTTTGTGAGAGGTTGAGTTCTTCTCTAGTTTATTTTAGATGTGTAAACTGATGCAGAGATGACAGTCGGATTGAACGTGTGTGATTGAGTTCACACGAGATGTCCGACACCATCTACGTACCGTTCAGCTTCTTCACTGGTTTACAACGTCCTTTACTGGACGTCCAGCTTTAACTGGTGTTCATACAATGGAAGTCAATGGAGTTCAGTGTTGTTTGATAATTTAACGTTCTTCAAAATATCTAACTCATACAGGTGTGACATGACATGAGGATGACCGATTTTTCATTTCTGGGTGAGCTGAACCTTTAAGCTGGATTTGGCCAATCAGCTTGTTGCTGGTCGTGGTGCTGTTCTTCTGACACGTTAGCATACAGTCGTTTGTTCATTAGGTTCATGAGATGAGGTGATTACCCGTCTGTAGCTGCAGGTGATGGTCATATCTGATGAGGTCATCAAGTCATACATCACATGACACACAAAGAGGATGAGCTCTCTGACATCAGCGTCAGTCGCGTGTCAGCCCTCTGGTAATGGCATTAGCAGCCGGAGAAAGTGCTTTCAGTTTGTCGTCTGACTGACAACATACATGAGTTGAATGAATGAAATTTAAAAGAATTTCCCAAAGGATGTGTTGAGAGCGGCGTGTGTAACTTTTTAAATGAATTTTGGTGAATTTAGAAAGTGTTAACAGTAAGAATTTGTACAGACGGACTGTAAAAACCTCATTCGTCGTAATGGATTCCTCGATCTGTATGCTGTACATAGAGTGCTTCTGATACGTCTGACGTGTTGTCTTCAGGTGTGCTGATATCTGTGCCTCTCACAGGTGATGATGATGTGGGATTGTTGACAGCGTCCGTCCGCACCCGAGCGTAATAACCTTCAGTGTACATCTTTATGAATTTTTCACTGTCATTGACTCTTATGAGAATGATGTCATCAACCTGATTGAGTTTGTGGATATTCACATCAAACTCATTTTTTTCATGTGCCATAATTCAGTTTCACAATTTTTTTTATCATGCTTCACTTGACAAACATACCCTACATGTGTCCATAAGGCTGAACAATAAATCAAAACTAACCGGGATTACAATTACGGGTGAAACAATTACATAATCATCGAAAGTTATAAAACACTTCAAAACTTCAAAGTCAAACCGATTTATCGACAATAAAAATCGCAATTATAATATCAAGGTGAATAATCGACAATTATGATTTTTGTCATAACCGTGTAGCCCTGTGTGTCCTGTGGTGTGACAGCGAACATTTAAACTAAACTGTTAACAATGTATTATTTTTTTTTCGTAAAAGAGGTAACTCCTTTAAAAAAAATCTTTTTTTTAAGTTTCTTTAGTTATTTTGGCTTAAATCAAAACAAATCTACTGCAGTTTGATTGATATTCATTGGAGTGCACATAAAAAACCCATTATAATACATTTATAATATGAAATCTTACAAAAGAGATTTGTCTTCATTGTTAGTTTTTATATTTGTCATATGTAGTGGTTAACAGTCAGCGTACTGCGGTATCATCATAGTATGTGTTTGTAAGGGCTGGTGAACTGTATCGAGTCAAGTTGTAACGTGTTAGTGTGTGTACGTGTCAATCAGCTCTGTATTCATCCAGATTCACAAGTACACGCGTGAAGGCAGACTTATGTCATGTTTCCATCCCCAGGGCTGTAAGTGTGTCAGATATTCTCTCAGTTCTTATGGAAATATTTCCTCATCTGTCACTGCGTCTGATGAACGCTGCTGTACTCGATGCTTTCATCTGTGTGTATCAGTGGTTCTCAACAGGGGGGGCAGGTTGCCTTCCAAGGAGTCCTCAAGATGACTAATATTTTAAAATGGGACAAAACGAGCATTGAAATACATAAAACCAAACTAAAATCCAAGATATTTCTGTCATGACAACTCTCGGAGGGTTTAGAATAGTAGTGTACATGACATGTAAAGGTATTTGGTCATGGCGGAATAGATCTGCTGCCCGGCTGCTGCATGTACAGGTGGAGTTGGGGAAGGAGGAGGGTTTCTGAAGCGCGCTGCACTGCTACGACAATCACTAGCTGAGATTTAAACGTCAAGCAGCAAGCTCATTGGCTGCCGATACAGAAGGAATCAATCAGCTGCGCCATTTGCTAAAGTTATTAAGTCAGATTGGTTTAGACTATAGGACTGCGCCATCTAGAGTTTCATGCTAGAACTTTCTTTTCTTTTTGTCATTTCTTAATATTTGACCATTTTTTAATAAATAAATGTTTTTCCAGTTAATGTCAAGCTCTCAAATATTCTATTGGGAAGAAATGTTGAGTTTGTGTGAGTGGGAAGGGGGCTTTGAATACTTCACCCAAAAATGAAAAATCTGCCATCATTTACTCACATTGTTCCAAACCTGTATAAATGTCTCTGTTTTGATGAACACACAGTTTGTAACTATCGGCAGCTCTGTTACTGTCTCTACGTGCGCCTCATGACGTGCACACACAAGCGTGCTTTTCTTTGGGGCCGACGGTGGAAAATTAATTCAGCGTTTGTCAACGTTTTTCCATTCATTCAAACAGTCCAAATCCCATTTTCCACTTCATTATCTGCTGGTATGCTGTTCAACTACCGGCCTTTGTTACTTGTGTAAAATTGTGTCTGTTTTTCTCATGATGTGACTCATTGTGTGTTTGCTCCCGCAGGTGGGTACGTTCACCACACACAGCGGTCAGTTCTTTCTGGAGCCCCTGCTGAGCGCTGATGGAGAATATGAGGAAGAACATAACAAACCTCACCTCATCTACAAACACGATGCGCACAGGAAGTCACCTGACACCAACAGGAAGTCACCTGATGCGCAGCCGTGCACAACCTCAGGTGAGAGCGACAGGTGTCCATGGAATGCTGTGAACGAATGGAAATGAAAGAGAGATGATTGGAAGTTCATGAAAGTACCGTAGGATTTACAATAACACAATTGAGAAATGCTTTCTGTTAGGGTCTTTGCTCTGTTGTGTCCTGGTCTTAGCTGGCTCATTTTCAGCGTGGTTTGAGCGTGCTGTACTCTTTGCCATGTGTGTTATTGTGAGGATTAGAGTCCAGTTATTGAAATTCTTCGTCTAATGAAAGTAAATCAAATCCAGAGACGTTCCACAGCTCTGACTTACACACATTCATCTCGTGTGCTGTTGTTAAACACATGCAAACCCTCTTCACGTGTGTGTGTGATCTTGTGTTCAGAGGGTTCTGAGTGACCCTCTTCTTTATTTGGAGTTTGTTTATGAGTGTTGATGTGAGGGGACTCTCTGAACAGGTTGTTTGAGCAGCGAGGTGTTGAGAATATTCCTTTAAGAGGCGGAGAAACGTCTGGTGATTTAATCAATGTGGGTGGAGTTTCCACTATGTGAGGGGTGCTTTAGTTGTGTCATGTTCTTCTCTGTTCTCTTTCAGGAGACGAATAATAAAACATTGACACCATCTGGTTTTAAAGCACTTGTGCATTTAAAATGTGAAACTACAGCGTGCAATCTTAACATTATGAACACAACGGTAGTGTGACAATGTTATCTGTTGCATCTTTACCGTTATTGCTACAGTAGTTATCGTAAATTATTTAGATTGTTAATTATTTATATATAATGTGTAAACAGGGTTTTTACTGATGGAAGAAACAGTTTTTTTGTTGTTATTGTCATTATTTGGGAGATGTTGTCCGTGAAGTTTAAGCTACTGTACAATATGTAGAATATTCCTCATATTGTGACATTGAATGTGGGTCATGCATCAAAGAGTCGAGCAGATATACAATTCATGAGGATTAAAAGAGGATCTGATAAGAGCATGCAGTGCTCCAGATGCTGAGATACTGAACGCTTTGATGAAACGACCCTGAGGTTTACACATACCTGTGTTTGGATATTAAACAGCAGGATTCTTCAACTACACAACATTATAAACCAGAGGGAACATCATTTGATAAGAAACGATGAAGTGTGTGTTTGTTCTGCTGCATCAGTTCTGGGAAGGGTACATTAGTTAGCGTGGTTGCTATGGTGTTGCTCTGTGTTTTGGGTGGTTGCTATGCTGTTGTGAGTGGTTGCTATGGAGTTGCTTGGTGTTGTGGGCGGCTGCTATGGTGCTGCTCTGTGTTTTGGGTGGTTGCTATGCTGTTGTGAGTGGTTGCTATGGAGTTGCTTGGTGTTTTGGGTGGTTGCTATGGTGTTGCTCTGTGTTTTGGGTGGTTGCTATGCTGTTGTGAGTGGTTGCTATGGAGTTGCTTGGTGTTGTGGGTGGTTGCTATGGTGCTGCTCTGTGTTTTGGGCGGCTGCTATGGTGTTGCTGGGTGTTTTGGGTGGATGCTATGGTGTTACTGGGTTTTTTGGGTGGTTACTATGGTGTTGCTCGGTGGCGTGGGTGGAATTGGCTGAAAGTATGTGTTAATATTTGTTATGCCATTTTAAAACAGAGTGTAATTGGGGCATGTGCATGTTTTTAGATCAGGGTGTTGTCTGAGCGTGTCATGGCTGGACACATGAGTCATGAACTCTGCTCAGATTCTCAAAGACAACTTCACATTTCTATTGCTCGAGTGTTGCTCGTTCATAGCTCAGATCATTAATTCTTTGTTATTCACGTTGGTGTATTGAAGAGATGTTCTTCCCTTTAGGCCTGTGTCTCAGTCCTTTTCTTTTTATAACCGGAGATCTGTTGTGAATGTTGCTGGATGTCTTGTGAATTTGTAAAGTAGCAGCAGCACAGTTGAACGTTGTGTTAAATCTGGTGGTTTGGCTTTGTTTGGTTCTGTTAATCTCTGTGTGCGTTGTTATAATCACCTGTAAGCTGTTACACCCGTCTCCTCGAGCAGCTCAACCGCCAATGGCCCACCTCCTCCTCCTCCTCCTGCTGGCAGTGTGTGTGAGTGTCAGAGATCTCAGCCCGAGTCTTTAAGACCCACCGGCTCGAGCCAACACTGCTCACTGTCTGGACTCAATCTCTGCATGGTTTGAGCATTTTTTGGCCTCGTCGATGGTAGAATAGCTGAGATGTTTGTTTTGTGTTTGATAAATGACAGAAGTGAGGATAAATGTGCTGAACGCAGCAGGATTAACTCAGATCATGTGCTTCTTATTGTTTTGTGATAGTTGTTCTGCATGACAGCTGTCAGAAATGAATGTGCCACGTGTGTGAGGATATCCAGACTTAAACAGGCGGAGTGAAATGCTTTTAGGAACATCATCTATGAGGTGTTTGGCACAGAACTGTCAAGAAAAGCAGCATGATAGGATGTCTTCGCTGACAGCGTTTGAATCTTGAATCTTTTGTGACAAAACCAGAAATTTACTACAATTGAACTTTCATGAGGATAATGTTATTGCACAACGTTAGCTCATTCATAGCTCGTTCTCCATTGTGTCTCATTTAAGTCTCAATTTAGTCTCATATTTTGCTGAGGAGAAGTGAAAAGACAATCAAACGAGACATGAAGAGTATATCATCTAGATTTGAGTCAATTTAATGAGAATTGTTTGAGGTCATATTGAGATTCGGATTGCAGACTTGACAAATCTGAGCTCAGTTTGACACATTGTTGACATCTACAGTTCCTCAGTAACATCTAATGAAAGTAAGTGTGTGCAGCTGTGGCGTGTCAGAGGAGACCTGGTCCTCCTGGCTGAGTCTGGTTTCTCCAGAGGTTTTTTCTCCATTTATTGATCATTTGAGTTTAGGTTCCTCGACACAGGGCCTTGTTGTCTTGTTCACGGGGAGACTGCTGACATTAGATCTAAGATTAGCTTAAAGGTCTGTTAAATAACGTTGACATTTCTTTTTTAGAATGATCTTGCATGTTCTATAAACACCATGTACTGTGCTGTGTTTGACCTTTTTGTGTTTTCTGTTTTTCTTATTTTATCCTGTAAAGCTGCTTTGGAACAATGCACACTGTGAAAAGCGCTATATAAGTCAAATTGAATCTTCTCAAACTCAATGACAGACGACATTTCTGACTCTAATTCTCAGGAGAAATATCCGAGACGCAGATGAAACTTAAGAAAAAGTTTCCATTTGCTCTCCATTAAATCATATTGATGTCTAGGAGAAATACCTGAGAACTTAAGAGAAAATGTACTAGTCTGGACAGATTTGAACAAATAACATGAAAACAGAGGATTTAAAAGCGTTCAGAAACAGTAGTCACGTTTGTAGTCACCTCGCCGCTGTTCAGTCGTCGCACATGTCGTGTCTGAAAATCAAGTTTCAGGTCTTTTCAGCTCCATAAGGTTCATCTCTCACTGATGTTCTCTCCGTGTTCAGAGCTTCATTTGTGTGTTCCCCGTCCACCGTCCGCTTCGACTGTCCACAGCAGGTTATGTAATAATAACATAAAAGAGTCTTTGTGAGGGTCAGTGATGTCACCGTCCTTTATGTGTGCTTTTAAAGCAGAAGTCCCGGCGGGCGGCTGTGCTGTGATTGGACGGAGAGCGAGTGGAGACCACACATGTGTCTGTATTGTGCCAACTGTCCCAGTTTTCTGAACTCGGGGAAAGTGCCAAGTGTCTCTGAGATCAAACCGCCCAGGGTTTTCTCACGAGCCGATCTGTGAATGTCATTTGCAGTATGTCAAACTAAAACTGGATTGCTGAAATGTTGAGAGACGGTGTGTGTTTTACAACTTCACATGAGGAATAAAAATGAGTTTGTCTGTGTCTAGAGAAGTGTGTCATTTGGTTTACATGCTTTGGGATCTGAGTCCAACATTTAGAGATTTCTTCTCAAACCTCGTAAGAGATGCATGTGAGAAACTTTGTCTGTTCCTCCTCGAAACATCTTTTTCAAACATTCAGTTTATCTCTTGAATGATCGTTGGCACGAGATCCGGGTGAATGTTTTCAGCTCTGTGTTGGCGTCTGAGAAAGTGAACGCTGCTGAAGACGTCCATTTCAGATGTTTTGATTGTGACAGACGTTTTGTTTTAATATTCTCCAGAAATGCTGCGGAGACGCATTGATCTCTCAACGTGGATTTTGCTCACCGTGCTTTTTTGACAATACTTCAGAAATAAAACTCTCAGGTCAATATGAATGTTTGTGAATAATGTCTCAGCATTCGTTGTGTCATTGACAGATGTTCAAAATGATCTGTGTATGTATACTGACAGATATACTGACAAAAAGGACAATTCTGTCATCATTTATTCATCGTTATGTCATGTCAAACCTGTATTGAAGAAGAAAGAAAACTGGTTTCTTTCTTCTGCAGAACACAAAAGAAGATATTTTGAAGAATGTCGATAATCAAACAACATTGACCTCCATTGTATGAACACCACATTTCTCAAAATATCTTCTTTTGTGTTCCACTGAAGGAAAAGTCGCATACAGATTTACAACCACATGACAGAGAATACATGATGATGAAACTTCCTGTCTGGGTGACGTGTCCCTTTAATACCTAAATGTTTTTTAGACATGTTTCCATAATAAGGGCTCTCCACCTCTCGGTTCATCTCATCACCTGCAGGTGGATCCATTTACACCGTCTGTCATTCTGCAACCTCAAAAACACTCCGATGATGCGTGTGCTCGCATGTGTGTGTGTTTGCGTGCGTGCGTGCGTACGTGTTTGTGTGTTTATCTCTCTTGTCTTGCGAGTGTCTGTTGAGCTGGTGGTCAAAGGAAAGAGATGAGGGTCCATGAGGATACGGGCCGCTTCATCTGATTCATCTCTCTGTCTGTGATCTGTGTGTGTGTGTGTGTGTGTGTGTTTCTCATAGAAACAGTTACAAGAGTGTGAGATGATTTTGTTTTGGCTCTCTTCAGCCTCATCATCATCTCTGTTACTGAAGCTTCATGGATTTATTATTATGTCAGTAACACACCTGAGTCTAGTAATATTGATTATAGATTATTAATTGGCTTAAATTATTAACTGTATAAAGTTCATCACTTGCTGAGAGAGTTTGAGATGGTGGTCACTTCTCTTGAGTCCAGCTCGCTGCGGGACAACAGACGTCTGTGTGATGTTGGACAGAGAGACGCTTGTACTGATTCACCCACTGAACACATCACTCAAACTGTGGGCTGATGATGACACAACCGCTAAACATCCTTTCAATTCTTCACATTTCTCTTTCACAGCTCAGGAGATCTGATGGAGTTTTCTGTTGTGTTTCATTTGAGTATCGGCGTTGTGCCAGATGTTTCTGTCCAGAGGATGAAATGAGACACGAAGGAGGTGTAAATGAATGTAAATCATCTGGATTTGAGTCAATGTGATGAGAAATGTTTGAGTTGATTTTGAGATCTTCACTAATATTGACGTTTGACTGCAGACGAGACGAATGTGAGCTCAGTTTCTTCTGAAATTCTTGCCCGTGTGTTATCTGTCATGTTAAGTGTGTGCTGTCAGTGATGTCACACACGTGTTTACTGAAGCCACAGGATCTTCCTGTTCCCATGTTTGCTCAGGGATTTCAGTCTTTCAGCAGGAGATCAAACTCACCAGAAAGAGTCCAGTTTCACACAAAAAAAACATCCCGTCTGTGAATGAAGACGAAAGAGAGGAGAGGAAACTGTGTGTTTGTGTTGCACACCTGCAGCGCTGCTTGTGTGTGTGTGTGTGTGTGCGTGTGTGTGTGTGCGCGAGTGTACGCGTGTGTGTGGCTGCGTGTGTGTGCGCATGTGTGTGCGCATGTGTGTGCGTATGTGTGTGCGTGTGCGCGTGTGTGTGTGCGCGTATGTGTGTGTGCGTGCGCGTGTGTGTGTGTGCGCGTGTGTGTGTGTGTGTGTGTGCGCGAGTGTACGCGTGTGTGTGGGTGCGTGTGTGTGCGCATGTGTGTGTGTATGTGTGTGCGTGTGTGTGCGCGTGTGTGTGCGTGCGTGTGTGTGTGTGTGTGTGTGTGCGTGCGTGTGTGTGTGCGCGCATGTGTTTGAGGTATGCGTGTGGTAATCTTCATGACATTTATCTTAATTGTCGTCATTTCTCTCTGGTATTTGATTTTAATGACACGTCTGTAGATGTTCCTGTAACCTGCTTTAGATTCTGTCTTTCCTCGAGAGTGTTGTTCTACACACATGTGCTTGTTTAGAGATTCAAAACAAAGTGTCTGATATCACATATTCATATATGTGTGATATTCTCTTCTGAAAAGGTTTTAGTTTCACCTGTGAGAGCTTCATTTCAGCACCATCCGCTCTGACAGAACCTCACATGCAGCTGCAGATCAGAACGCACACTTGCACGCAGACGGCTGCGCATACCCTGAGTTTAGTGTAGTGGGTCAGTTGTGTCCTGGTGGTCAGAGCGTTGGGCTTGTGATCAGAAGGTTGCTGGTTCAAATCTCAGTGTCAGCAGGTCATGACTGAAGGGCCCTTGAGCAAGACACCTTACCCCTGATTGCTCTGCAGTAATGTGACACTGTAGAAAACTACTTGTTAGTCGCTTTGGATAAAAGCGTCTGCCAAATGAATAAATGTAAAAAAATGTAAATGTATTGCCAGTGAAGTAATGAACTTCAGCCTCAATTTTTGCATTTCATCATTCTATCTCGCAGAACATCATGCCAGCGCACACGTCAGTCTCCATAGCAACAGAACTCTCAAAGAGGAAGTGACATCGATACAGGAAACCCTTCACAAGAGCACCGCCCACTCCAAAGATGATCCCAGCGACACTCATTCCCGTAAGAAACGCTTCCTGTCGTACCCACGGTTCGTCGAGCTGATGGTGACGGCCGATGTGAAGATGGTGAGACATCACGGACGGAACCTGGAGCACTACATACTCACTATCTTGTCGGTAGTAAGTGAAGTATCCCTTTATTACTCTCTTCAGTTTAAAGAAAGATAAAGTTCACATCAGGTCTCAATGGATTCTGCGGTGATCAAATGTTGAGGTCTCTTGCTTCTCAGATGTTTCTCCAGAAGTTGAGTTGAGTCTCAAACTTGGGTTTAGAAAAACACGAGACACCTTGAGGAAACAAAAACCTTGCAACACTTCTGAAAGAGTCCCATCTGAGCGATAAAATATAAAGTTTTGTTGTTTTATGTTCTTGTTAAGTTCAAGCTCGTAAAATCTGCTCATTAACGGCTCAATCGCTTTGAAAGAGAATTTGATCGTTTCTTTAATATTTCTAAATCCACCATTGAGTCCATCTTCTGTTCATTTGTTTTGTGATTTTGAGTTGATATTTTCATAAATCAATGATATTTTGAACAACACAAAGTTACGTGTCGTGTCATGTACATTATGCATGAAACGCTACATGAGGCCGTGTATCCCACAATGCAATGCCTTCAACTTGATCGTCATTCGCTCATGTGTTACTACAGCGCTCTGTATTGATGATGTCACAGTTCTCTTGGCCAATCAGAAGACTCCATTCGTGTGTCTGCCGGTGATTTATGGCAGGATGTCTCACTCCAGCTTCCATATGTGATCTGTCTGTCTGTCTCTGTCTGTAGCTGTTTGCCCTTCGGCTTCACACAGACACACTGAACTTTAGCGAGACTTAATGACTTCCTGACAGACTCTCAGGCTTTCACCTCGCGAGTCCATCATAGTACTTACGTGATGTCACACACACACATTATTGCATTATTGTTTTATATGGACACTGTGGTTTGTTTGTATTTTGTTTCAGGTCGCTGCGATCTACCGAGACCCCAGTGTGGGAAACCTCATAAACATCATGATTGTCAAACTCGTCGTCATACACAATGAGCAGGTACACAAGACACACGCATGTGAGGCTTTCTGAATATATCACTGGAATAAAGAAGCATCAGTGAGGTTACATTCTTCCTCAAGAGCTTTAGAAGAGAGATCTGAGATGATATTTCTCTCGAGCGGCACATGAGACGCCGGGTGATTCTCACGAAACCACTGAAACCTCAGGGCGGTGAAGATTGACAATGCAATTCGGTAACACAACAAGTGATCACGTGGCGTTCTCTACCTTGGACAAAACATTATTTTGACATGTTAGAATTCATTCTGTATGTATTTTATTGCTTTTTCTGCTGAAATGATCATAACCGTAACGCATCTCGATTTGTCTGATTGCTTTATACACGCCTAAAAATAAAGGTGCTTCACGATTTCTGAACGGTTCCATAAGGAACCGCTAACTTCCAATGAACCGTTCTTTTTCACATATACGGTTCTTTGTGGCGAAAAAAACTTCAGATCATAAAAGGTAAGAAAGAGGTGGTCTGACTACATGGTTCTTTGTGGAACCAGAAATGGTTTGGCATCGCTGTGAAGAATCTTTAATGCACCTTTAGTTTTAAGAGTGTGAGTTGTAATTTAAAACCGATTCAAATTAAAATATTGTGAAAAACACAATTGGATGTTCGTCTAGATGTTCTCAAATGACAAAACTAATGATTGACAGAATATTCATGTATAATAAAAATGAAAGAAGTGTCTAGGACGGATATTCTCATCATCCCTAATGTTTTTAAAGACGCGCTTTGTACACAACTTTTCACCCTTCTCATGACCGATACAGGTTTTCCACATTTAAAGAAATGTTAGGTAGGTCATTATGTATGATGAATAAAAACTTGCTCAGGCATCACGGCTTCGCTTGTTTTAAGCAAAACACATCATGAGTTTTTTTTTCTCAGGAAGGGCCGATCATAAACTTCTACGCCACCTCAACGCTGCATAACTTCTGCGTCTGGCAACAGAGTCACAACGTTTTAGACGACAGTCATCCCAACCACCATGACACCGCACTTCTCATAACCAGGTGACCTGACCTTCACCTTTGACCTTTTCCTTCCAGTAAACCAAAGACGTCTGTTTGGATGGTGTGATGAGACGTGTGTGTTTGTGTCGCAGGGAGGACATCTGCCGAGCAAAAGACAAGTGTGACACGTTAGGTAAAACATTCTTCATCTTAATGTAAAACTGCTTTCACAGAAGAGAAGAGAAATAGTTTTTTGTTTTAAACGTAAACCTCAACATAAAGTTTGATTAATGCTTAAACAAGAAGAAATAGTCTTTCTTTGAGTTTTCTGTATTAAATATGAGCCGCTAGATTCCCTCTGAAATCCTGCACGTCTGATTTTGATTTCTGCATATATTATGAGTTGCACATGAAAGAGAATGTGTTCATGAACGCCGTCAGCTGTGCGGGTCGTGTACGAGCAGCTGTGGGTTTGTGAATGACTTCTCTTTAAGCGTCAAACTCGGTGACCTGCGACCGGGCCCCTGCGCAGGTGTTCAGGGCCCACCATCTGTCATCCCTTCAATTTAAAGAGGGATCAGGCCTGAGAGAGCTAAAGTAGCATGTCGAGATGACGTTTCTGTGTGTGTGTGTGTGAAGGTCTGGCGGAGTTGGGGACGATGTGTGACCCGTACCGCAGTTGCTCCATCAGCGAGGAGAACGGACTGAGCGCATCCTTTACCATCGCTCATGAACTCGGTCACGTGTAAGTTCATCCTCGAAGCTCACAGTGTGTAAGAACCAGATATATTTCATCGTCTGATTATAAATTCAGATCTGTCATGTTTTCCAAAAGCACAGCCAGCATCCAACGCAAGAGTTCGGTGGGTCAATACTGTGACGGTCTGTCAGTCTAATGTCCTGGACGTGCCGTCGCTCATTTTCAGGCTCTTTACCGCTGATAAATGTCGTCTGTTTGGTCAAAGCACATTCCAACTTTCAACAATCTTTCATCACTGAACATCTTTTACTGTGACGTCTAGCTGAAGTCCGCGTGGACAGATTTCCATGTGTTCCTTAAACTCAGATATGAAGACGCTGTCAAGTTTGCTTTCACAGATGTTTTCGGTACGCATTTAATCACGATTCTTCTGTAAGAAAGAGAAACCCTTCGTGTTTCACAGCGGAAATAACGTTTGTAATGTCACAGGTAAATGTTTCGAGAGTTTTCAAATGGAGTTGAACCGTGTCTTCAGGTTTTGTGTCATTGAGCATCATCAGAATCCCTGTTGAGGACACTAAACATCCGATAGCAACACGTCTTTGTTCTGAATGTGTTGGCGTTTGATGGGACAGCTGGAATTTTCAACTCTGACCTCATCGGATTGTTGCTGCTATTTTTGAACGGTTTATTCCAATAGCTTTCATTCAACACAAATGCATTTCTGGAAACTTCCACCCTCCCATAAGACAAACCACACATGAGATCTCTTTAACATCTCAATGATTTCTCTGAGACGTCAGTGAGATTAAAGTCTCATCTTTTTCTCCTGAGATATGTGTCTGTCATGAGAGTTTGAGAAGAGACGTCAACATTGTTTCACACTGAGCTCAGATTTGTCAAAATTAGTGAAGATCTCAATATCAACTCAATCATTTCTCATTAAATCCAGTTGATTTGACCTCTGTAATCCTCCCGACTCGTTT